>NC_067167.1:36956178-37291870 GCF_903995435.1 Acomys russatus
AGGCCATAGCTGTGTTTTCTGAGCGGGGGTTGATAGAGGCCAAACTCTGCAGTGTAAACCTGTCAGGTTACTATGGCCCAAGAGGCATCCAGAATATATTTTGGGAACTGTACATTCTGAGCCAGTAAGCACAGCCTGGAAAAACCAGAAGGAGGAAACAGTGGGGGCTGGGCAGGGTGAAGTGTAGTCCAACTTGGGACAGAGGCCAAGCCTGCCACAAGTCACAAAGAGCACTCATTTGTCAGCTCCCAGAGGGCGACACACTTTGATTTTTGATACTTTAATGCCTTTACTTTATATCCGAAAGAGTATTTCGGCAGGCCTGAAGAGTATTCTGATAAAGTTTAAAAAGAAAATGTTAATACCACTTTAGATTATGGTCTGCTCTCAGACCACCCTCTCCATAACGCCCTGAAATGAAGATTTCACCATAGATCTCATTAGTAAAATCGAATTATATGAATTTGATGATAAACATATTGACTTATTAGATATGAACTCACCTAGTAAGTTACAAAATTTTGCAACATCCTTTTGCCACTCCTTTGCAAATGTTTATTTCTGGAAGATGTGGATGTGCATATGGATGTGTGTAATTGTGTGTCACAATATTGTGTGAAATTGTAAGTTTCAGGCCTTGAGAAGCCTCTGGTAATAGACACACACATACTCTCTCACACACACACACTCACACACATATACTCTCTCTCTCACACACACACTCACACACACTCTTTCACACTGACACACTCACACACATACACTCTCACACACACACACTCACACACATACACTCTCATACACACATATACTCTCTCACACACACACTCACACACACTCTCTCACACATACACTCACACACACACTCTCTCACACACACACACACACACATACACTCTCACACACACATATACTCTCACACACACACACTCATACACATATACTCTCACACACACATATACTCTCTCTCACACACACACACTCACACACACTCTCACACACACTCACACACACACTCTCACACACACTCTCACACACACTCACACACACACTCTCACACACACACACACACACTCTCTCACACACACTCACACACACACTCACACACATACACTCTCACACACACATATACTCTCTCTCTCACACACACACTCACACACACACACACACTTTTCACTTCTACATATAGAATCAGTGGACAGAGATTTTTCTCCTCTTAGCAAAATACAAACAGGTATTTGTCCATATCCACGAACACAGATCAACCATTCTACTTAACAGCCTCATGGCCTTCATTGTGCACCATAGCTATTTATCAGAATTCCTACTGCTAATTATTTAAGTCAGCTCAAACTTTACAGTAATTAGCATTCTGTTTGTTACTTTTAGCCCATTTTTCCAACTATTTTCTTGGAAAAGCAAGTCCTAGGGGTGAGACTACCTTTGTCGTAGCAAAGATATTTTTAAAGCCTTTTCTATAAGTTGTCATATGTCCTTTCAATTATATAAACTTACACCTCCATTATAAAGTTGACTGCCCACTAACCCGAAAGATGGCTGCTCATGCCTGGTGCTGGGCTCTTGGAGAAAGCATTGTTAGCTCAGATGGGCAAGTCTAACTTAAATTCTATGTGTATGTCTGCACACTTACTTATGTGTATTATACGTCTTTTTAATGAGATGACAGTATGGCTCCTGATGACTGTTTCAGGAAACACTATCAGCTATCGCTTTTGCCCATGGCTACCCTCAGAAGTGGATAACATGTCCTTCTTGCTGAAGATACTATGTGCCTTAGCCACAAGGTCCAGAGGCCTCTGAGATGGACTCGCTCTCCTCTATGAGGACTACAAGGTGTCATTAGTATTAATTAATTACTAGATTAGTACTAGTACTAATTTAGTACTAGAAGGTTCCATCCAAGCAGAGGAGCAGCAGTCCTACACAGCCACAGCACCTGTGAACCGTAGCAATGACCACCATAGCATGATAACCCTAGGGGTGCAATAGTGGCACGCTTATCTTGGCTGTAACCAACAGCTCTGTAGTTGGGCTTACAACCCACTCAAACAGAGGGAGGGGAATCATGCCTGGTGCTGGAAACCTAGTCAACCGCCCAGGCCTAGTGGCATCATGGATCTTGGAGGAGAAGCCAAAATCACCAAATGCTAAACCAGCATATTCCCCAAGCACATTCTAAGTATTTGTCCTCACACGCACACTTAAGTGTGGTCCTCACCCCTCATTAAGGAAACTTCTCTTTGAAACAGAAAAAAAAAGGACCATTACAGAAAACCACAGCCAATCAAAATGCAGAGCTGTGGTGTCCTGTTCCAGCAGATGAATATATCTACAAAACAACTCCTGCCCCCACAAGGCTCAGAGAGTGTTGTGGAAGTGGAAGAGGGTGTGTGTGTGTGTGTGTGTGTGTGTGTGTGTGTGTGTGTCGTATATATGATAAAGTTTTTCTTATATGTTGACATATAAAATTAATGAAAAAAAAAGAGGCCATGAATTTGAAAGAGAGCAAGGAGGATCTATGCGAGGATTTGGAGGGAAGAGAGGGTCGTGAGAAATTAGGCAATTACGTTATTGATCTCAAAAAATAAAATAAAAAGGAAATTTAAAACAGCTGTCTGGACACCCGTGTCATTAAACCCTCTCTGGCTGATGTCAGTCTTGATTCCTACTCTCTAACACAGGGCTCTTTGCTGAAGGCCTGAGCTCTGTCACCAGCAGCTTGGTGTCTCTCAAGTTAAGGAGACGAAAGTTCTGCTTCCCATTAAGGTGACGAATCAGCCTTTCCCTTAGGCTGGTAAATGTTTATTTGCACCTACAAGGTTGAACATATTTCCCAGCTGGATAAGTGAAGGAATGTGTGTGGTCAGGGAACGCCATTGCTGCCGCTGGATGGCAGCCAGGTCACCCCCCACTCTCTGACTTATCTTAGAATTCCAGCTGAACGCCTGCCTGTAGTCTTTAAAATCTGTTTAATCACACTATTTCATGCATCTGAAGTTTTCTGTTAATAATTTATCCCACTTGTATCCATCCGACAAGTTAAAGTGTTTGCTTCATTATTTTCCCACTATTTTGAGAAACTTACAGAAATTATGACAGTTTTCTAGGAATAAATAAGTCATAATTTGCAGTTATTTTTGTTGTTAATAACATAGGTGTTTACTGCAGTAACACACGCAGTAGACACACTCTTGCATGCGCACGTATAAAACATAGGTAGGTTTTTCTGTCAGGAATCGTGTCCTCTAGAGAGTTAATCTTCTACCCCTTTATTTTGACAAGTGTGGAGATGGCAGGAGTCCTGGCTTCGCCCTGCCACCTCACTGCTTGCCACCTGGTCTTTTGTCAGTCAGGCAGGAAGTAGAAGGTCAGTCTGGCCTAGAATGAACGGGCCCTTAGCGAGCGCTTGATGCAGAAGAGCTCAGCTTCCTCACGCTGCAACTCTTTAGTACATTTCCTGCTGTCATGGTTACCCCCAACCACAAAATTAGTTTTTAACTGTCATTTTGCTACTGTTATGAATTGTAATGTAAATATAATATATAAAATAATGTAAATATCTACACAGGATATCTGATATGTGACCCCTTGTGGGGGTCAAGACCCACAGGTTGAGAACCAATGTTAAGAGACCGTCTCCATCCTCACTCACAACAGGTGTGTACCTGTTCAGCCTTCTTTTCTTTCTTTCTTTCTTTCTTTCTTTTTTTTGTTTTTGTTTTTGTTTTTGTTTTTTGTTTTTCGAGACAGGGTTTCTCTGTGTAACCTTGCCTGTCCTGAACTCATTTTGTAGACCAGGCTGGCCTCAAAATCACAGTGATCCACCTGCCTCTGTCTCCCAAGTGCTGGGATTAAAGGCATGCACCATTACCGCCTGGCTTGTTTAGCCTTATTTTCAAGGGAAAAGAAAATTGCAAGTGTTACTCGACCCATGCCTTTATAGAGCTTTGTTTTGGGGGGATTTTTTGTTGTTGTTGTTTATTTGTGGTTTTTTGTTGTTGTTGTTGTTTGTTTGTTTTGGTTTTTTTAAGGTAAAGTTTGTAGCTAGGCCTGACCTTATCTTACTGTTTTTCTAGATTAAGCTTGCTAGGTGCCTTTAGGGTCTAAGAGTCACAGACCATGGCTGCCCCCCCACCCCCCATCCCCCCGAGAACGCAAGGGAAGAAACTAGCTGCCAGCAAGGGATAAGTCAGATAAACATAAGTTAATTGAAACAAATGTTGAAGATTATTTCCCGCAAACAAGATCTAGGATTTCAGACAAAGGTGACACGGGCTAAGAGCACAGGCTTTCTAACTAAGCAAAATTCATCCAAGCCCCAGGCAGCTCTGCCGTGTCCTAACCTCAGCCCCAGCATTTTTCTTTTCTAAGCCTCATTTTTGGTGTCACTTGAAATATTAGATGAGCTACTGTGTCCGCAGCCCTCAGCACTACACTTCTTGAATAAACTACCCAATAATCTGAGTTGCTAGTGTGGCCGATGGAGACTGGGGGGCCAGATTTTCTTCTTTGACATAATCCGATATTCTATACTTCAGCACATTAGGCAAACTGTAGCCTACAGGCCAAACAGAGGCCTCTGCATATGAGCTAAGAATAGTTTTTACATTTATAAGTGATTGCAAGATGATCAAAAGAAGGCTATTTTGTGACATATGCAAACGACAGGAAATTCAAACTTCAGTGTCCATAAATAACAATCTGTTGGACCCCAGCTGCACCCAGCAGCTTCCTTCTGACTACGGCTCTTGCTGTGTCATAGAGGCAGGAGTGGACAGCAGCAGCAATGACCAGATGGCCTGACCAGCTAAGTATACTACCTGGCCCTTTACCAAAAGTATGCAGGGCTCTGCTTTAGGGAGTCATCAGGCTTGGGGCAAAGTTGAGGCATCAGTTCTCTTCACAGGACCAGAGAGAGTGCAGCTCCCTGTCCCTTGGCACAGGCTTTGTGTGGCTTTTACTAATGGGACCATTTGTCTAAGCTGCCCCCTCAACTCCTGTGGGTCATCTTGACAACAGTATAGTAGTTACTGCTTAGGAATCCACGCCATGAAAGCAGAAGGCCAGTATGTCATGTCGGCTGACTTTTGTGTTTAAATACTTCTACATGGCTGATCTGAAGTTTAGCAGTTTTCATGCCAACTGGTCTTTTTAAAAAATCCATATGACTTTGACTATTGCTTGTGGCGTGATGAACAGTCAAAACTATCCCAAGTCTCCCAAGGCCCCGCCTCTTGTTTCTGGCTCACTTATATATCTCTTCTGAGTCTGTTCACGAATCTTTTCAGCTGGCAACAATCAAGCTCCCACAGGAGGCGGTTTGCCTTCCAGTGGATTAACATCACCTGTTCTCACAAAACTGCTCCCCATCCCACACTTGGGATCACAACAAAAACAGGCTTATCTCTCCTTCAGAGATTCTAACATTATGAACCTGTCAGGGTTTGGGGTGTTAGGAAAGACTGTAAAGCTTCTTGACTTTGGCTACCTTAAGTCTGCTTTCTACACACATGCACACACACACACACACACACACACATAAACATACATAGACATACATACACTCACACTCACTCACACACACACAGCATTGTTTTCTTCTTTTCCACATGATTTTTGTTGTCTCTGTTTTCTGTGACCTCGCTCAAAAGTTAACCACGAGACCACACGTTTTGATAACTTATCATATTTGCAATCACTATTTGCAAAAAAAGCATTATTTGCATTTCAAAAGCACTTTAAGCAGATGTGCTAAATTTGATTGATGTGACAATCAGTTCCAGAACATCTATGCCTAAGACAAGAATAAAGAAACACCAATGCGTGGGTGCAGGGTTGGTGCCTTGTCCTTGTCGTTGTGCATTGTCCTGAAACTCCGAAGGCCAGGGGTCCATGCAGTGCATCAAGGCATCAAAAAAGACAAAAATCTTCCAGTTGCAGAGCACCTCAATGGGAGAGCAGTCCCTTTGGGTCTGTGTGCTCCTCCGTATTGTAGCATTTTATCTTTTGCTTTTGCATAGTGACACAAAATGGGGGGGGGGGGAAGCAAGTGTGCCTGAGGAGCAGAGTCGAGGAGCTGGGGAACCTCTCAGATCAGAAGCATTGGAGCTGGGGTAGAACCACATGTATCCGGGGATTCCTTTGTGTTTCTCAAAGGTGTCACGGGAACTGCTCCTCAGTGGCGAGGTTCCTTAAGACACTGTTTAGAAAGCATGGAAAACCTGGCAGACAACCCAGTCTACTCACATTTATGCATGTACATTGTACTTTAAACTTAACCTAGGATTTAAGCACAACTGTCCATGGCCGAGTCCCCAGGATCTCTTCATCTGAAAGACCGATGGCCTCGTCCTAGCTGAAGCAAGGGAAAGACCTATCAGCGTGGCTCCAGGGCAGGAGGCAGCTTCCGTGAGGGAGCTTTCAGATCTTTCCAGGATGCAGGCGGCTTGAATTTACTTGACTCTGAATCTCAAGGAGACAAGGCCAGTTTGCCTCGGGCCAGGTGCGGTGAGGTGGGAGTGGGGGTGGGGAGGGACAGTCATAGTCCAGGCAACAGCCTGACGGAGGCTGAAAAAGCTTCCCTCTTAGGGCCACTGAGAACAGTGCCCTGAGCAACTATCTGTGGCATCTCTGGTAGGTATTAATGGATGTGCCACTAATTTTCGCAATGGTAGCTACCAGAAATAACCCCCGAGGGACCGCCAAGATGAAAGGGGAAACATGTCACGTGGCATACCATGGCTAAGCAGAGACCACTGTGGACCATCGGCAGACTCTGGGAATCCTCAGAGCTGCTGGTGGTAGGATTGGGCCCGGAGGAAGACTCCCAACCAGGCAACATCAGAGACCAATTTGGACCTTACAGTTCTGTGGGTGCACGAACGCCCCTTTCTGCTCCTTTCCCTCAAGCCCCAGTTCAGTGGGATATGGAAGACAAAGGATGAGGAGAAACATTTAAGTTTATGTGAGCATGAGCACTCAAGCTGATGTGGAGGCATTTGCATTCCCAGAACACCCAGACAGGACACTTTATAACCAGAGCTGCCACTTGGTTGACGGCACTTACCTCAGACCCATCAATTAAGAACCAAGACACCAATTGCCTTAGCCTAGCAATTCTTAAGTAAGTCAACTTTGGGGTGGGGGTTGGGAGGATCACATATCAGATGTCCTGCAGATCAGATATTGCATTACAATTCATAACAGTAGTAAGATTACAGTTACAGAGTAGCAATGGAATGAGTTTATGGCTGGGGGGGGGGTCTGTATTAAAGGGGTGTAGCATGAGGAAGGTTGGGGACCACTGCCTTAGCCAAACCACTCACAGCGTGGCTGGCCATGTGGCATGTTTGTTATCTACTTGGTGCACAGCCGCCTCGGACAGGCTACTTACTTAGCTGCCTTCCCCACTGAGCTCCTGTCAAAAAAAAAAACAGCTTAAGAAAGGAAGCACTTATTTTGGGCTCACAGTTCAAGGGTGCAATCTGTCGCAGCAGGGAAGTCATAGCGGCAAGAGCTTGAGGCAGCTGGTCATATTGCCTCCACAGAGAGAATAGTGGCGCTCAACTAGCTCCCTCCTTTGGATGCAGCCCAGGACTCCAGCCTAGGGAATGGTGCTGCCTACTTCAGTGAACCATGTCTAGATAATCTCACATGGGCACGCCCCAAATCCTGGGTACTTCCAGATTCTGTCAAATTAACCATCACACCAACCCTGTCTCATATAAAATAGAAATAATTCTAATTTCTGCCTCTCAGATCATGAAATAAGGAGGCTGTACCAAAGATGCCGATGCCTGCCTTCCCCCACTCTCTCTTCTTTAGAGAGTCTATCTACTACCCATCCCTGCTTGCATGAGGCTGTCATATAGACCACGTAACTCTTTTAGCTGGCCACAGCTGATTAAATCCCAAGTGGACAGCTTGGCCACCAGTCAGATAGTCTTTTGTGGAATTTGAAACTTGAGAGACACTTGGACTTAAAGAACCAATCTGGAAGTACGTGGAACCTTGGGGTCCAGGCAACTGTTTAGGTTGGCCATGACGGATACAAGCTAATAAGTGAGCAGAGAAACTGTGTCTGAAGAAAGAATAAATTGATAGTGTAAAGACAAGAGAGGAAGATGTTATATGGCCTCCAAAGGAGAAAGAGATGGGAGTAAGCCTCTGGTGACTGGTTCCCATGGAGCTGAGCTGCACTTTCTACATCAGATGTGGAATTCTCCCACATTTTTATAGGATAAGCCCACCACTCTCTACTAACTTTTAGGCTCTCCTTCCTTAAAGAAAATTGTAAGCTGGGAGTGGTGGCGCACGCCTTTAATCCCAGCACTCGGGAGGCAGAGGCAGGCAGATCACTGTGAGTTCGAGGCCAGCCTGGTCTACAAAGTGAGTCTAGGACAGCCAAGGCTACACAGAGAAACCCTGTCTCAAAAAACAAAGCAAAACAAAACAAAAGAAAATTGTGAAGTGAAAAATACCGTACAAGTTTAGCAGTAGCTTGATCTAATTCTGACTTCAAACTTAGAGATTGGGGGAGGAAGACATAAGCAACCCGTCCTTTCCTCTCAGGGAAGAGCAACTTTGTGAACCTTCTGCAGTCTGGAGAGTGGCGGAGAGCACTCAGACCCAAGGTTATCAGGTCCTGGCTGCAGCTGGTGCACACCCTGCTGGAAACTGCTCGGTCTTGATAGAGGCTTGCGTTCAGCCAGATTCTTTTGGCTATGTGCCAAGATCTAAATTCAATCTGGCTAAAAAGCAGCACAGGAATGCTGTCGTCCACTCATGGCTGAGTCTAGGGGCCTATCTAGCTTAGACATCTGTCTTTCTCCTAACTCTCTGCCTCTGTGACAGCTCCATTCTCAGGCAGGCTGTCCGGTCCACGCAGCTGCAGCTTAATTCCTACAAAGCAGTGGGGCTTTGTTTATGGTCTCAGGGTCAATTCTGATCGGCCTACCTCAGGTCACATGTTTGCACCTGAGCTAATCACTGTTGCCAAGGGGATACGGTCTTCTCTATGCCTGTTTGGGTCATGATTTCTCCGTAGCGAGTGGCTAGGATTGACTTCAAAAGTTCACAAAGATGGAGAGCCAAGATAGTTCTGGAAAAGAAAAACCAGGGTGCTTCCAACCACAGAGCAGGGAAGCTGTGCTGAGGGACTTTTCCAGACCCTCTTATGAGCCTTTCTATTATAAGCACTTAAGAACAAATAAACCGACTTTAGCAGGAAAGACATTCTTACTTTAAAATGAACGGAGTGACCAAAAGACACATGCACCCGCCTTGCCTTTGCCTCGCTGCGCGGTTGATTAAGCCTCTCCCAGCTGGGAAGGCCAGAACCTGCGGATGAGTCACTGTCCCCAGGCCCAGCTCTCCAGCCAGCATCTCCAGCCAGCTGTCTGAGTCATCCCATGCTCCACCCAGCACACTGTGTTTTCTCACAGTTTCCTGGGATCTTCTGGGACAGATGGAGGCCTGTAGGCACTGGAAGAAAGATGTCATGTTCTCAGGAGCAAGAGGCCCTCTCCTGAAACAAGACTCACAGAGGACCTGGGCAGGGTGAGAAGAGGAAGAATCGATTCTGTAGCCCCTGATGCCCCTAAAATCTGTTTGCTTTCCGGTGACCTGGGTCAAAGCCAGAGCTTCATACACCCCAAGCACGCACTCCACTACAATGCTTTATTAAACTATTATGCTTTGTTATACTTTATAATGACAAGCAGATTCGTATGCAACTTTCCTTACCCCCACCCCGTTCCTCTGTTGAAAACATAAGCCAACATCTTTCTCATCTGGTCCCTGACAACTCAGCCATTTCTTCCTGCTTGAAGTTTCTGCTTCTCCGGTTTGCATGCCCCCAGGAGGCAGTATTTATTTCCCCTCCCCCCACTCTGACAGCACAAAGGCCAGTGCTAGGGTGTCAAGGCTTCTCACGTTCTGTGGGGCTATCTGGGCTATTCCACAATGCCCCAGAAAGGACAGCAACGTCTTCGAGCCCAGCTGTTCCTAGCAGCTAATACAGAGCACAGAAAGTCATGCATACATGGGGGGTGGAGGAGAGCGAGGAAGTCCTGTAGAGCCCGGGAAACAAAATATGTGCGATACCGTCTCTATTTCATTGAGGTGTTTTATTAATTTTTTTTTCTTTCCCTTCTGGGACATGCTAAGAGCAAGAAGAGCTGTTCTCTTTCAGTATCGTCTTGAGTAGATCCTCTGCTGCAGACTGTTCTGGAAGCTGCTCTGGAAGCCAAGAATGGCCACACTCAACAGTAACTGTTTCTTGGTAATCGTGGAGGCCGGACGGAGGCCAGCCCGCTTGAGACATGACAGTTCTCCATCAGCGCCATTACCTACAGAATGCACTCAGTGTCTGAACACAATAGAAGACGTTAGTTAAATGTCTCATGATCAATGTGCAATTAATTTAGATGTTTATGCAGTTTAACTCTGTACAGAGTTAAACACAGCAGAATAAATAAAAACGATGAGAAGACGCCACCGTAGCCAACTGTCGGGGCCCTGAAATCTTACGATAGACAATAAATAGCCCATTTGATTTTCCGGTTTCTATTGGAAGCTCTTAAGAGTTTTTTTTTTTTTTTTAATATGCTTGGGAAGAAAATATTAATACAAGCAGTAATAATGTAAGAATGTTTTTATTTCAAATATTAGCAATTAAAAGCAATCACAAGGAAAGGCTGAAGTGAACTCTGATATGTTTGGGCAATGCTTTCTTTCCTTACTGTAGGTATGTAAGAATCCTCTTATAACAATTCTCAACAAATGTTTGTTGATGATTATTATGGTCTAGAAAACATGTTCCTACCTGAGAAGGATAATTTATAGACATGTAAGTAACTTTCCCTTAATAGAATCTCTCTCTCTCTCTCTCTCTCTCTCTCTCTCTCTCTCTCTCTCTCTCTCTCTTAATTTTCAAGACAGGGTCTCTCTGTGTAGTCTTGGCTGTCCTGGACTCATTTTGTAGACCAGGCTGGCCTCGAACTCGCAGCGATCCTCCTGCCTCTGTCTCCCCAAGTGCTGGGATGCACCACCATACCCAACTCTGAATCTTGTAACACCTTCAAAGTAGTTTCTTGCCAGTCACCAAGCTGAGTGATTCCTGTATACATGTAGTCTCTCCTCTTTACAGCAATGCATAGGTGTCTATTTTATCTCATGTTCACAAAAACCCTCGGTGGTAAGGAAGACTACTCTCCATTCAGTTTTGCTGTGAAGAAGCAAGATGAATGGCAGGCAAGTGACTACCCAGGATTACACCAAGGACAGTTTGTTGAGCCAGGACTATCACCAAGCCACCTGAGATTAGTTGGCCTCTGGGTCAGTTTGCATTTAAACAGAAAGTCAGCCTGGTGTCACTAAAAGCTGGCTTGAGAGATCAACTCCGGTCAAGGCATGTTATCAAGAATCTTTCTAAAATATGACCTCATTTTATATTTATGTGGGGCCATAAAGAAATTGAAAGATTGAGACTGTGATCCTTGGCAGCCATCCCTTCCTCCAATTGTATGTCATAAGAACTGACAAACACTTTTCCGTTCATGGAAGCAGGCCAAGAAGAGGCGGACGTGTATAGGCAACACCGTTGGTAAACTGTAAGCCTCGGAAGCCATGTTTCTGGAGGCTTTAAGCAACCTCTCATTAAAAATGCACTAGATTCTAAATCCTTGGGTGCTTCTTAAGAGCTCAACTGGCTCTTCAGAATCCGATGCAGAAATCAATGATGCGTGCCCTTGAACACTTCCAGCGTTGCCAAATAAAGATTTCACTGGGGTGTTCCTCCGAGCATTCCTAAGTGAGCTCCAGAGCAGTATAAATAGTTGGAACTTAGTGGCTGGGGACAGGAGATGCACACCTTCTCTGTCCCTCCACATCCCTCCCCAATTCTGTATCATGACTAAATGGCCTCTAATCAGCTTTCAGGTCCCAAGGAAACACTCCTGACTCAAGCCATCAGCGTGTTAGGGGTGCACTCCTGACTCAAGCCATTAGCGTGTTAGGGGTGCACTCCTGACTCAAGCCATCAGCGTGTTAGGGGTTTACTTGGGGGGGTCAGTATCTGAGTCGGTAGTCTCTTGTGAATTCTAAGGAGTTGTGGAAAAAGAGAAACTCTCAATGGTAAGTGAAATACTAGAGCGGATAGGGGTGACATTTAACACCAGAAAGCATGGCTCATTTCTTGTGCCCAGAAAGAGGCGACAGGAAGAATTCTCTTAGCTCTCAAGTCACAGGGCTGTGAGATCATCTAAGAGGTCTTGAAAGTGCTAACAGAATTACTTTTTTTTTTTTTTTTGCTTTTCTTTTGAAGTTCGCTGATCTCATGACGTAATATACCATTGAGATTCTATCACTAAAGATGAAATCCAAAAATTGTATGGGAGCAAGGCATGATGGCTCATACATATGTTACCAAAACGCGGGCGCCTGAGGCAGAAGGACCACCGAACTTTGAAGCTAGGTTAGACTCTAGAGTGAGATTCTGGTTTTAAGAACAACAGAGCTGGATGGATAGCTCTGAGGCTCAGAGCACCAGCTGGCCTTCCAAAGGGCCTGTGCTCAGTCCCAGCGCTTACATACCAGCTCACACCTGTGGTTGTAACTCCAGTTACAGAGCATATGATGCCTTCATCTGCCCTACAGAATTCTGCACACACATGGGGCACATAAATTCACACAATTATACACATGCACACACATAAAATTAAAAGATCCATAAGTAACTTTTTAACTGTATAGGAAAAAAGAATGAAAACGTAATAAAAGTAATCTATCCCTTTAAAATTTTTTATTCTAATTCTTTTTTGTTGGAGCATTGGATGTCTACGTGCCAACTGTTACAAGTAAATTTTTATGGTTTTGTTTTATATTTTATGGTTCGGTTATTTTAAAAATCAGATAGCTCCCAAAGTCTTAAATACCTTTATTAGAACCCACAAAAGTTATTAGAACTGAACTTACTTATATGATTATTTTATAATACTCTATACTTTGGGATTAACTAAACTGATATACATAATGTGATCTTAAATGACAGGCAAAGCAAGGAACTGAGATATTTTGAGTAGTTTGGAATTTAAAACAAGTACCATTTTCCAAGCTGGATTTCCACAGCGGTATCAGTCATAGTGTTTAGTTCGTGTGTGATGCATCTGCTCTGCTATTTTAAAAAGGTTTTTTTCTGAATGTTTCTAAAATAAACTAATTTTACAATAGTGCAGAAAATCACAGAAATAATACAGAGTTCCTATAAACCCCTTGTCCAGTTTTTCCTGTGTATGTGTATGTGTGTGTGTGTCTATGTCTCTGTGTGTATATGTGTGTGTGCACGTGTGTCTGTGTGTGTGTGTCTATGTGTGTGTCTGTGTATGTGTGTGTGTGTCTATGGGTGTGTGTATGTGTCTGTGTGTGTGTATATGTGTGTGTGTTACACATTTGTGTTCACTGCATGTGAAAGCCAGAGGAAGCTGTCAATGCCTTGAGACAGGGTTTCTCATTGACCTGGAAATTCATCATTTTGGCTGGGCTAGCTGGCCAGCAAGCTTATAGGATTTGTCCATCTCCATGCCCCGGTGGCACAGCTACAGGTGTACACAGCCATGCCTGGCTTTTTATGTGGATGCCGAGGACTCAAACACAGATCCCCACACTTGGACAATAGTCCTCTCAACCATCGCTACAGCCTTCTCCTGTTATACCACACATTACTGTGGTATACTTTTCACATGTAAGTAATTCTGACATATCGTTACTAGCTAAAATCTTGTTTCTGGTGACATGACACCTTAGAGACATATTATATAGGTATTTGGAACAATGTTTTTCCGGACTCATCTGATGTTTTCCTCAGGGGTAAGAAGTCTTGAAAAGGAGGACTCTTAAAGGTGGTTTAATTACTAGAGGCTAGGAATGTTCAGGTGGAAAATCTGTCAGCCTCTGGCATGAAGAGAAGCTGACTAACTGTCATGGTCCACAGTGACCATCTCGCAACTGGAAAGACGCTTGAGATACAGAGTCTCCCAGAGGCATCTGCTCTCACAATAACTGATGTCAGTGTGCCAGAGGTCACCACAAGTCTGTGCGCTGTGGGATTTATGCTATGACAAACACTCCTTTACACGAAGGGTGTATTCAATGGGTCTGTCTGCCACAGCCGCCGCTGTAAGGCGTGGGGCAGGACTCCAGTACCTGGCACCAAGCTGTGTGGGGGCAAGCTGATGCCAGGGCACAGCAGAAGCAGCTTTGAAAGTGGATATAAGAAACTGAGGGATCATGAAATGTCCCTTCTCCCATGTTGCACAAAGGCTATGCAGTTAGTAAAGGAGAAACGATTTGCAAAACACAGAAAAGAAAATTAAGCCTGATGCAACACACACGCACATGTTCTGTATGCAGCTTGGGTTCTGGTTGATGAAAACATCTCTTTATCTGTGTGTGTAGTTACTCAATGCCTTGGTGATCCCAGTGTAATCTGTCCATTGTGTTCAAGCACTGCAGGAATAGTCTGTGTTTACTTAGGAACCTATCTTTGCTGTATCTACTTCATCTTACTAACCCTTTCTTACATCCTCGCCTGCTCCTCAAAGGATGCAGGGAAGTTAAGGACCATGCCTAAGGAGACACGGATAGAGCCACTCAAAGGATGCAGGGAAGTTAAGGACCATGCCTAAGGAGACATGGATAGAGCCAGGATTTGGACTGCAGGTTGAGCCAGTCCCACAAAGAGTCCCAACCAGCCACGACTGTAAACTCCTTTTGTGTCAGGAAGTTTATGTCAAAATGTCTCTGTGAGATCAAGTCCCCTGTCTTTGATAGATTGTCAAGGTCACAGCGTTAATGTCTACCCACATGGCATGCATTTCATAGACTCTCAAAGTACAGGCATTAATACTACTGGTTACCACTGTGATGATTAAAACAAAATCAAATAGCCTCGTTCTCACTAACTGGAGTGACTTAAAGGGACGCCAGACCCCGCAGGCCTGTGCTATGGAGCTGTGGTTGTGTGGCTCAGCACTCAGCTCTCTAAAGCTAGCAGCATGGAGAAAATTGGTCCGGAGGTGATTGCTAACAAGGATGGTCTTTCATTCATTGCTCCCAAGACGAGAGGCCATGAAGTCCTGGGGACACTGGGCAGAAAGAGGGAGGGGAGCCTCTGCAGGCACCGGCCTGGCCCTCCAAGGGGATATGCACCACAAGTCAGAACAAGGCCCCAGCACAAAGGGCTTCTATCATCTTCACACAGAAAATCCAGTATCCATTTCACTATCAAGACAGGTTTATATCCTAGTGTTTACATGTAAGTGTATATATGTAAATATATATCACTCGCATGCACACAATAGTTTGCCTAATTTCATGCTCAGCATCACGCAGCATTCACCTGCTCGCACAGCTCCACCCCTCCCCCACCTTGTCACAAATTCTCCATATTTAATGGGTCCAAGTTAATGTTGCCTTTTATTCCCTCAAAGGCCTAGAAATGAAACAAACCAGAGTAAAACTATTTTGTCCTCACAGCATCTTCCATAAGAGAAGAACACAGAAGTGTTTCCTTCCCAGTTGTGACAAAAAAAAAAATCAAACACTGTTTTCTCAAGCTCCAGCAAACACTTTATTCTCCTCATTAACCCTTGAAACCACTGGAAGCCAAGCCTGAAAGGGTCCTTCAGCAAAAATACGAGTGCTTGACAGAAAGGTAAAAGACGTTGGGAGAGGAAATACCGGTCGCTGTTAACTGTATTTCTGAGTGCTTTTCTTCAGTAAAGTCCTCAAACTTGAATAAATTAGTTACAACGTCGATAGAAGTAAAAGAAGTAATCCGTGAAGAAAATCCCAGCAAAAAAAGGATCCGTCGAACAGTCCGCTAAATCCTGCGGGCACAGGGAAGGGATGGATGGAAGCATTAACTTTCTTTTTTTTTGTTGTTTGTTTGTCGAGACAGGGTTTCTCTGTGTAGCCTTGGCCATCCTGGACTCACTTTGTAGACCAGGCTGGCCTTGAACTCACAGCGATCCGCCTGCCTCTGCCTCCCGAGTGCTGGGATTAAAGGCGTGGGCTACCACGCCCGGCAGCATTAACTTTTATTAACATTACTTTTATTTATCGCATGTTTAATTTCCTGCTAAAGAGGAAAAGGGAGAAAAAAACCCAAGCATGCTTACTGGTGCAGCCACTCGGAAATGGTATGCACTGTCGGAGAACGGGGCCACTGGGAGGCTCCAAATGTGCTGATATCCCTAAGAAAGGAAGGAGACACACCTGTCTCACACCACATGTGGGAAGGAGGGCAGGCTAGGGCAGCATGCCCTTGACAACTGTAGGAGAGGCTCTATGCTCTCTCTTTTATGTATGTCACCAGAACAGTCTGCAGTCTCTTAAAGATGCGGAGAAGATGCCTCGCCAAGTGGGGTGGCCAGGGTCAGGCTTTGGCACTTTGTTCTAGGCATCCTCCCCTCAACAGGAAGAAGAGGTATGCTGAAGGCTGTCTGCTTGAACCAGGACATGATGCTAAGGAGGCAGAAAACATTACCTGGGTCATCTGAGCCTCTTCTCCATGGCTTTGGGCTCTTTCTCGTTGACTGTGGAAACATATATTCCCGAGGGTGTATTTGCACTGGAAGACTATCAGTGGCTCTGTTGTGCTTCAAGAGATGAGGAAAGGGGGCAGAAGCTGTTAGTAGACTCTACTAGGCTACATTTTGATAAGAAGATGAACTGCTGGGCATGTAACTCGTTCTCCCTGGGCCTGGGCCTTGGTCAGGGTTGTTGTGATGAAACACCATGTCCAAAAGCAACTCGGGGAGGAAAGGGTTTATGTTGTTTATGTTCCCACTATACTGTTTATCACGGAAGGAAGTCAGGACAGGAACTCAAACATGGCAGGAACCTAGAGGCAGGAACTGATGCAAAGGTCATGGAGGGGTGCTGCTTACTGGCTTGCTCCCCATGGTTTGCTCAGCTCAGGAGTGGCACCAGTCACAGTGGGCTGGGCCCTCCCCCATCAACCACTAAGCTGGAAAAAGTCCTACAGGCTTGCCTAGAGCCCAGTCTTATGAAGGTATTTTCTCAATTGAGTTTCATTCCTCTTAGATAACTATAGCTTGGGTTGAGTTGCCACAGAAATAGCCAGCGCCGTCTAAAACAGGCATTTTGCTGGGTGATCCTCGGTGACAGCAGGAGGCTCACTCTCGCCTCACTGCTATGGAGAGAGGCTGACCCTCAGGTGACTCATGCCATAGGGTCCTAAGCCTAGAATCATGACTCTAATGCCTAATCCAAACATCTTGTCACCACATGTTGTCATTGCTTTGGGGTATATCTCTTCTCTTCTCACTGGCAGTTGAATTAACGTTTATCTGGAGCCCCTAAGGCTTTAGACACCACAAGTCCTGGTTTGGGTTGGTGCTGTTTGAAGTAACACGGCAAGCACACATTAGCAATGACTTCGAAGGGAGGAACGGTGGATAGAGAGGTGGGGAGGAGCTGAGAGGGAGCAGGGCACAGAGTAGCCGGAATGCGTTAGGTACATGCTTGAAGTTGTCAAAGAACTACCTTTTTTTTTTTTAAATAAAAAAATTACCATCTTTTAGAGTTATGAGGGCAGAAGAACTACAAGAAAGGGGGTGGGGTGCTTTCTTCCCTGAAAGCCGACTCATTAATCATCCCTAAGAGGATGAGATTCGTCCTCTTCCCCCCACCCCCACCCCCAAACAAGAAAAAGCTATGCTCTCAGTTAAGTAGTTCCCTCATCCTCAGGGCTTCTTCTCAGAGACACCCAGTAGATGCTGAAACTGCAGATAGCACCAACCCTGGCCTCCACTATCTGTTCTCATACATCCTTGTGAGAGAGAATGATTTTTAAATTAAGTACAGCAAGAGATAAACAACACTAAAATAATAAAAAAGGAATACTTATAACAACATATTCTTTTTTAAATGTTTAAAATGTAAGGATTATTTATTTCTAGAAACTTCCATTTGATATTTTGAACCACAGTTGACTACCATGCCGCGTGGTGGATGGTGGAGGACGAGGACACAGGGGCGTGGTTGATGGTGGAGGGCGGGTGGAGGGCAGAACCATGGGAGCACGGGGAAGTGGAGAGGTTAGAGGAAAGGGGAAAGAGTGAAAATGCAGGAGCAAAGGGTACAACTGGAACTGAGAAACTATTTAAATAAAATTCCTTCTTAAGAGAAGCTCCCTGCAGAAGTTTGAGTGAAGTGGGCGGAAAGTTAGGGTATGAGAATGACAAGCCACATATGGCAGGACACGTCTGGAATCCTGTCTCCTGGGAAGTAGAAGCTGTGAGTGCCATGCCAGCCTGAGCTACACTGTCTAAAAATACCCAAACTCTGGACAGGTAGCTCAGTGCAGAGCAAATGCCTAATGCGCTTGGGCTTGGTCCGTACCACCACATGAAAAATGAAATCTGAGCTTCACGGTGATTAAATTACAGCTCATATCCGTGGTTTTAGAGGAATTGTAGCTATAAAACAAGCTCCTATTCACTGCCTCGCGGCGGCCAGAATGGACATTGCCTTACACACTTCTTACAAGATAGGCAGGAGAACAGTGGGAGACACACCCAGAGGCGTAGTACCGCCCCCTTACTAGCTGTGAATTCAGGACATGTTTTTTAATATATGTGTAATATGTATTCATGCATGTGCATGTGTGGAGGCCAGAGGTCGATGTTGGCTGCCTTCCTCTATCACTTCCCACCATATTAGGAGAACCCATTAGTTCACCCAAGGCTAGACTGGCTAGACAGTAAGCACTACTGCACCCAGCTTTTTATGCGGGTACTGGGGATTGAACTTGTGGCCTCATGCTTGCAAGCACTCTACCAACTGAACCATCTCTCCAGCTCCAGAATGCATGTCTGACCTGTATTTCCTACTGTTCTACCTGTCAAGAATAAATTGAGGAAAAAACTCATTCTGGGAGGGCTGTTTGTGAGGATTAGATGTCCCATTATAAACATGTGTACTATATGACAGTTGTCTGTGCTCAGTAAGTGGCAGTTACTAATTTCATCAGTGTTAACAATATCTCGTAAAAGCTCTGCATGCAGTGGTATTATGTGATGTGATACCCATTTTATAGATGGAAAAAATGGTAGCACAGAGACCGTAACTGCCTCATCCAAGATCACAAAATGAAGACGTAATGGACATACTTTGAATCATGGTCTGCCTGGTTCAAAACTCAGGCTCATCATTTGTCCTAAAGCAAATGAATACCACCTGCATTTGATTCCCACTGGGAGGTCACCAAAATGTTCAGCTCCAATTTGGGGGCCATGTTAATACTGGTGTTCAAAGGAGGCTGTCAGGAGAACCCTGTGGCCTGTGAATATCAGACTTCCTACAGACAAGAATATGGCTTCCAGTCCCCTCATTCCTGGAGGGGCCTGCGTGATTCCACTCTTGGTACGCTTTATCAGTCAACACACACTGACAGCATTTCACCCCCTAACTCACTGAACTATGACAACACTTGGGCCTTACTGCTCAGTGAATGAGCAAGCACCATTGTTTCATACAACCACATACTTACTTGATTTCCAGAGAGAATTTGACGTTGGTGGGTGTGTTTCTATTAACAGGAATATTATAGTTATAATGTCCAGGCCTAATTTTAGAAGAAAATAAAATCACAAGTCAAAACACACTCCCAAAAAGCTGCAAAGGGATTTTTGACAATTGCTACACACTGTGTTAGCTACAAAATATCATATGGTAAATTTAGAGACTTGAGTTTAATTTGCTCCTGTTCCTGTAGTTTTCAGAGACAGACTTCCTCCAATGTCAGTGTGAACTTATTTGTGCCTTAAGATAAAATATGGAAAGACCAAACACACAAAATCAAATGCATAAGAAATGACTTTTGTCTTATAGAAACAAATTTCAGAAGAAAAATGAAGTAAACTTAAAATCACCCTGGAAAGAAAACATGAGATATTACCAGCATAAGCCACCTTCCTTTTTAAACACTTTTAGCAGAAAATATGTATACTTGAAGGAAAGTCAGCCACACTGCGATAGCCCTGGTTACCATTCAATGATGGAGGGAATTGTAAGGCAGCCTTCTTATCCCTGGGCCCACCTACCAGACGGGGATGCTTACAGGGAAGGAGGTGTCCCACCACTGTAATGAAACACTCCAGGGAATGACATGTATGTATTTAACCAAGCACTCCATGTAATTGGCCATTCCATGGTCAGGGTGGGAAACAACACAGATCAGATAAGGGAAAAAGAACCGGCCACTTTAGATTTTCTTTAAATAATACTAAACTAATTGCCAAAATGTGAAAGAAAAAAAAAACATAGGGAGTTGAAAAAGCCAGCATTTTACAATCTTTAAGAATATAAAAACATCATGTTATGGGGGCCTGGAGAGATGGCTCAGTGGTTAAGCACACTGGTAGCTTTTCCAGAGAACCTGGGTTTAATTCCCAGCACCCACATGGCACCTCATAACTGTCTGTAACTCCAATTCCAAGAGCTCTGACACCCTTACACAGACATACATGCAGGCAAAATACCAATAAACATAAAATAAATAATTTTAAAAAAAATCACACTGTGAACCTTGGATATGTATAATTTTTACTTATCACTATATTAAAAAGCTAAAATTAAATGCATTTTATATGAAGATATAAAAAGGCACATCACATTGTGCACCAGGAATATATTTAATTTTTACTTATTAAACTGTCAAAAAGCTGAAAACCCTAACATTATTGGTAGATACACACATATATATGTATGTGCGCGCACACACACACACACACACACACACACACACACACACACAGAGCTTTTGTATTCGAGCCTATAGCTCATCTAGGAAGCTTAAACACATGAAATTCCTTTCCTGTCATTTATCTTCCAATACCTGCTGCTTCTCAGCACTCCCACACAACTGACAATAGCCCTGTCTTATAGGTGAGAAAGTAATGTATGAAAACCAGCATTTTGCTTGAGTCTAGAATGGGCCTGAGTCATCTGACCGATCTTCACAGTGTCAGTCTACCATGGTGCCTAACATCTGTCTTGGATGCTTACTAGAGGGTGATCCAAAGCAAACATGTTTAGTTCACAGAAAACTGCAACACAGAGATAAATAACATCAACTTCTTAGAGCTAATGTGAGAGTTCAGTGTGATGATAAATATAGGTGTCACAAGTAATTTTTAAATACATGTTATTTTTATAATTCAAAGCCATCAACTTGAAGCCTTAATCTATTGGGTTGACCCCGCCCAACTGAAAGGAACACCTCACGTCTAGGCACCCAGCAGGTAAGCATCAGATAGGACATGAGCTCCATTGTGAATGTCTACAGTCTGCGTTTGTACTTGCTGCAGCACTTGCATTCTCTGTGTCTAGCTGCATCATGACTGCCTTGTGTCAGGCCGTACACACCGGGGTGGATATTGCATCAAATGTCTAAAGTGTCTGGACAATTATTTGCCTCCTAAAATAGATACACTAAGCTGAGCTGGATTTTCTCAGCAATTCTAACCATACCTTTAGCGGTCATGTCACCTGTGTCCATCTTGTGTTCAAAATCAACTATCCACTTTTGGCATTGGTGTGTGCCCCCAGGGACAGTCTGTTCCCCGGGATTTTGCTTTGGATCTAACTATTAAATGATGAGATCTGGGTTGTGGGGCTTGTGATTTACTGATATGTGCTAGCACCAACCACTCTGACTTCCTCATCTCCCATGTACCCAGTGTGCTTTTCCTTAGGGAGCAACGTAAACACACATGGACTTCAATATGAAGCTTTGGTTTTGATTCCAGTCTCAAAACTATAATGCTGAGTGACTTCCAGAAGCAGCCAGAGCAACGTGGGAGGCTTACCCACCCGCAGTGGAGCATCCTGCTGCAGTACCGGCGGTCTATCATTTGCTGGATTTCCATAATCTGAATGGAAGTGATGGTGGTATCAATCCCTGGGTCAAAGAGAAGCAGAGAAAATGAAGTAAAGCCCTGAGCAGAGGGAAGGGGGTGTGCGCATGCTTACTTCTCAAGCTGCCCAACATAAGGTCCTACACAGACGAATCCTGTCCCCCGCCCAAATGAGAAAAGGAAGAGAAGGTCAGGACAAGGCTGTTGTGCTTGTTTCGGAGATGAGTAATTACGGCAAATTTTAAGAGACTGTTAGTTAAAATCTCAGGCTGCTAGAAACAGCCCGCATCACATCCAGAAGAATTTCTGGACTATAGAAGTCCTGCTAAACTGGAATTTACTAGAGATGGGGGATACGATGTGACATGCAGTCTGCTTCGGGAAATTTAAAAAAAAAGAAGAAGAAGAACTAAAAATACAGTCAGAACAAATGGGAAAGGCGGGAACTTCAAAGACATCATTAAAATCAAGGAGCTCAACTGCAGCTTATCCGGCTGCAGGTGACCTTCCTGAATGCCTCATTAATATTCAAACTGACTAGATTATAAGGTGTGGCCACAGTGGTGTGTGGTGTGTGTGTCTGTCTGTCTGTCCATTTGTCTGGTGGTGGTGGGTGTGGCAGGTAGGGTGGTTGTCTTTTTGTTCCCATTGCTCACTCCAGTAATGCTCGCAATGTTGTGGGGCTGCCTAGTCCCAGAGGGCAAACAGAGTGTCAATTAAATGTCAACTTACAGTCACTCTCCCAGTTGGGGCTGATAAGCGCATTTCTTGTCAGGAATGATTTGCTTTTGTCTTCTGAAGAGTAAAAACATCTGTCAGTCATGAGGGCTTCTTCATGATGATAAAAGGCTGACTGAGCTGTGAGGTGAACACATCCCCACCCTGCCCCACCTTCACACTCACCCACACCTTAGCCCATTTCCTCCAGATCTACTCTATTCTCACCCTCACCCGAGAGGGTGTTACGGGTAAGTTGCACACGCCCCATTGTATGTTGAAAACCCAACACTTTCTTCCTCAGAATGCCACTCTGTTTGGAGATATGGCCTTTAAAGAGGGGATTAAGAGGATGTGAGGCAGTGAGCGAGCGCTCGTCCAACCTGACAGCTGTCCTCATCAGAGCAGGGGATGACAGCGAGACACCAGGGGACCCGTTGTGCGAGCACACGAGGACATGGCAAGAAGGTGACCTTATGCAGCCAAAGGGAAGACCTCCGAAAAAGCTAGATTTGTTGACACCAAGAGCTTGGACCTCTAGCCTCCAAAAGTGTTTAAAAAAACAAAAACAAAAACAAAACAAAACAAAAACTAAACCAAATGTCTGTTGTTTACACCACCCGGTCAGGGGCATTCTGTCATGGCAGCCTGAGCAAACTACACCACCATCCCAGAAGGCCCCATAGCTCACAGCTGCCTCCTCCCCAGGGCCATGGCTCATGCTCCTCAGTCAGTGATGCACATCTGGCCCTGGCCCAAGGCATATTACATGTGTGCTACCCCTTCACTTCAAATGTGTTTTCATTCCTTCCTGACCATTCCAAAGTAAGAAACCTTATTATTCTGGCCCTCCATAAGTCCTGGGACAGTCTGGATCATATTAAGGAAGCATTATTATCTGATTAGTTAGAAGCTAATAGTAGCTTTATTTCTCATCTAGAGTCTGAGTAAAAAAAAAAAAAAAAAAAAGGTGCTAATCAAAGGCATTAGATGTATGTACCTTAGGGTAACTCTCAGCACTGCTTATGCAATATTTAAACAATTAAAATCAGTCACCAGCGGATGTCTGTGTGAATATATCCAGGGGTGAAGACTCAGAACTGCAGGGACAGGCCATTCCTTTGCTGGGCAGTCCTAAGAGGCCCCCTCACTGCGCTGTCATCTATCTTCCTCCTCATCTATTTTGATGCCAATTCGACTTGGGTGAGGACAGGCCCAAAAGGCAGCAGCTGTGCCTAGCCCAAGCCTGGCTCCGATGTGGTTGCTGAGGATCCTATTTCCTTTATTTTGGGGTAAGAATAAAAATCATTACAAGTGAACATTCAGAAACCAGGGGCAAGGATGAAACAACCGCATGTATGTTGGCGTCTGGTTTCTGGCCTATCCTGGACCTTCAGAGGAGAGTTAGGCGAGAAGTCGGGGAACAGTCTTGTGGAGAATTTCGTCCCGCCATCACTAGGGCGTGGAGTCAAGGATGCATTTGTTCCTACTGGCTTTTCCTACCCTGCCTGTGCCATGGCCTCTTCCCTACAGAATAGATCCTATTAAATTGGATAGTCTGGTTAGACTGAGTAAAAATGAAGAAAAATAAATAGAAGCAAACAAACTCTGCAGTAAAATGATGAGCATCAGCCTTCATTCAAACAGCATTGGAGGTGCTTGAAAATGGGCAGAACTATAAAACTGCTCCTTCTTGGTTGTTTAATAACTTGTATATTTCCATATTTGGGAAAAATCATGTAATATATATTTGCAGCGAAGGGTAAATAATGACCACTATACCAGCTATCCATTGACGTTTTCTATGTTCTTCTGAACACCAATGACAGCCCAGAAGGATGCTTTTTCTACTTGACAGATGAAGTCAAGGGTAAAAGATAGAAAATACAGGCTAAGACAGGCGAACAGAAGGAATAAGGAAGAGGGGAGTGCTTACATTCCAAACTGTCTGACTCTGTGCACCATCGCCCTGCCATCCTAGAATTACATGAAAGAAACAAGACCCATGCAGAAAAGAAGTGAGTCTAAACTGTAAGGGGAGGACCCAGGCAGCTGAAGACAGGCATCAGATCACTGGGGTGGGGGCAGAGCCAGGGCAGCCACTCTGTCTACAGTAGAATATGCCATTTCCAAAGCTATTTTAAAGAGGGAACTGTTCCAGTATCAGGACTACGCAAAATGAATCTTTCGATTTTTTATTATTTAAAAAGTGTTTTAGATTATTCATGTGTAAGAAGTTTTGCATGCATGCCTGTAATGTACACCATGCACGTGCCTATGCCTGAAGAGGTCGGGAGGCACTGGAACCGGAGATCCAGATGGTTGTGTGTCCACATCTGGTGCTGGGAACCGAACCTGGGTCCTCAGGAAGTGCAACAAGTGCTCTTAACCTCTGAGCCACTCGCCAGCCCCAAATAAACCTTTTGAAATTACATGTTGAGAGCAATCACCTGGTAGTGCGATGGCTAGCCTTGGTTGTCAACTCAGTTTCATTGAGGAATGAATCAGCCACAGTGTCTTAAAAATGTGACCTTATGGGGATCACATAAACATGTGTGACAGTTGTAAAATGGCTGGCAATAGTAAAAGAGCCATGATTGCACAGCCATCAAAAATTAATTCAAAAGAACATGCTTACTGAGTTCTGGGTGTTTTGGGTAGCACCTGATGGTAACCCAGCAGGCCACTTCAGTGTGGCCTTGCTTCTGAACACCCCATACGCACTTTGTCATCACACCACCCAATACCAACTAAGATGGCTTTGGTCCCTCATTCAAAACTATGGCACACAGGCATGCTTTCACTTGTCTACAAAGCTTCTTGCACTTAGAGAAACATATCATTCAAGAAAGCAAGGACTTATAGTAGTTTCCTACCACCACGTCTTAGCACAAAGATGCCAAGTTAGTGTACCTTTTGGGTGGATGGTGTTTGAATGTTTGACATTAAAGATTGTCACTTGGGTTGGCTGTTTGAGTTTCAAAAAAAAAAAAAAAAAAAAAAGTCATTAAATGAATCCTGGCTTGGGATTAGGAAAGAATTTCTAACGGTTTCTAAAATGTCCCTAAACACGGGTCTGCAATTACATACTATTTATTTATGCAAAGACATTCTTAGCCTCAGGGATGACAAGGTCCAAGTGTTGAACAATTCCAAAAGAGAATGGAGATGCTCTGGGTCCTTCAGGATCAAGTATTCAGCCAAGATTTAATTCTTTTTTACACATTTCTCTTTTTTATGTGTATGTACCTGAGGGTATAGATGAGATGCACTATCCTGTGTATGAAGGCACCCAAAGGGGGGGTGACAAATCCCCTGGAGTTATAGTTAAAGGTAGTTATAAGCCAGCTAATGTTTTTAAAATAAATTTACATCTTATTATCAATATTATATGAATACCAAAAAAGTGTTTTCTCGTGATGATTTTTTAATTTATGACCAAGGCAACTCCTAGAGGGATGGGTTACTTTATTAACCCAGAAGCCACCTGCAGTGGCATGCCTCCTTCACCAGGACCACACCCACTAAACCTCCGCAAACAGCACAACCAACTAGGGACAAAGTACTCAAATGTCCAAGACTGTGGAGAAGATCTTCAAACCACCACAGGGAACTGACTTTTGTTTTGTTTTTGTTTTTCACATTTATGTCTATATTCAAGTTTCTACATTTAGTTTTCAGGACAGGAAGCGGAAGCAAGTGGGTACAGTATTTGGGAGACAATCTTTCTTGAAAACTCTCTTTTCTTCTGCACTTTTTACACTAGGTGGAAGGGCTTGCTTACACACTGTTCACCTGTGTAGAGGAATGTTAATTCAGAACATGGCTGTTCTGGCATGAGATCACATCCAAAGACCTCTAGGTCGGTGTGATCCAGCTAGGATATAAACATGCCTTGAATCCAGGAGACAGAGGCGAGCAGATCTGAGTTCAGCTCTGGTATAAGGCCAGCCTGGTACAGAGCAAGTTTCAGGCAAAGAAAAGCTTAGATCCAGGTGTGGAGGCACATGCCTTTAATACCAAATGAAGGTAAAGTTAGTTTGTACATAGACGCACCCGTGTTAGAAAGTGATATCTAATTGAGTGGCAGAAAAGGTGACAAATCAGAGAAGATTTCACAGAATAAGATATGCCCAACACAAGAAGAGAGAGGAAAGGGAAGCTGCTTAAGAGGCAGTTTTTCAGAGAGAGGAGGCAGTTTTACCAGGACAGTAGTAGAGAGATGGGTTGCAGAGAGAGAACTCAGGTGAAGACAGAATGAGCCAGAAAACAAGAAGCCAGAAGATTAGAGCAGATGGCTGAGTTAGTTTTAGGCCAGGCAGAGCAATTCAGAGGCTGAGAGAGAAGCCAGATTGAATAAGTCAGCTGGGAGAAGAGTTTGAGCCAGAACAGCTGAGTTGAACCAGCCTGCCCAGAGCTCAGAAAGAACAAGGGTGAGCTTATTCAGCAGTAATTTTCAGAGGCTGGAAACAATCTAGACCTAGGTTTAGATTGTAGAGAGGCTAGAAACTTCCAGGACTAGGTCTAGGACAGTAGAAGGAGGCAGTGAGCCTCCCAGAAAACAATTGAAACAGGCAAATAAAAGATACTTTTATAATTGGCGCCCAGACATAGGGCTTGGAATAATGGAAAATCTGGGTTCTAATGGTGTAGAGGAGGCAGCAGGCTGTGGAAAAATGAATATGCTGTTCCAGGATATGAGCAAAAGGTTTAATGTGGCCTCTGCCACTGGTTCTCTCCCACATTACCCCCAGAGGGGAGTCGCTGGTTTTGTTTCATTGTCTTCCTCCTGCATTCCAGTTTTTAAAAGGTTGGGGGAATGACTGAACAACTGGAAAAGTTGTGAGTGGGTGAAATAGAAAACTAAAAGTGTCGCTAAATTCTCTCCTTTTGGAAAGGGTTGCAGAGTTGGCTGGGCAACTAGAGAGTTTGCGGGTAAAGGTTGAAGGGAAAGCAAAAAGTGCCTTTGGTAAAGGAAGGACACCCGGTACCTGAGAGCCGGAGTTTCCCACCATTTCCGCCCTGTCCTGCTCCGTGCACTTTCAGGGTTATGTTCCCACAGCTCCTGGGTGTGCTGGGAAGCCAGGAGGAGCAGAAGGCCTTACAGGGCAAAAGGGTTAAAGAGGAACAGCCCATTTCAAGAAAAAAGGTTAACCTTGAACAGACTGAGCTGCCAGAGGAACAGCCTCAGGTTACAAGATTACCACTGTTGACTTTTCTGGAAGCAGCCAAAAGCCTCAGATAGCAAGATGCTCTGTGCTTCAGTTGCTGTAAATTTAGTCACCTAAAAAGAAATTGAGACCAAGCCACCAAAAGCCTCGGACCTCAAAATGTCCTGTGTGTCAAGTCTGAGAAGTATGGTGTGGAATATGGGGGCTGTTCCAGTTTGTCCACACCTGATAGTTGCCTCCTGAGAGGGCACGTGAGTGATCTTTGTCAGCTGGGAACTACCTTGTGCAGGAGCGTGATCTTTGGCAGTGCAGATAAAAGCCAGCCCCTGGGAGTGACTGGGGGCTCTGAAAAGGAAGAGGGCTGTTGGTGCTTCACCTCTGCTGCTCTTGGTTGCTGATGATGCAGTTTGACGAGAAGTTGGAGACACCCTGGGAGCAAGGACTGGACTCGCCCCAAGGAACCCGAGGACCCTGAACAGCAGGAAGGAGCTAAGGACAACTACGCCCCTTCTCCCCACTAACCTGCTTTCTCTCCTACCTAGTGTTGGGGTATTGGAAGGGATTGGGGTGGAAAAGGGAAAATGAAGTATAAGGAACCCAACATAGAAATAAATTAAGAGTACGCCAACACACCTGACTGTGAACACCTTGAGCACAAACTTGTCTGTGTGTGTGTGTCTCAATGCATAGGCTCTCTTTGGAACTCTGCAAATTCTTGCAGAAGAAGAGAAGAGAAAGAGGAAGGAAACGGAAAAGACAAGCCAGTTGTTTAACCTTTAAATATCTTCCCCTTACTCAAAGGGGAAATTCCCAGGATAGGACGTGAAGGATGCTAAGAGCAGATGTGAGAGGGTGCATGTCTTCCCCCCTCAGTGAACAGGAATGAGAAGGGCAACACCAGTGTCTGAACATGCAGCCCAGAAGGATGCATTCCACTGATGGATCTTGAGATATGAGAAGTTTCTAGAAAACTCAATATTCATTTTCCTTTGTACATAAATATATATATATATATGCTTTCCCATGGAGCTTCCAGATTTCTTAGATTCAAGCTGCTCCAATAATAATTTTAGGTGCTTGTTTTCTGCTAATGGTTTCACTTGAGCTTGTGCCTGTAGACGGCTTCAGGTTTGCAAGGCAACCGAGGCCTAAGAAAAAAGCAGAAGCTGGGTGTCTCCTTGCCCTCCGTTTCTCCCCCGCCTTTCGTTCTTTCTCGCTGAGCTGCAGGGAAAGAAGCTCACTTTAAATTCTGGCAATAGCACTACAGAGTCACTTCTCTTCCATAGAACTTGTGATATATTCTTTGTGAGAGTGAGTGTGTGTGAGTGTGTGAGTGTGTGAGTGTGTGTGTGAGTGTGTGAGTGTGTGTGTGAGAGTGTGAGTGTGTGTGAGAGTGTGTGTGAGTGTGAGTGTGTGTGTGTGAGAGTGTGTGTGCGTGTGAGAGTGTGTGCGTGTGTGTGAGTGTGTGAGTGTGTGTGAGTGTGTGTGTGTGTGAGTGTGTGTGAGAGTGTGTGTGTGTGTGTGTGTGTGTGTGAGTGTGTGTGTGTGAGTGTGTGTGTGTGTGTGAGAGTGTGTGTGTGTGAAGAGAAGGTCTTACTGTCTAAGGTAGGCTAGTACCTAGAACTGCTGATCTCCCTAAGTGTAGAGATTCTGGATTTGTGTTACCATGCCCTGATAAAGGTTTTTGTTGTTTTTGTTGGGTTTTTTAAGGCAGTAATAAAACAAAAATTAATCTGGAGCTTGCACTGCTCTTGTAGAGGATCCGAGTGTGGTTCACAGCATCCATCGTAGGCAGCTTACGACCACTTGTAAATCCAGCTCCAAGAAAGCCAATGCCCTCTTCTGGCTGCCATAGGCACTTGCATTTGTGTATAATTTTAAATAAATAATTTTTGAAGGTGAGGTTGAGGGACAAAGAGATGATTCAGTGGGTAACGCTGCTTGCCACATAACCTGAACTTTTATCTCTAGACCCCACCTAAAGGAGAACAGAGAAAACTGACTCTATAAAGTTATCTTTAGCCTTCACATGCACTATATGCCTGCACTCATAACCATGCACACTCATATACTCTCACATAGTAACAATAAAGTTTAAAATTTGTTAAGTGAGGTTGAAAAGGAATAACCTTATAAATTAAAATTGTAAAAATGACTTTTTTCAAAAGCGGAAAGTAAAATTTAAATTCTCTACAAACTGCCCCTAACTTGTCCCTTCTATGAAAGCTGGCTATTGGAAAAACCATCAATCCTGCTGTGTCAAACAGGGGAATGTCTCTGTCTATGGGTGCCTTCCAGCAACTTTCACTATAAGTTTAATTGACTTTCATTAGAAAGCTAAGGGTGTATTTCACCACTGGTAGATGAGCTCCCAACCGACTAAACTAAAAAAAAAAAAAAAAAAACCACACACACACACAGTGGAGAGATTTAAACTGATACCCAACTGAAGCATATCCCGCTGCAGTGGTGGTGGTGGTGGTGGTGGGGGCATACTACATGTGCCTGCTGAAGGCTAAATTCCAGTGTGGTGTTTGGGATGCCTTTCTTGCCCCATGATCGCAACAGGCATGTAGGAAGAGGTCAATGCACCCCGCCCATCGCAGCTGAGGCCGTTAGCACAGGGACCATTTTCTTCAGGACATCTGTTCTTATGTATAAAACAAAATGAGCATGGATTCCAAATGCTGTTTTGCTTTCTGATTTTTTTTTTCCCGCTCACCAACTTATCACAATCTGCAGAATTCCATAGATGTTTTCCCGACAGATCTTTTGTTTTGTTTCTCGTATTTGAAACCCTCCTGTCTACTTAAATCTTTATAGTTTCCACAGGTTAAAACCTAATCCACTGTATTCAGTTGGCTCCTCAGAGTAGAAATTCAATATTCTGAAATACTTTCTACTTCCTGATCTATCTTTCTCAAATGTTTTGTCAAGGAGTAGGAAATAGAGTGGGGGTAGGGTGAGTGGCTTTTCTGAAAGATGCTTTACAAAGACTTAAGCAATCAACTCAGACCTAAAAGAAAAATTATGGCTAGCACTTAGCGTGTCATAACAATGCAGAATTTCCTTCACTTGCTTTATTGTAGTCTGAATCCTCTGGGAGCAGTCTCATGAATGTCTTCGGGGGCTTAGTAAATTGCCAGATATTACTCTGCATCCCACTGAGAGCTCTCCTATTTTTTTTTCTAATTTTTATCCCTTAATTTTTAATTGTTCTTCATGTCTCAAAACCATCTGGTTACAAAGAATAGTCACCCAGCATGCTCCTGCTTTGTGTTAGGACCTCTGAGGCTATACAGCACCCCCAGAGCAGTGGTTCTTAACCTTCCCAACACTGTGACCCCCTAATACTGTTCCTCATGTTGTGGTGACCCCACAACATAAAATTATTCTCATTGCTACTTCATACCTGTTGTTGTGGGGATGCACTAGAGCATCTTACAACCCGTCATCTTGCTGCTGTTCTGAATCACAATGTAACGATCTGTGTTTTCTGATAATTTTAGGTGACCCCTGTGAAATGGTCCTTTGACTCCCAATGGGATTGAGGCTCACAGGCTAAGGAGCACTGCTCTAGACAGAGGGGACGCCTACATCTGCAAGAGAAGAGCAGCCGTCCTCTGCTCTGGGCAACACCCTGCACCAGGGAACACCCTGATGGCTAGAGGCACGCTTGAAGAAGATGAGGGCATGAGCAAGGCTTTCTAGAAGCCCTGAGTGGTTGCTATCTGCATATTTTAGAGGCGGGCTCATGTGTGTGCACAGCCTGAGTCCAAATCGATGATGGCAGGATGTCAGACAGGGAGGAACCATGGTGATGGAACAGGAGCCCTGCTTCCAGTCCTAACTTCCCCAGTGATTCAGTCATCAGACGGGCACATCAACACACACCGGAGGCTCTTCTGAGGCAGAGCTTTGAAAGCCTAAGTGGTTGCATCAACAGGTTTACGGTGATGCTCATGGGCTTGGGAGGAAGCAACTTTCTACTGTCTTTAAAGTAATTGAATTGATTCGTTCAGAAGGTCACCTAGATTTGTAGCTACACTCGCTCTTGATGCTTTCCTCAATAAGGTCATTATGAAAGTTTGTCAGCAAAGGATGCTCAGGGTCAGGAAGGCAAGACATCCCTAGCGTGGCTGCTCTCTGACAATCTATGACACGTCCAGGCACTTTGCAGCAGACCTTTTTCTAGTTCCCACAGACATGGAAGCACTGGATGGGCAGAGGCTCACTGCCGGGAGATGGGTGGAGCCGTGCGCTTCAGCCAGGTCACTCAGAGCCGCTCTTTCTGGTGTTCTCTTATGTGGAGAACTAGTTGTTACTGACCAAAGCCAGCCCCGGAAATGAAGAGTAGACCAGCTCTGACCTCTCCCTCTTTAGAATGCAATGTCACTGATCCATCTAGTTAGTATAGGTGTGATGGTCTCTTCTACGGACGGCTATTACAGGAGGACATCCATGTCCCCAGTGAGAACAGCCAAGGTCAGAAAATGTTTGGCCAACAACAAGCTTCCACACCCTTCCACAGAGCTGAAGGTTTTAGGTAACTTGTGATGGTGATTGGTTTCTTCTTTTTAAAGATTTATTTATTTTTACTTAAGTGCACATGTTTGTGCCTACATGAGTTTCTGTGCATCACATACATGCCAGTGGCTAGAGAGGCCTGATAATGTCAGATCACCTGAAACCGGAGTGACAGGCAGTTGTGAGCCATGTCATGTGGGTGCTGGGACTCCAACTCGAATAGCCTTTGAGGGCAGGAACACTGTTGGTTGCTCGGCCATCTCTCTAGCCGGAGTACTAACTTTTTACACTTAAAAATATTAAGGGATCCGCTGAGACGACTTAGCAGACATAAGGCATTCACTGAACAAATGTGACGATCTGAATTTGACTCCCTACCACCTGCGCAAATTGTGCACATGGCCTCTGTTCCAGCTCTCTTATGGGGAGGCGGAGACAAGAGAATTCCTTGGAAGGCCAAGCTGGTGGTTTCCACTAACTCATGGTTTACCTTCCATTAGCGTATCCTTCCTTCCTTCCTTCCTTCCTTCCTTTCTTTCTTCCTTTCTCAGTGTTTCTTGTATTTTCCCAGAATTAGTTTAGACAGAAAGCCCAGACTCTGTACCACTTAAGTCCTAATGAGCCCCACACCAAAACAAACAAACAAAAACAAAAACAAAAAAAAAAACCCAACACATGATTACCTCCTGTGCACATGATTTCCTTGCCATCTTGGCTGGTGACAAACAAATGAAACTTTTCTGCTGGGTAAATATTACAAATGATTAACTAAGATCTCCTCCGCGAGGAAGGCGCTCAGTATTCAGATGGTTACCAGTTCATGTGGCCGTGTCCTTAAAGAGTTTGCTATGCCAAACAGAGGAGCAGAGCCACTGTCTCGCTCAATCTGTTCACATACCATCCAAGTAAATATTAACAGGGAAAACCCCACACTCAAAGGCCTGGTTGTTTCTGCTTGAACACCGTTTACCTGCCCAATGTCTCTGTTGGATTTCTCTCTCTGCCTCCAGTTGTCTTTGTGCTGCAGGGCTTGAAAATAATATTCTTGGTCCCCACACGGGGCAGCAAAAAGTTTCCTGACACGGCAGGATCTCACAGAACGTGATTTCAGGCACTTGATGGGAGGTCTGTGTGGTCACCAGAGTTGTATGGGGAACTGCAAGGCATTGAGAGGAAGGAGGGTCACACAACGTGGTGGCACAGTGAGGGGAAACAGGCTGGGTTTATGCCACACAAAATGGTGGCACGGTGAGGGGAAACGGGTTGGGTTTATGTCACACAAAGTGGTGGCGCAGTAAGGGGAAATGCGTTAGATACCTGAAGTGGGAGCTGTGGATGGCAGAGCTGGTTTGGGAGAGCTTGAGATATTGCTGAAAAGAGTGCAAAATGGTTAGCGAAAGAGGCCTTCAAAGACCCCTTCTCTCAGGGCTGGAGTGATGGCTCAGAGATTGGGAGCACTGGCTTTCTTGCAGAGGACCCAAGTTCAGTTCCTCACTCTCATGTCAGTGAATTTAGTCAGCTTGCAATCCCAACTCCAGGGAGTCCAGTGCCCTCTTCTGATCTCCTCAGGCACCCACGTACACATAAATAAGGATAAATCTGTTTTTTTTTTTTTTTTTTCAGTTCTTCTCTCCAAGGAACACAAGATCTGAACTCTTACCTCAGAGGGAGACTTGGGAAGCGCTGGTCTTGAACCTTTAAGCTGAGTATGTAGAGGGCAACTATTGTCAAGGCACTGTTGGCGGGAAAAGGCATTGTGTGACAGATTTGCTTCCATAAATATCTCACTCAAGCCTCCAGGTGGCCAAAGATGTGCTCACAGGCCACACAGACGGGAGGAGGAGAGAGAGGCAGCAGTAACTGGCAGAAACACCATGGAAACCAGCACAGTTAGGCTTTTCTGCTTAGGAAAGAGAAAAGAGGCCTGGGCTCAGAGAGTACTCTGTGCTGAAGAAGCCCTGGTCCTGACAAGCTGTCACCAGAGGAAGCCTGTCAACAGCTGGAGGCAGCCCTCTGCTCCCTTCGGGGAAAGAGTAAGAACAAAAGTCACTTCCTGCTGGTGGTGTTCATCCACACTGTTGGGCAGGGAGATAAAAGGAGGCAGAGGACAGCCATGGACCACAAACTCTTTAGTCACCTCCAACATCTTTCAGAGTACAATATATCAGCTTGGGTAGAAGGAAGAAAGGAAACACTACAAAGCACCCTCAGGATGCGACCCCAAAATAATGAAGGTGGCTTTCCTCTCGTGAACACAACGTATTCAGCAAAATGGAAGCGTTCCTCAAGGGTTCTAGGGTTTGGGATGTGAATCCCAGCAGTGCACATGCATCTAAACAGTGTGTGCCTTCCTCCTCATAGGGAAATTTTAGACTCTCTCATGAGTCACACAAAAGTCTGCTAGAAATAAGGTCACTTGGCTTGCCGCCTTGCCAGCCGCACTTCACACCTTGCTTTCCAAACTCAACTCCACAGTGCTTTGTTCCCCCATGAAGGTGGTAGATTTCCCGTCACAGCATAAAAACAGAGAGAGGTGCCACAAGTGAATTCCATTCACAAGAAGGGAATTCCTCATGTGTTCTCAGCGACAGCTGGTAGTTAACCAATAGGCTCACTCCCACCTCTACTGTCTCCTTCACTCCCAACCCCACTCTCTCCACTCCCTCCTCCACCCTCTCCCCACTGCCTCCTCTACCCTCTCCCCACTCCCTGCTCTACCCTCTCCCCACTCCCTCCTCCACCCTCTCCCCACTCTCTCCTCCACCCTCCCCCTCCCCACTCTCTCCTCCACCCTCTCCCCACTCCTGCCCACCCTCTCCCCACTCCCTCCTCCACCCTCCCCCTCTGTCTCCACTCTCCCGACCCTCCTCCACTCTCCCCCCACTCCCTCCTCCACTCTCCCCCCACTCCCTCCTCCACCCTCCCACTCCTCCTCCACTCTCGCCCACTCTCCTCCTCCACCCTCCCCCACTCCCTCCTCCACCTTCCCCCCACTCCCTCCTCCACTCTCCCCCCTCCCCCCGCCACTCCTCCCCCGACTCCTCCTCCACTCTCCCCACTCTCCCCCCCACTCCCTCCTCCCACCCTCTCCCCACTCCCTCCTCCACTCTCCCCCCACTCCCTCCTCCACCCTCTCCCACTCCCACCTCCGTTTTCCACACTCCCACCTCACAAGCACTTCTACTCCTTCTTCTACTCTTTCTTCCACTTCTGCATCCACTCCTTCCCTGGTTCCCACCCCTGTAACTACCTCTATCCCTTCCTCTACCGGTTCCTCCAATCCCACCTCCATACAGAGACAGAGGTCAAAGCAACCACAGCCTCTGTTGCTCCATTTCCTTGTTTACTCTCTTAGTAATCTGGGCTTTTGGTTTCATTGCATCAATGCATTTCTACAGTTCTTGGTGTCTCTTTGATACAAAGTCTTAAATGAAGAATGCAAAATGTCCTAATGGGTATCAGTAGCCAGGCAGCATGGCCTGCACCCAGTTTCCTACTTACCCCTTCTCCCAAATACACAGAAAACAAAGAACTCAAGAGTGTTATTTGCAAAGATAAGACAAATATAACACACACACACATATATAGACATACACCACACACAACCACACATACACCATACACACATACACACACATACACACACCACACACATATACACAACCACACATACACCATACACACATACACACACCATACACACACATACACACACCACACACATATACACACACCATACACACCATACACACACACACCATACATATACACACACCACACACATATCATACACACACACAAGTCTGCTGTTAAATCACAATTGGTTGAAAAAATAAAAATCATCATTCATCTCACATCAAAGTCCATAAATTCAGTGGTCTTTTCTTCAAGACATGGATTTCAAAAGGGCTCCTTCGTTTATAAAGGTTTTGCCTGGTTTAAAAAGCTCCTTGTCTTCAAAGCAAAGAGGTCAGTCCCCGGTTCAAATATGAGAAAAGAAAGACAAAAAAAAAAAAAAAAAAAAAAAAAAAATCTTGATAGCATCACATTGAAGTTTTTCTTACCAAAACGTCATCACAGCAATTAGCGCTATAACCAACGTCTGGAAAACCCAGTTCGGACAGGATTGTTTCCTTCCTGAGAAAGAGACCTGTGGAAAATGGAACAGTGCTGGGTCAGCACAGCAGCTGTGCGCCCTGGAGCCCTGCGCCTGCAGGGATCTGTGTTGCACCCCCAGGGGGTGACTGCTTCTGCCTTGCCTCAGTTTACATCTGAGCCCTCTGCTCCCGCCTCTCTGAACACAGCAATCTCACTCAATGCCTCCCTTTCCCGGAGTCACAGGCTACAGCAGCAGTCCTTTCCCCGGTGTCTCCAGGACAGTCTTGCATACCAGGCTAGTTCTTTATGAAAGAAGACAGCCTAGGAGATGAGCCCAGACACTGTCTTCTACGGGACTAAGGAGATCCCCAGATACGAAGGAATAAAGCCCCACAGGAGACTATTGGGAGCCATAGGAAAGATTTTGTGGCACAGAATCCTACCAAGCACACCTCATGGTGTGTACATGTCCCGCTGCCCCACCTATGAGTAAGGGCAGCTCTGGGTCCGTGTCTTTTTATTCGTCTAGTCATGATTGCTGCTATGTACAGCCATAGAGGATATGAAAATCGGTAACTACTGTCTCTAGGAGGGTAATGAAACACACTTTAAGGGCAGACACATAGCTCCGTAAAAGCTGTCACACGAGTTAAGGGACAAGAACTACAGTTGTGCAGCAGGAGCTGTGATGCTGGTAGAGGCCGGAGCAGAAGGGGTCGCTGCCTGCTCTGATCAGTGCTGCCCAAGTGGGAGGCTGATTTGGACTATACGGGATATACGGGAGTGGAACCAACTAAAAGAGAGCTTTAAATTGGCCTTTAGTTATTTCTTGGACTTGTTTCTGGTTAAGGAACGTGGTCTCCAGTGTAAAAGCACACAGGCCTGGGGGCGATTAGAACCAGGTCTTCCATGAATGTCATTGGAATGTCATGTCCGAGGATGTCTGACTGCTGCCCTACAGAGGAAGGGCTGCGTGGAATTTGATGAATTTTATTGGAATTAATATCACTATTCATAGAACAAGTAATTTCCCTCCCCCAAAAAACCACTCTTTCCAGATGCTGGATTGTTTTAAATCTCCTTGATTTTGTTCACAGTCCTCTGGCCACACATTGGGAAATGACTGATAGTCAAGTCCTACATATATTGTTGATTCTCATCTTCCTTACCATTAACATAGGAGTTAAAGTGCATTAAAATAAAAAATCTATTAAATATATTTTTAAAATAAATATATACATAATATATTAATTTATATGTTAAAATAATACATACCCAAGTGCCTCTCTAAGTTATTAGGAGTGCCCACTCAACAGTTTAACAATTCTCCAATTTGAATATACCTAAGAATTACTATGGAGCCTGTCAGAAATCTAAATGCCCTGGCAAATTCTGTCTCAAGAGGCTTTATTTGGGGTGAAATATTTGGATCCATCCCTCGTCCCCTCCCTCTTCTCTTCTACTTGTTCTGAACTGCCAGGGCCTCTCTGTTCCCCTTCCACTGCATAGAGCCTACCCTTTGGAAACAGAGAAATAGACAGATGGAAGGGCAGTCCTGTTGACTGCATTAACACTACATGGAGGTGACGGCCATCTCCTCCAGAATGTGTCTTTGCCAGCACTGAGAGCTGTGTGGTCCTGGTCACGTCATACCACTAACTGTCCATAGTGCATGTTTACCACAGTATGTTGGTCATGGTATCATGTTGTTCATAGTAACATGGGCAGTCCCCGCCCAGCCTACGAGCCCCACTTCACACCCAAGGAGGCCCCTGGGAGCAAAGGTCACCTAGAGAGTGGGCAGTGACAGGCAAGGGAAAGCCAACTTCATGGAAACAGAGAGTGATACGGAGACAGCACGAGAATGAACAGAGCATCACTACTTGCATTTTATCAGGCTCCCTGGACCATTTCTGCTACACATCACAAGACCCACAAAGAGAGTGGCTTTGAAACGTATTGACAACTATGGGCATGCACACATCTGAGTGTTTCATGCACACTAATGTCCAGCATTCCCACAATCACCCTCAGCAACGCTTTGAGCAAGATGCCTTGTCCATCCACACTTGGAGACAGAAGAAGGAAGCAAGGAGGACCAATTTTCTCACCAGAGGCATACCCCAATAAAACTCATTGGTTTCCTAAGTTGGACTCTAGTAATAGTCATACTTTGGCCTGTCCTTGGTTCCTTATCTGAGGTGAGCAGTTGTTCGTTCATGTCTTCCCGGGAGTAGTGTTTCACAGCAGTACATGTGTGCATACATAAGTGTAAAGACGTCTATGAGTGGGTGCTGATGTTTCGTGTGAAGGCTGCTGGATTTCACGAGATGGAGTTCGTGTAAACAGTAACTGGTAGGTTGTTTCTGAAGTGGTCTGGCCATGTTCTTGATTCCTTTTCTTTAGGCTCCTGTGGTTCAAAAAACCCGCTAATAGTCATTAACACCTGTGGAAGGATGCGACAGGCCAGGAGGGAAACAGACCAGGGAGGAGGTGCTGATCAATTTCGTGTGTGTGTGTGTGTGTGCGCGCGCGCACATGTCTATGTATGTGTGTGTGTTATCGTGTGTTACTTGTTACTGTGGATTGAAAACAGAGCCGCTCCTGTGTGAGGCAAGGGCTCTGCCATGAGCTAGCTACTCCCGCAGCCAGTTTTCTGTGTTTCTGAGACAGGCTCTTCCAAAGTTGCCCAGGCTAACCCTAAACTCATTTTACAGCTCAGGCTATAAAATGCAGGCTTTGCTAGTTCCATCTTTCTGCCTCAGCTCCCCACCTTCCCTCAGCAGCAAGGACACAGATCTACCCCAGGAAGCCCCTCTAAGACTTCTTGTTCCTGTAGAGAGCACCATCTCTGTTTCTTCCCATCTCAGTCTGTTTACCTTGGTGGGTTTTTTGGAAATGGTCCTTCTTGGTGAAGATATACTAACAGCTCTGCTAAATTTGCTTTTAAAAGAGAGAGAGAGAAATTGATTACTATTCAAATGCCACTCTAGGACGCATATGACAATGGCCCAGGCTGTCACAAACCCAGCAGAAGGACTTTTCTTTTGTCATACAGTGATAATTTGAAAAAAGGAAAGTCAAAGCAATTGGAGTTCTTTTGTAGAAGGAAAAAAAAAAACCTTTACTAAGCATTAATGAATGCATTAACATTATTTTTGTCCTTTAAAAAAAAAAATAAAAGAAGAAGAACTAGAGCCCAGGAAATGTACATTTAATTCCTTAAGTACTAAAAACAAACAATAAAATGACTCCCCCCTGAGGACCAAACATGATTTCCCATTGCAAATTTAGAAATGACCACCTCTCCTCCTTGAAGTGAAAAACATTCTTTTGCTAATATTTAGCACTTCCTCTAATGGCTGAGGCTCATAAGTGGATGGCTCATATTTTGCTTTAAAAGCACCAGCAGAAAGAGTAACAAAATTATCAGGAGGCAAATTGCATCCTAAAATATTCCAAGGGAGGGATTGGGAACGTTGGTGTCAGGAAGTATAACTGCATTGCACGGGCAAAGCCAGGCAGGTAGCCTGAGGAGACGCTGCATGCGCGCGTACCTGATGGAACTGGCTTCACTGAGGGAGGACTTCCAGCTGCTGCTGAGGCGCTTCAGCCTGGCCAGCCTTTTGTTCCAGATTTCTAACTCCTCTATCCTCTCCTCCAGGTTGTTGGTGAGTTTGCAGAGCTGCTTCACCGCCCCTACGTTCTCCATGAAGATCTGGTCCTAGGAAGGAAAGCAACACAAGCAGCAAAGCTGGAGAGGTTAAGGCCACCAAGGACCTGTCTGCACGCTAGCCCAAGACAGCCGCTGCTGGAAACCGTTGTGTGCCAGCAGCATCAAGTTCACTCAGGAGAAATCTGAAGTGGTTTGAAACTCAGAACAGGCTACCCAGACTGCCAGCTGTGCCGTAAAACTGCTTCTGATCAATTTGTAATAAAATGAAATTATGCCCTTATAACCGAAGTAAGGAAATGGAACTGGAGGACACTGTCAAATTTGAAGTTCAAAGACATATTTTCTATGGCTGTTGTGCTATGTTTAAAACCCATAAGAAGAAAGTGAGAACAGATTTCCAAGGCCTGATTTGTGTGCTTGTTGCTAAATCCTATTACGAAGTGACTGCAGTTCTTCCTGCACCAAATTGTTCAGGTCACGAAGGAGGCTTAGCCAGGTGTTGTAGCATCTGTAACTCCCACATCCTGAAGGCTGAGACAGGAGGATTGTGAGTTCCAGCTAATCTGGGCTGTAAAGTGAGTTCTAAACCAGAGGGCTACATGTGGAGACCATGTCTCCAAAATAAAATCTAAAAATAAAATAAAGAACATCACTCTAAAGATCCTGGCTTTTCTTGGAGTTCTGCCACCAGGCAAAATGTAATAAGTTCTTTAGATTTCAGCTTCTTCATTTATAAATGAGATGATAATTCTTGAGATATTGTCTTCTTTAATATCTCCGGAGTGATCACGTATAATTCAAATTTTAACCTGACTCTCAAACAGAATTTTTAAAACACACCTAATCCCTTTTGTTCAATGACAGACACTTAAACATCTGAAGAGACAGAGAAAGATGGAACTCCACAAGACCAGAATGCCCAGGCCACATCTGGTCCCACCCACAAGGTACTGGTGTACTGATGAACACATGTGTCTATCTTAACCATGATAAAGAGCATTGGCAAGCACTTGCCAGACCTCACCCTGACCCCATGACTTTTCTCCTTTTCTTCGCAGTGCCTTACTGACAGAGCAGCCCACTCTCACAGAGTGTAGAGCCCCGAGGCCAATGACTCAAGTTTATCTATGGCTGGGAAGTCAAGCTTGGGATTGTGTGTTTGGGGAGCTCGTGCAAACTGAAGTTTTCATGGTTTCAAATCCTGGAAAACAATCACCCCCTTACCTTCCCACCCCCTTTCCTGCTGTATCCCTTCACCCCTAGCCATTTCCCTACTCAAATGGAGGGGCTAAGGTGGGCAGGCATTGTGTCCACTCTGTTAAGTAGCAAACACAACAGGCAAATTGGGAGGTGTCAAGGTAGCAGCTTGGAAAAGCAGAATGTGTTGAGAAGCTAAGCGCCAACAGGTTCGTCTCTAAGGCCTATGCTTGCTTTACGCGTGTGTGTGTGCGCGCACGCACACCTGCCTGTATTCTATAATTTACCCCCCCCTAAATAGTGTTTTCCCCTAAAATCCTTTATCAGACAGCCTTTTTAAAAAATCTACTTTAAAAACCTAGTGATAAGGTAAGCAGTGGAGCAGAATTTTGCAGTCACCTAGCAGAGCTGCATGTGTGCTTGTGTTCTGAGCCAGTAATGCCACTTCTAGAAATCTACTACCTGGACTGGCTGGTAAAATGCAAGGGCGGGGTGGGCAGACATCAATTCGAACACCCGCCACACATCAGTAGCTCCACTTTAGGAAAGATGAAGAAACCTTCATGTCCTATTGCACAGCAAAGATTATGATGGTATTAGAAGAAAAAAATGCAGGATGGGCTACTCAGATGATCCATTATCTCTAAAAATGAGGGGGAAATACAAAACGTGTAGATTTTCTCATATTAAAACATAAAAATTATAATTTAAAAATTTTATACATAATGGGAAAGAAGAACCAAGGCAGGTAAAATGAATAAAGCCAGGCTCTACTCATTTTATATATGTGTACATATATGTACTATGTACACATATGTAAACTTGCTTTTAAAATAATGTGGGTATTTTACTTTATATTCTCATTCACATATAAATCTACCCTCTCATTGATCACACACACACACACACACACACACACACACACACGGTGTCAGGTGGGAGAATATATGTGTAAAGACCAGAAACTCGAAAGGGGCTCAGTGTGACTGGAAGAAAGGATGTTCTGAGGGAGTGAGGTGGGGAGGGCAACAGAGCACAGCTAAAGGGGAGAAGCACAGCTAAAGGGAGAAGCACAGCTAAAGGGGAGAAGCTAGGGGTGAAGGGATACAGCAGGAAAGGGGGTGGGAAGGTAAGCGGGGAGTTGGGGTTGGGAAAAAAACCAAATGAACAACATAGGAAAACACTGTTTAGAATCCTATTGCCTTGTAAGGCTATTTAAAAAAAAAAAAAAAGACAATAAAATACAGAGAGTGAAAAAAATACTGTGTGGGTACTTAAAAAAAATGGTGGTAATTATACCAAAAAGGCATCTGATAAGAAAAAGTAAAGAAATGGACATGATGCACTATCAAGTTTCTGGTTGAACCTTACAGAGAGGATTTATTTTAAATATGGCTTCAAAACAGTAATTCATTAATCCTTCTAAGAAAGATATATTCCACACACCAAAATAAAAATCATCAGCAATGAGAACACAATAATTGTACGTGCATAATAATGTAAGGGATTCTATGTACACATGTGCAATACACAATTCTAACTGAGTATAGCAGATACATGATTATGCTAAACACCTTGAGTTCTTAAGTATTTATGATACAACATGTTTATATTTATAAATACAAAGCCAAAAATTTAGGTAAAAGTCTAGCAACTCTTTATAAGTGTCACCATGGTTTCCTGATCTATTCCTGATGCACTAACAGTAAGCACCTTGACTGTGGTCTGTGAACACCACCCACTGAAGGGAGCCGGGAGCCTTGGGAGGAGGAGCAGCCCCAGGCTTGGGGCAGGTAGGACACAAGTGGAAGGTGAGACAGCTAACTGTCAGAGGAGAGGATGGCCCCCACGACTGTGGCTAAGTTACGGTAACCAAGAACCACCTGAAGAAGCCAGAGACCATCAAGGGACAGAGAGTGCTGGAATAGATCAAAGAGTAAAATGTGCTTTGAAACCCCATAGTCGTACTCAGTTTGAAAACGTTTTATTGGTTGACTTTAGAAAATATAAGAGGCTTAACTATTTTTTTTTCCAGAAAACTCATAAAGGAAGGAAAGAAGCTTTTGCTTCCTCAGTTGCATGCCAACTACATGTCTTGTAAGGAAGCTGTTCTTTTTTTTTTTTTTTTTTTTTTTAGACTGCTAAAGACTAAATAAAGAATGAGAGTATCACTGTTTTCTACCCCAATAAAACACTAGATCTATTAGAAAATGATTCTCAATAGCTGCCCAAACCAGATGGACATATGTACTCCTTTTGTGTCGCATGCACATAAAAACAAAACAGAAACACTTGTGACAGTTCAGCACCAATTACAGTAAAACATTATGCATGACTATAGTATAGCAGTTTCGTTTTAGGCAGTGGTCCTCCCCTTCCAGAAAAAGCCTGTGCTGTGCAAGCACAAAGGTGTACATCAGGCAATGAGCCAAAGATGGCAAAGGTGTACGTCAGGCAACCAGAACCCAAGGGGAGAGGAATAGCCAGGCAGGCATGGTGATATGCATTGTAACTCCAGCTCTACGGAGACAGACAGACAGACAGACAGACAGACAGACAATCCCCAGGACCCACTGACAGACATGCTAGAGTAATCAGCAAGCCAATGAGAGGTGCTGTCTCAAAACCCAAGGTTGGCGGTACTTCTAAAAATAACTAAGACTGACCTCTGGCTTCTAGATGCATGTGCTATAGGAGAGAGGGAGAGAGGGAGAGAGAGAGAGAGAGAGAGAGAGAGAGAGAGAGAGAGAGAGAGAGAGAGAGAGAGAAAGGGAAGGAGGGAGAGAGGGAGGGAGAGAGAAGACAGACAAAGCAAATATGTTAAAGTGTCTTTGGAACTCAGTTTAAACAACTTAGTTGGAGAAAGATACGAATTTGCAGCCTGTGCCGGGGCGGTGGTGGCCCACGCCTTTAATCCCAGCACTCAGGAGGCAGAGGCAGGAGGATGGCTGTGAGTTTGAGGCCAGCCTGGTCTACCAAGTGAGTCCAGGGCAGCCAAGGCTACACAGAGAAACCCTGTCTCGAAAAACAAAAACAAAAACAAACAAACAAGAATTTGTAGCCTGTTAGGATTTGAATCTGTGATACCCATAGACTCGTGTGCTTAAACACCTGGCCACCTGACTGGTGGTGCTGTATTAAGCACAGAGCTTTCAGAAGTGGGTCACTGAGGATAGCCCTGTGAAGGGGATAGCCCAGGCTACCTGCAGCTTGTGTCCTCATTTCTTCATTTCCTCATTCACGAAGACCCCGAGGCCCTGCTGCGTCATGCTCCTGCTCCCATGAGCTTCCCCACCATCAGGTACTGAACCCGAGTCACAGCAATGAGAGAAAGAGCTGATCTACTATGGGGCCTGTGTGAGACAGGTGTGGGTTTTCATCACTGTGAGTTTGAATGAAAATGGCCCCCATAGACTCAGAAGGAGGGGCACTATTAGGAGGTGTGGCCTTGCTGGAATGGATGTGGCCTTGTTGGAGTGGGTGTGGCCTTGCTGGAGTGGGTGTGGCCTTGTTGGAGGAAATGTGTCACTGGGGATGGGCTTTAAGCTTTCAAATGCTGAAGCCAAACATCAATTTCATTCTCTCTCTCTCTTCCTGCAGATCCAGGTATAGAGCTCTCAGCTCCTTCTACCCGCATGCTGCCATGCTTCCCACCATGACTATAATGAACTAAACCTCTGAACTCTAAACCAGCCCCCATTAAGTGTTTTCCTTTATATGAGTTCTCGGGGTCACGGTGTCTTTTCACAGCAATAAAACCCTATAAGACAATTACTCTTCCAACTTTGTGTACATTAAAACTTATTCTGGACTGGAGAGATAGCTTAGTGGTTAGGAGCACATACTGCTCTTGCACAGGGTGTGAGTTTGAGTCCCAGCGCCCACATGGCGGCTCAAAACAGCTTGAAACTCTAGTTCCAGGGGAACCTGATGCCTCTGACTTTCGGCCTCCTCAGATACCTGCACTCCCATGCACACACATACATGTCATTAAAATCATGATCATCATCATTTAAAACCTTTCTTCTTTAAAAATAAACAAAAGATCTGACCAAAAAAAAAATAAAAAATTCAACCCTTTCTAAGGTTTCTGATACACTCTCAGGCAGTTTCTTTTGTTTAATAAAACTAAGGTGGAAACAATGAAGATTAAAAATAGCGCTCCATGATTCTAAGTCATAATGGATGACATATGACTGCTCACTCAGCTTAGAGGGCAGAGGACAGCAAGCAACACGGTAATGTTTACAGTGGGTCACATACATGGTCAGTAGATGTCCGTTCAGCAGCCCGAGCACATTGCCAGTCATCCCCCATGGCCTCTTCCCAACTCACGCACAGGCTACGTGCTAGCCTACAGCTCCTAAGCATCAGCCCCTGCGTACAGCCTGGCCTCCCCTTTTCCCCATCAGCCCCTGCATACAGCCTGGCCTCCCCTTTTCCCCATCAGCTCCTGCGTACAGCCTGGCCTCCCCTTTTCCCCATCAGCTCCTGCGTACAGGCTGGCCTCCCCTTTTCCCCATCAGATCCTGCGTACAGCCTGGCCTCCCCTTTTCCCCATCAGATCCTGCGTACAGCCTGGCCTCCCCTTTTCCCCATCAGCTCCTGGGTACAGCCTGGCCTCCCCTTTTCCCCATCAGCCCCTGCGTACAGCCTGGCCTCCCCTTTTCCCCATCAGATCCTGCGTACAGCCTGGCCTCTCCTTTTCCCCATCAGGCCCTGCGTACAGCCTCTCCTTTCCTTGCAAAAAGGTTTTTCTCAATATACTGTGATTTAGCTCTAACCAAAGCAGACAGTGAAGAATGACGAAAATTGTCTCTAAATTACTATCGGCTCTTCCTGCAATGTCTTCCCCTAGGGACTTTTAATACCGCCCTAGGAGACATGCACAACGGCTGCACATGCCTAGTTACTCGTCAATAGTGATAAAAGACCAGGTCCAATTTCTTCGGCTCAGGTTTTCCAGAGCCGTATATATCTTGTAGTAGGTCCAATGGGCAAGGAGATAATTCACATATTTTCCTATTTGGGAAGTAATAAAGATGGAGAGATAATTTATTACTCCTTTCTTATTATAATTATGGCCTGTCCTGACTTTACGGAAATTCCTAAGATAAGTAAACTCTTGCCCAAAGATTTAAAATTCTGACTATTGTCCAACACCGAAGCTTGTAAGGAGGATCAAATATGCTGTGGATTTTTAATACCCCGTTACCCCAGTGATGGGTTCTCACCGAGGATATTTGACCAGGAATGTACATCTGGGTACTTGTGGAACTTTTTCTTCATAAATATGTCTAGTCTCCAAGTAAACGTTTGAAATTATTAGTGCTGAGAAGAATATACCATTTGGAAAGGTTTTCTTATTGCTAATCATCCTTGGTTATAAACAGCTGAAGCGAATTCAGTTCCTTCATTCTGTCCAGCTATGAACATGGCCTCAACTAAAACACAACTTCATAGTCGTGATTTTTAAAATGCCATGAAAATTACTGCTAATGTTTGAAAAGAATAATCGTGGTGTTGCACAGAGGAGCACACAAACACAGTGAAGTAATTCGGCAAGGCAATTTCTTTTTGTGAAAAAGCATGTAAGTGCCAGAACCCAAACCGGGCTAGCAAGCGCGCCTGGCCAACACAGCGTCTGTCTTTCACTCCTGATGTAGGTGGTTACTACACCCCATCATCCCCGGCGAGGAGCTCTGTTTCACAATCTGCTGTGATAAGAGGACCAGCAAGAAGGGGAGGTGGGGCAGTTCAGGGATAGGGGTTCTTGTTGGGAGAACCACCTTTAATAGAAAAACAGCGACAAGAGTGTCTCGCCTGGGCCGGGGAGATGGCTCTGGAGATGAAGGCTGACAACCAGGGACCCACATGGTGAAGAATGGAACCAGCTCTTATAAGTGGTCCTCTGACACACATGCGTGTGCCATGGGATGTGCGTGTGCACGGTTACTAACTGCTCCAGTCCCCCAGGCTTTCTCATGCACTGTTTGCACAGAATCAATCCTTCTTCATCACACACTTATGATGCTGTGCTAGAAATTCTCCTCAACAGTAGGAGGAAATAAACCTACAGTGTTAGTGGAGAAACGGTCCAGTAATCAGAGCAAAGTGCAAATCAGTGGTGTAATTTTAAATTGTTATTAGCACCGCCAAGAAGGCTGAAACACTAAAAGAGAAAATAATCAGTCACGGCCTACAGCTATGATAGATTTAGAAAATTAGAGACAAATAAATGAATAGAATTCTGGACCAAGCTCACAGAAGGAGGACTCTTGAGTACCCACCTAAGAAAGAGGTCCACAGAGTCCTTACTATGCAGAAAGACAAAGCCAATTTCCCTCAATGACCATAGCAAATTTTTAGAAAGTCTGCTGTCACATTGGTGCCATAGATGAGTACCAGCCAACAGTCTGGTGGGTTGTTTGCTTGTTTGCTGAGATTGGGTTTTGTTTAGCCTAAGCTGGCCTGAAACTGTCAATCCTCCTGTGCCAGTTTTCCGAATGTTGAGACTATAGGTGGGAGGTCGTCACACCCAGCCAGGCAGTGCTTCATACCAGGAAGGCTGCCTGCATCCGGTATCCACTCCAAGCATAGTTTAGCTAGGACCTCCTAGCGCATCTGTCTCCGCCCTCCTCCTTACTGGTCCTCTGAACTTGGGGGTTGTGGTGCTGGCCTTGCCTGGTCTTTTCATCATTTCCCCCACCCTCTCAGCCTCTGTGGGTGCCCTTCTGTCTCTACAGCAGTGGTTCTGAACCTGCAGGTTGTGACCCCTTTGGGCGTCGCTTAAGACTACTGGAAAGCATGGGTGTTTACATTACAATTCATAACAGTAGCAAAATTGCAGTTATGAAGGAGCAACAGAATAATTTTATGGTGGGGGGGGCAGGGTCACCACCACAACATGAACTGCGCTGAAGGATCGCAGCCCTTAGGAAGGTTGGGGACATCTGAATGCCGCTTCCAAATATTCACGCTGGCCCCCTTGCTTCTTGTTTCTACACAAATTTGAAACCGTGTGGGGCCACACGGATAACAGGAAGCTTCAGTGTGAACGGCTATGGCACCCCTGCTGGAGAGCTTCGCTGCGGCCCCATGTTTCCAAAACTTCTGATATTTCACAGGAGACAAGAGTCTGCGAAGATTTCTGGTTTTTAAATATAGACAACGGATTTGCAAGTTTTTTAAACTATGAGAGGAAAACTATCCTCGGGCCAGACTTGGCCACAGGCTTTTCATCTGCGACTTTTGTCCATGATCCTGGCATCTTCGCACTTTCCTGCCGCCCCCTCTCTGCCCCCAGCCGCTCCCTGGAGCTCAGCAACCCACGTAGCCTTCTGGACTTTTTTCTTCTTGAGTGTTCGATTGGCATCTCAAGGCCAAATCTGAATTCATCTTTCCCAGAAAAAAAAATCACTTCTTCAGATTTTCTTATGCAAATAAGTACTTCTCTTCCCTTCACTGAGATTCAGAAATGGAGCACTGACATAAATACATTCTTCTTGGGATCGCTACAGCATGCTGGACACTAAGAAGTGTGTTCCCTGACCTCCAGAAAGGGAGTGGCAGGGCACTGGGGTGGGCACTCAAGGGTGCGGTTTTAGAGGCTGGGGGCTCTGTAGAGACAGGACCAACCCCGACATCACAGAACATGTTATTTCATGCTTCCAATGTTTGTTGAATCCCTACAGTGCTTTAAGCCCTAGGGCAAAAACCACAATAAAATACCAGAGAAATAATTTGGAAAAATACAGATTTCAGCTGTTATACAACTATTTGGACAGATTGGCAAAGAACACGTAAATTTACAGATAACGTCAGTCGGGCGGAGATACCCTCCAAGCTGCTATGAACGAGGAGTGTACACTATTTCCCAGCAGAACCGCACAAACAAAAGTGATCGGATGCAGAGAGAGACCGCTTGACATGAACCATCAGGGAAGGCCTGGGCGGTGAAGTCCAGACCATGAGACCAGCCACGGAGAGAGTCTTCGGGGCAGAAAGCACTCATAGCTCTGGAGCGGAAACATACTGGGCAGGTTTGAGAATGAGAAGGGTACGGCTAGTTAAGGGAAGCAGGGCCCAGCCTGGAGAGGGGAGGGTGTCGTAGTCAGGGCTTCCGTTGCTGTAATAAAACACCCTGACCATAAGCAACTTGGAAAAGAAAGGGTTTCTTCCATCTTACAGCCCATTATCCAAGAGAAACCAGGGCACAGCTCAAGGCAGAAACCCAGAGGCAGGGACGGATGCAGAGGCCTCGGAGGAACACGCTTATTGTCAGATCCAAATGTGCATTTTAGTCAGACTTTCCCTTTCCCTGCCCTCCCTCCCCAGTGGGGTGTGTGCACTTTGAAGTTTGAGAAGCACTCTGCCATGAACTGACAAATTATAAATTAGTCTCCACTCAAACATTCATGCCCACTGCTAAAAATCACTCACTCAATCAATCAATCAATCCCTTTTGGCAATCAGTCTTGCTCTCCGTGCCTACTGCAGTCATTGGGCGCACAGCGAGCCAGCGGCAGCATCATTTGTGAGCCTTGCAAAGGAGCAGGGTATCACAAGGTTGCCAGCCGTGGTGTTATAGAACTACTCAAATCACACGGGCTGTACTGGCAAGAGAGGAACTGACTGACTTAGACCTGTTATCCAGCGAGGGGGCCTCGTGGAGAGGAGTGAGGGCATCCTTCAACAGAGAGCAATTTGCATACCAAAGACTTCCAACAAGCCCTTGGTGAAACAGACAGGATTCACGAACAGCATTGTAAAAGTGACCTACTTTATGGTGCCATTGTGGAATTTAAACACAATTTCATTAAGAAAAGAAAATCTATGCAAAAATTGCAATACTATGTTCCATTTTAACTATTCTGAGAAGCACCTTGGAGAATTACAGTTTTCCTCGTATAGTAGAACTCAAGTGTTCTGTTATAAGCTGTCTGCTTTCATTTTATTCTACTTTTAAATTACTTTATTATGCTGTGTGTGTGTAAGTATTTTGCCTGTATGTATGTCTGTGTGCCGTGTGAGTGCAGGCCTGGCATTACAGATGCTTGTGACTACCAGGTGGATGCTGGGGACCGAACCTGGGTCCCCTGGAAGACCAGCCACTGCCATTAACCACTGAGCCATTGTTCCACCCGTACTTTTCCGCTCTTAAAGACAAGGTGTGATCGAGCTTTTTGTTAAGGTTTCCCATGCTGTCTAGACCTTATTTTGATACCAGCCGTACAAAGTGAACTCTGTCTGGGCCAGGTTTCCTTCAATACTCCCTGCTGAGAAGAATTTCTGACCACGGCATAGTCCTTTCCCCTCACGGGCTCACCATTATTACTGCCGTTGTTTCTGTTATTACGTGTTGGAAATATGTCGTGTGATAACTGGTACCAACTCTCACTCAGGGAACAGTCCTTTTCAAGTCTCTGAGTGAACCGTATCTGCCCATTCCGCTCGCTGCCAGCCGAGGGGTGCAGCAGCGAGCGACAGCACATAGCTGGCTGCAGACAGCAACTGAGCAATGGATTACCTTATCTACCATGAGGAAGTTCTCCAGCGTCTCCCCGTCTCCACAGGCGACACCCCCAACATCTCTCACGGCTGTGGGCAGGATCTCCTGCACCTCCTGGGCAATCATTCCTGTACACAAAACACTCCAACAGGGTTAAGGGGGCAGGGTGGGGGCAGGAGAAACACACGCAGGGTTTCCTACAACAGAATGGAACTCTGGAAAAGAGAACTTTACCTCAGCTTTCGCTTTGATCAACAACGGAGGCAAGAACCACTGCAGACTTGAAAGTACATGCGCCCCCACTTCTTCCCTCCCTCCCCCTCCTCCTCACTCTTATTTCCTTAAAGTCCCTGCCCAACATTGGGCAGGGTGGATAAATACCTTTAAATCCCTATACATAGAAGGAAGCATTGACTCCTTTATATTCCTACAGGAGATTTTGGTCCCTCGGTGTTCCTGCTTATTTTCGGCTTTCGCAGGCTAAGGAATGCGCATTACTGTGCAGATGACCTCTTACCTGGCTTCACCCTTCTGTCATCTTCTCACTCCCAATCCCTGACTACCCAGGGCTCCCCCATTTCACACACTTTGTTCTGCTCTCTGGCCTTGGACCCTCACCTCACAAGCACTATATTCAAAATACTCTACCAAGACTTAGGGGTGCAGCGAAGAGGTGTTAAGCAGAGGCAACCCACACAGTCTCCAACCTTCCCTGTTGGGGCAACTGTGGGTTTCTCAGAGGATGTGTGGAATTGGCAGGTATTGTCAAGCGCCGCAGTGCACAAGCTCAGGATAAACAGACACCGAGATGCTTCATAGCTGGCAATTCAAAATGAAAGAGGCTCTCCATGTCTGTACCTGTCTGGTGGGCACTGTTTATCCCCATGGCCGATGCAAATTCGGGTTTGTAGTCATACTCCACGACCCTCATCTGGGCTATTCTCCTCAGCTGCTCATTTGTGTCGACCTGATTTAATTAAAGGAGAACAAATCTCACCTGTTTGCATGTTTGTTATTCAAATCAATGCCCAACGGGACACCAAGAGGCTGGGAAGACTGACAGTGAGCAGCGGCAGCTTTCTGTTGACCCATCAAGATTAGGAGACACATCTACCGTTCTCCTCAGGGAAGGCGAAGTGCTAAGATCCACGCATCAGCCTCTAACACTGTGGTTCTCAACCTGTGGGTCACGACCCTCAGAAGCGCATGGGGAAGCACAGATGTTTATATTATGGTTCATAACGGTAGCAAAATTACAGCTATGAAGTAGCAACAAAAATAATATTACGGTTGGGGTTCACAGTGACATGAGGAACTGTATTAAAGGGCCGCGGCTTTAGGGAGTTTGAGAACCACTACTCTAAAAAATGGACCCGGTGGGTGGGTGGGTGGGGGTTTGAGTCTAAAGTATGAGGCCAAAGTGCCTCCTGCTCTGGTCTTGCCTTCCCTTCTCTAGAAAATTCGAGGACTCTGACTTTGGAGAGTCTGTTCAGGATACCATGGTGTCCTGTTCAATCGGGTGCACGGGTTTTCGTCCCAGCTTCTACTTAGAAACTGAGCATGCGATGTTAGTTCGAGGACGACCCTTAGGTAAGGAGGAATCCCACACTCTTGAGTTGCTTTCGACGTTTTGCAGAAGGGAGTTTCTTTGAGTGGGTCTCCCTCCACTCCCTCCCCAAGCCTCTCAGGGTTCAGGCCAGCACAGGCATCTTCTCCCCGCCTCTTGTGTCTATTGATGTCCCCAGCTGTCATTGACAAGTCCTCGAAAGAATGTGCTGGGCCCCAGAAAACTGATAGCAAGATAATGAAGCTAATCTTCCCGAAGACTAAATGCTTGATCCAAAAGATCGCCTTTAATCTGAAGGATATTTTTTAATAAATTTACAAAACAGCTATATCTAATTATAATAATATTAGTCTGATTTTTTAAAAAAAATCAATGACTTTTCAGTATGTTCCCTGATTTTTCTTTTAGAAAATTAGCTGGATTATGGAATCAATGCTATTCTGGCAAGTAGAAATATATCACCTGGCAACTTCCGAGTAAGATGGCGGGGTCAGAGGCCATCTCTAAGTGAGTGGATGACTATAGTTAGGGAAGCAGGAAGACCAGCGCCCCGCCCCGTCCTGCCCTGCCCTGCCCCGCCCCGCCCTGCCCCCGCCCTGCCCCCACCCCGCCCTGCCCTGCCCTGCCCTCTTCTCACCTCAGGACCCACTGATTAACAAGCATGTGCCTCATTCTCTAATGAACTTCCTCCAAGGTCTGACTTGGCACCCGCCATTGCAGCCACAGTGGCCACTTGGGATCCTGTGTGCTGATCCGGGCCTCTCCACGTCAACCTTAAATGCCTCTTCTAGCAAATACGGGTGTTATCATCCGTGAGGTCCTACCACAAAGCGATCTGCAGTGACTACCAACCACACAGACTGCCTGCCTCTCCTGCATCCACACCCTGTCTGCCACCGCACTGGGGCACAGCTGTCAGGCACTGTAGCTGCCACTGTCTCAGTCTTCATCAGGGCAGGACCACCTGAATCCATATCTGCTGCTCAGCTTCACACAGGTATGGGACTCCTGACTCCGAGTGTCTTGCAAGTAAGCCCAAGGATACTGATACAAGCAGGGAGATGGGACCTGCAACAGGAGTCACCCAGAAAGAAAGAAGGAAAAAAAAAAAAGACTTTCTGTAGGAACCAGACCCGACTGGGCTGCCTGCCTGTCTTGCTGTTTCATGTCCTGTTTCTAGCAGCTTCCATGCCTGTGTTTCTCTTGGTTAGCTGGTCATGTTTACTGCTTTGAGAACGCACCCCTCCCATCCTCGAGACTTTTCCTCCTGTGTGCAATCACCTCTTGAGGGATTTCACCTGGAAGGAGGATTCCTGTTTTGCTGCCCATAAGAAGGCTCTTTGGAACTCTGAAGGGGAACGAGAATAATAAACTGCTGCCGCGGCTGTTGCTACAGCTGCTGCTCTCTTAGCACAAGGAACCCGCTGTGTTATTGTGTGTTTGTGTGTGTGTGGGGGGGGGGTGGGTGGGTGTGTGCGCGCGCACGCATGAGTTAAATCCGCAGTCCCTCGCCCTTGAGTCGGTACCTCGGTAGCGGGTAGTGCGGGCTCCACGACTTTCCCTCTCCCGCCTTCAGGAGTTACAAAGTAGCAGTTCTGGGGGACACAGCACTCTGCCAGCACCAACCAGAAAGAGAAAGAGCAGCACCAAATCCAATCTACAAAGCCAGGGTTATGCTGACGCCAAAATAAAATAATGACTGAAAGGCAGCTAAAATACCAAAGACCAGTTTCCCTGGTGAAAGTAGATGCAAAGATTCTTAGCCAAATGCTAGGAAACTGAATTCAAGAACGCAGTAAAATTACATATTATGGCTCTGTGGGCTCCACACTCAGGGATGCAGAGCTGGTTCAAGATAAGCAAATTAGTAAATGTAACACAGAGAATTAATGGGCTTAAGGACAGAGATTGCAAATCCCCTCAAACAGATGCAGAAAAGGCATGTGACAAAACTCAGTGTGCCTTCATGATAAAAGTCTCAGAAAAATTAGGAATAAATGGAAGGTGGGTTATATACATTTTCACAGAAGTAGAAAAAAAAAAAGTCTAAAATTCATATGGAACCACAAACAGACCCCAGATAGCTAAAACAATCGCTTCCCTAAACATTTTAATACCACCACAGTGGGGGTTAAGTCATGGGGTCTCTACGCTCCTTGACAGAAGAGCTATAAAGAGTGGAGTGTGGTTATACAAGCCTACTCCCTACAATCAGAAGACAGAAGCAAGCCCATCTCTGTGAGTTCAAGGCCAGCCTGATCTACATAACGGGACTTTGAAACAAAACAACAAAATCGGTAAGGGACTAGCTCAGTAGGTCAGATTCCTTCCTCTGTGCCCTTCCATCTGTCCTACCATGTGAAAACAGCGGCCAGGCACACCTCTGTGGCACACCTTTAGCTGCAGCCTTCAGCAGCCATTAAGCCCATCGGTGCCTTTATCTTGGGGTTCCTTGGGAGAGCCTCGAGAACTATGAGTGAGAAATTTCTATTGTGTATAAATTACCAAGCAGAACAAATGCTCTGTAATCCTTCTAGAAACCCTGGAAGGATGGCTTTCTCTTTAAAATTTTGGAAAAGAAAACTGACTCAGAGAGGAGGAAAAGATGGTGTTCAGGACCCACTCAACCACTAATGACTCCCATCCCCTATCTCATCTCTGTAACAAGTGGCAAACGGGGCCGCTAGCAGTCTTAAGAATATAGCCATTCCAAAAATTAGATGGAAAACACATTCTAATATGAGATAATTTTAATATATCTATCATATAAATGTGTATTTTGTGCAAGTAAATCTACTGTTTACTTAGTTTATTATACAGGTAAAAAGTATCCCACACATAATCTAAGACAAAGCTCTTGATGGGGGTCAAATGCTCATATTTCAACATTTTCTAGTCACAGATTGCACATCTCTGGGTTAAAGTCCAGCCTTCTAGCTATAGCTTACAATTCTCTTTATCCCCTCAGGCTGCTGTGAGCAGATGTGACATGGGTGGGTGGGGCCGGATTCTCACTCCGAGTCCAGGGAGAGGGGATATGTTCCTTACCCAGAGAAAGCCTCCTAGAAGGATTCGAGAAGCTCCGGAGACGTACGTTATTTAAGACAATAAATTTTCTTTCATCAAGAGCAAAACAGATGACTTTTTGCTAAATGAAAATGAAATTTGCCAGAGAGATGGCTCAGTGGTTAAGAGCACTGACTTCTCTTCCAAAGGACCTGGGTTCAATTCTCAGCAGCCACATGGTTGTAGGAACCAGGCCTGACTGGGCTGCCTGCCTGTCTTGCTGTTTCATGTCCTGTTTCTAGCAGCTTCCATGTCTGTGTTTATCTTGGTTAGCTAGTCATGTTTACTGCTCTGAGAACGCACCCCTCCCATCCTCGAGACTTTTCCTCCTGTGTGCAATCACCTCTTGAGGGATTTCACCTGGGAGGGGGATTCCTGTTTTGCTGCCTATAAGAAGGCTCTTTGGAATTCTAGGAGGGAGAAGAATAAGCCACTGCCGCGGCTGTTACTGTGGCTGCTGCTCTCTTAGCACGAAGGACCCGCTGTGTTATTGTGTGTGTGTGTGCACGTGTGTGCGTGTGTGTGTGCACGTGTGTGCGTGTGTGTGTGCATGAGTTAAACCCGCAGTCCCTCGCCCTCGACTCGGTACCGTGGTGGCGCGGGCGCCACACATGGTGCCTCACAACCATCTGCAACTCCAGTTTTAGAGATCTGGTGCCCTCTGGGGGCATGCACACACACGGTGGACAGACATACAAGCAGGCAAAACCGTCCATATTCATTTAGAAAATATGCTGGACATGTAGCCTAGTGGCAGAGTGTTTGACTAGCATATACAAGGCCCTGCAAAGTAAATTAAAAAATAAATATAAGAAACTAAATTCTGCATGAGCCTGGTGATAACAACCAGGCTTGTGAGGGACGTTCTCAAGTTGTGACGTTCCACCGGGACTTTTCCAATTGAGACTTCATACGCCATTGGTGTGGCCAGATGCGAGGACATGTCTGCATTGGTATTGCCAGAAATGCACACAAGTGTGTGTGTCTCTAATGTTCCAACTTCTGAACTAATATTTGGAAATGTGTGTGAGAACTTTCCAGTCCTGAATTCCCATCCAACGAGGATGTCACAGCAACCCTAATGACGTGTGAACGGCAGGTTTGCAAGTAGTGTGAAAGTCAGCAATTACACCCCCCCTTTTTTTTTAATCCTCTGAGCAGCCAGTTCAGAAAAACCCAATGTGCATTTGCACTGGCAAAGGAATGCAGTCTGGAAGAAAGGCCAATAATTAACAGATGAGATCCTCCAGTGGCCAAAGGAATAAATAAAGGAGAAAAAAAAAAAAAAAAAAAAACGAGGCTTAAAACAAAATTTTCAACAGTCTTAACACTGCTTTTGTGAGAAGAAACCGGAGTGAGAGGGTGGGGACTTGGTGGGTGCTGAGGAAGCATCAGGAGTGGCCCCTCTTCTCATCCTCATCATCTTGGCCCTCAGAGCTACTACAACTTCCTAGAATTTTTCACTCTTATCCCCACTAATTAGAAAACAAATGACTCCCATGGATCAGCCAGGCCCATTTCCAAGTCACAGCTGAACGCCCTGATACAGCTTCGGGAAGCATCTTCCTTGAAGTGGATCGTCAGGCCAGACTTTGAGATCCACTGGGCCACACTGCCTGTCCTAAATTGAGCAAGGCACCAGATGTCTGGCCCAAAGTTGGCTGGCCCAATAAGGCCTGCCACTGGGGAGCTTTTCAAGTGTTCCTCAAAGATTTAGCATGAGGAAGACAAAGGCTCGCGGAGACAGGACAAGGGACCCTGGAAGGAAGGGGCTGCAGAGGTCTCCGTCAGCAAACAGATGGAGAAGTGCCAATGGGAAACAGGAAAGGCACAGCGTGGAAACAGGAAATGCCCAGCGTGGAAGGAAGGCACTGGTGTGTGGACAGGAACTGTAAAAACAGGCCGCCCGTGACACCAGGGACATGCTGCCTCTGCCCCCTGACTGTTAGGTGGACCCAATCCTCTAGGGGCAAAACCAGCTTTACAGTTCCAATAACGACGCCCCCACAGACCCAACCTTCATTATCATCCAGCCAGGCCCATTTCACACCAACAGGTGACGACACATAAACATGCCCTGGCCGGGCGGGTCAGGCGGGGAGTCCCAGACACTGGATTGAGGCGTCAGAGGCAGGGCCCTGTGGCATACCCCAGACTTACCTCCTGGACATTCTCCTTCACCCGGGCGTCAGAGGGATGCAGGACGGTCCCTGTCACTTTCACGTTGCCACAGACAACCAGGGCTTCATCAGGTGCGTCTGTGTTGATTCCCACTCGACCGTGACAGATGACAGATTCTGGAACTTGTCCGCGCTGCCACAATGCATCACTGTCATTTTCAAACTGCCCAGGGTTAGAGGCCTGGAGAGACACGGCGGCATGCCACAATTAGAGTTACAGTGGCAGAAAGAGTCGGTCATACGTCCTCAGAGCAAAGAAAAACAGCCTGTTATCCCAGTTCTTCCCGTGAGACTCCTGTACTGGGTAGGAAAACGCAGAAGTAAATAAATAACACTGGAGCCCCGGAGAGCCAGAGCGATCTCCAACAGTGGGAGCTCAACATGCCATGGCTGAGGCCTTCTAATCTCTGTAACATTTCTCAGAGACTGAACCGTGTATTCAGTCACACGGCATGGTCAACGTTAAAAGGCGAGGTGGGAGGGCAAGGATGGAAAAAACGACTCACTCTTCAGACACAATAATAATTTACATTTATATAAAAATGTAGAAGTTATTGAATGCTCGGAAAATATAAATACCTTGTACTTAACTAGCCTTTTATAACCTCGAGACACTGATATTGCTGATTGCACATGCTTCTGACAATAACGCAAACACATTAGATAGACCTCAACAATTCCCTGAGCGTGGGTTTGCTATTCTGCATGGAATAGCGGCAGCTATGCTACGTTCATGCATGCTACCCCGCCCCTGTGCAGCAATTCTATGACATTAAGTACCACGATGCTCATTTATTGATACTGGCTCTCTGAAAGGATAATAAATTTCCCAAGAACATCTAGGTAATCCACGCTACACCTAACGCGAATTTCCCCTGGTGCCCAAGCAATGACTCTAACTCTACTATTTCACTGTGTAGCCTAGAAGTAGTCCCAGAAACCTTAAAAAAAAAAAAAAAAAAAAAAAAAAAATCCAAGCAAAACTACAAAAGACTTCTAATAAAACTCCTTGGCAAGGAATTTCTGCTCAGTTGTACGCTCTCCTGTTCCCTGTAGCTACTGATGTGTTTCCAAGCATTGTACATACGGGTCTCCAAACCCCGCGCATTCCTCCCGACAAATCCCGTTTCCTCTTTCTAAATGATGGTGTGTTCTTCTAAATGTGCCCTTTGCGTCTGTAGCCGGTTGTAGAGAATCCAGACGTGCTAGTATCCTGACCCCTCAGCAGGGACCACTAACACAGAAGTGACTTCCCTTCAGCCTGGCTGGTGGGCCTCCAGTATCTGGGTACCACTTATCCCTGAAGATAGCTCAAGGATGTGGGAACTAGGCCTGACTGGGCTGCCTGCCTGTCTTTCTGTTGTATGTCCTGTTTCTAGCAGCTTCCGTGTCTGTGCTTATGTTGGTTAGCTAGTCATGGTTACCACTTTGAGAATGCACCCCCTCCCCTCCTTGGGACTTTTCCTCGTGTGCGCAATCACCTCTTGAGGGATTTCACCTGTGAGTGGCATGCCTGCTTTGCTGCCTATAAAAAGGGTCTTTGGGCACTGAATAAAGGCAGCAGCTGCTCTCTTAGCACGAAGGACCCGCTGTTTTATTGTGTGTTAAATCAGCAGTCCCTCACCCTTGACTCGGTACTGTGGTGGTGCAGGCGCCACACAAGGAGTCGCCACAAAGGTTTTGCTCATGAACACAGACGGGGAGACTTAGGGACTGGGGTGAGTGGCAAAGTCACAGTTCAGCACACACTGTTACAGTATTGCTTGAATGTTCTGTCTGCCTCCTGCATGCATGTGTTATATGTTTTTTTTAAAAAAATGAAAAGAAGCCACCAAATTTAGTTCTTAGTTTGATTTCAATTGAAGTTTTGAAGTTTTGGCCGACTCCAGCTTCCTCTTTTGTTCCCACCGGCTTGAACCCCGCACTTCTCAGAAGACCCAGCCACCGGTTCTTCAGAGGCAACAGGGGTGGGAGAAGACAAGCTGACAGCTTTAAGTGGTATGTTGTATAAATTCATTTGCACAAAAGCTCTTCTGCGGGTCCCCAGGGGCCGCTGGATGTGAACCGTCAGTTGGCTTGGACTCAGGTTCCTTTATGGTGAGCGATCAACAGAGAAGCAAGGATCACGGCTGCATTTTGCTGTCTGCTGAGCATAATGAGCCGCTTCAAGGAACCTCAACAAGACAGTGAGGGATCCTTGCCGTTGGCTGTTGTCGCAAATGAGCTTTGGGATAATTCTTACCAGTCTTGGTAACTGGGTAATGGAGAAGCAGATGTAAGTAATTTTTTAAAAATGCAATTGCAACATTTATATTTGCTTCAACAGATCCCTAAAATATTTTCAAATTATTTCAACAAGGAACACGGACGGACCTACAAGGGACGCTAAGCAGGGGTCATCATCTCAAATGAGAAATACTGTTAAGATCTGTGTATTTATCTCCCTTCCCTGGAATCCATGTCTCCATGTAGCAAAGCAATCTATAATGTACTCTCTCCAGAATTATGAGCTTATATCTACATAAGGCCCAACAGTGTTCACTGGATAACAAATGAAACCACCTTCACTTACTTTTCTAAAATGCCTTTTGTCTCATGGTTTCATATGTTTAAGAAAGACCTGAGTATCTTGTCTAAGTTATATGAAACCAACTGGTTGTAGAGCTTTGGGGCAGTCATTTATATTTGGGTACCAGCGTTATCCTTTGAAGACTAGTGGGAGGGGGCAGAAAATCTCTTCATTGTTTTTACCCATCTCCAAAGGTTATTATGGAGTTAAGAGAAATCGTATGTGCATGAATCAACACAAATTCACCCTCAGCATAACTGGCTGGACACCACAATCACAGCTTAACCTGTAATCACACACCCATGCCTAATCCTGGGGCACTGCCTTCAGCAAGAACACAATGCAGAGGGCGCCCCCTGCAGGTGCTTGGGATAGCAAACAGCGTTAGAAATGAGTCTGGAATGAAAATCACAGGAGTTTCTTTTACTTTGTTTATGACTCTAAACACACACAAGGGGCCAATAGTAGAAGCGCCCTTAGGAAGTCAGTTTGTGCACCCTTTGAGATAGATATTAAAGCTGGAGCCAGAGATACTCCCGAGCAGACTCTTTCAGTGTAGTGTGCAGATCCCATTCGCTGCCAGGATCCTGTTAGAAATGCGTGTTTGTACACATCCCTGGTCTACTAAAATCAAAACTCAGGCCGTGGCCTGGCTATTTGTGTCTGTACAAGCTCCCCAGGCGTGTGTGTGTGTGTGTGTGTGTGTGTGTGTGTGTGTGTGTGTAGAGGAAAAGTAAGTTTTGTGGTCACCAGTCCCCAAGAGCACATGGAAATGAGCTGGCTCCTAGGATGGCCCTTTTCTACCCCTGCCCCTCGCCAGTCTTACTTAGGTGTCGACTTTCTACCTCAGTGTGCTTTGCGGGGGGGGGGGGGGAAACCAGGGATCCCTGAGGATGGGGCCATTTATATTCTATAATCCTCTTTTCAAAAGGAGGAAATCTCAGAGTGTCACTGAAAGACAGACAAAAGCAATTGTCCCTCCTGCCTGCCATACAGCACCCCAAGCTAGCTATAATTGAATATTTCAGAAAGGAAGCAGAGCTGAAGAGAAGCCTCGCCCTTAACACAGAGGACTCTGAAGAAACTCCACCCAGAGCCTGAGAAATACAGCTATCCATTGGCAAAACCATTTTTTTCTTTTTTACTAAATTAGTCCATTTATACCACGGAAGTTTAATATATTTCTAAAGGTGTTATGGTTGACAAACCATGTGGACAATGGCCAAATTCTGGCCCCCCCATTCTCCCTCCAGGAAGAATTTTGAAATGTGGTGTCCTGGACACCTCCCAGAGGCCAGAGCCTCAGGCACAGTCCTCACACTGCCACTTCCAAAGAATAGTAAAAGACTGATTTCTGCCATTGGAAAAATGGTTCCTAGTCCATGGGGGTAGGGGGTGGGGCAGGTAAATTATTCAAGGGACGCATGTGACTAGCGTGGAGTGTGACCTAAGCACTGATGAGGCTCACTAGTCAATGTCGAAGTAGAAAGAATGGCACTTCTGTCTTCATTCCTTCTGAAGAAAAGTCAGAAACAGTGAGCAGGCAGTTTTCTGGACTGGAATTCGGATTATATTTGTTATTACAGCAAAGCAATCACATTACACCGCGTGAGATGTCCACCATGGTGCTGACCTCAGGAGGCTTAAACAGATTACCTTTGTGACTGGCTGCCTGTTTTTGCCTCAAAAGAGCCTCAGTAGCCTATGGTTATGTCAAAAGCAGCCTGTGTGTGAACAGCTGGCTTTCGCTCGTGTATTTTATTTGATTTCTGTCATTGCTTCATCGCCGGTGAAATTTTTAGGGGTAACTTCAGGGTTTCCACTAGTAGGTAACTTTTGCTTTTGTTTTTTGAGACAGGGTTTCTCTGTGTAGCCTGGCTGTCCTGGACTCCCTTTGTAGACCAGGCTGGCCTCAAAGTCGTGGCGATGTGCCTGCCTCTGCCTCTGCCTCCCAAGTGCTGGGATTAAAGGCATGCGTCATCCTGCCCAGCAAATAACTTATTATTTTTAACTGACTGAAATCAGTCAGTTAAAGTCAGTTCATTTCAGAACAGCTCGAAGCAGGCAAGAAGAAACACCATTTTCCATAAGCAGGCAGCTGTGTCCCCAGGGCCTGGGGATGAAAGCTTTGTGAACATGGGTATGCTCACAGTGAACGATGCTCCTTACTGGAGTTTCACGTCCTCCTTATGTCTCTTTCAAAAGACTGTGACACCACAGTCTCACTCAAGGCTGCCATGCCTGGGGAACCCGTTGTCTCTTGCAACTCTCTGTAGCAGCCAGTCTGGACTCACAGCCGCAGCTGCAGCTACTAGTAGCTTAATGTCCCTGTGGCTGCCAAGACACCCATGCACAGCTGTAATCATTCAGCGAATGTGTGAGGCAGTAGCCCAGATGCCCTGGGGTCAGCAATCACTTTGGGACACAGAAAACTTTCCTGGCACTTCCCTCACTCAGCAAGCCTGGGTCAGAGAGGGCTGGGCTATAGCAGATGCCACTACTTACACGCTGAGTGACCCTGCATGAGTTAGCCTCCCAAGCCTCTGTTCCTCTGGGCATAGTGTGTATTCATAGAATGAACATACGTCATCAGCACATAGTGGTATCACACATAGATGTTTAACCAGTGCCTCCAACAGAGAGTCGGGGTCAGAATTTCCCACCCTCAGTACCATAGCATTCAGGGAGGGAATACTTCCGGTAAGGGTGTTTCCCTGTGCGTTGTCAAGTGTTGCACAGTATTCATGCCCTAGATGCCAGTTGTGCCGAATGATCCTCAAGGGACAAAACTGCCTGCTATATAAAACAGTTTCTCTACATAACAGTTTCTGCTATTATCACTACCAACAACAACAGTTAGGAAACAGAACAGTTCAAGTATGCCGCTGACAGGCCAACATCTTCCTGCAAGAGAGAAAAAGCATCTGTGTGGTTCAGAAAACCAGAGAACTGAGCTTACCCTTACAATGATCCTTTCGGAGATGTGGGCAGCCAACAGATAGAACTGGTCTTGGTTAGCAGCATACAATCCAACCACCAACATGAAGTATCTAATTCAGAAACAGCAGACGGGTGGGGCACATCAAAGAACAGAGACACCATTTGCGCAGTTAAACAGCACCCGACATTGCGTTAACAGTGAGCTTGGCTAGAGGGGTCACTTCCTTACAGACTGCCTCCCCCTCCTATTTCAACAGCACCCCAGTAAAATGGAAGAGCAATTAGCTGACTTGCTACTGTCCCAGGTGTGTCTTTGAGACCACCCAGGGCTGAGCTCAGCCCTCTCGTGTGGACTCGTCCAGGCCTCACCCTAGTGTGTCACTAAAGTACTGTTTACCAACACAGGACAAAGCCACTAGCGTCTCTGTGTCCACAACCATATAAGCCACATATCTTGGGCCTTAAAGGAGGGGGACTTAGAGGATATGCCCATTACATTGGTTCCTTAGCACTGTGACCTGCTCCAGGCATCCTGCGCCTTCAATGTCCTCAGGCTTTGACTGTAGCTGAACACTTTAACCTCCCTCTGGTTGCTCCCAGAGCAAATCTCATCACATGGCACTTAAGTAACTCCCTCACAGGGACCCTCACTAGGACTAGCTTAAGATCTGATCATTTCTTGAAAGTCAAACCAGAAGCTCTCCAGGGCTGGAGAGATAAGGGTGGTTCATTGGTGAAGAGCACTTGCTTACAGAGGAAGGAGATTCAGCTCCCAGCAGCCACAGGGTGGTTTATAACCGTCCATAACTACAGACCTAGGGAGGCTAACAGCCTCTTCTGATTACCATGGGCAATGGGCACACAAGTGGTATAGATGCATACATGCATCGAAAACACTGATGACCATAAAATAAATGTTTAGGGGGGGAAATCTTTCTAGGCTGTTCCCTGCCTTGCTCATTATAATATTGCAACCTAGGAAAAGGACCAAAGGCTGAGAGGTGGTAGTGTACACCCTGAATCCCAGCACTGGGGAGGCAGAGGCAGGTGGATCTGAGTTTCAGGCCAGACTGGTCTACAGAAGTAGTTCCCAGAACAGCCAGGGCTATACAGGGAAACCCTGTCTTGAAACAAAATGAAACGAAACAAAAGAGGACCAAAAAGAAGCCAGGAGGTATATAAACCCTGATTTAGCTGTGTTGGGAGCCGAGAAACACCCTCCTCTTCTGAGAGGCAGTCTGTCTCTTGAGCTCTGGGGCTCTGAGGGATGCGGGGAGGGCTTTCCCCCTGAACATGGCAGAGCTCCAGTGGCTGGGATGGTAACTCCTGAGCCACTCCAGGCCCCCTCACAGTGGCACTTCAGCCTTTCCAGTTTCTTGGCAGCGAGAATGCTCCCCTTGAACAAAGTCACATCAACAGTGGTAATGACTGCTTCGGTTGTTGTCATCAGCTCCCACGGGAGACTGAGGCAGGTGTCGTGTGTTTGACTAAGCATCTTACTGCTATTGATGAAGGTCCCCACAGAATGGACTGGAGCAGGTACTGTTCTTGAACCCACTTTACAGTATAGATAATGAACTACAGACAAGGCCAGGAGTATTTCCGGGTGGTGTGGCCATAGATAGAAATGAATTTCAGACAGGTTAAGTTACATACCCAAGGTCACTCAGCTAGCTAATAACAGTGTCGTGTCTAAGCTCAGTCCTACCCAACACCAAAGCACATGGCCTAAGACCAGCGGGTCTCAAATTTTGAGCCCACGACAGAACCACCCAGAGGCTTGTCAAGCTGCCGCTGAGCTCACTTGCCAACGCCTGAGTCAGCAGATATTGGAGAGGCCGAATGCGCACAGGTAGCAAACATCTCTGCCAGCCCTGGGGGCGGCGGTGGGGCAGGGTGGGCGGCAGGGTCAGGAGGAGCCAGGTGTACATTATTAAGGAACTTTTCCTGTCATTTCTTTTTCCTTTCCTTTTTATTTTCCCTTCCTTTTGGTTTTTTAGGCAAGGTCTTACTACATAGCACAGGTTAGCCTTGAACTCAAAGATTCTCCTGCCTGACTCCCAAGTGCTAGGATTGTGGGTATAGGACACTCTGCCTGGTTTGTGGGTTTTTTTTGGTTTTTCTTTTGTTTTTTTGTTTTGTTTTTTCCTTGTCTTTTTTCTGAAATTAAGAGGGGGCGGGGCCGAGTTTCAGGACCAGCACATAGGTTTGGTAAAGCGCAGTCAGTCCCCAGTCAAAGAGCGGTGGGCAGGCTTGTGTGCGCCCATCTAGAGAACACCGAGGGAGAGCAGGTGCGAGCACTGCTGGGCAGGAGCACGGGAGAACAAAGGTATCTGGGTAAATGAGATGCATTAATAAACCGACCCAGACAAGGACAGCCTGAAGCAGGCTGAGGGTGCTGGCTAGGTGGCCCGGAGGATCAGAGGGGCACGGGGGGGGGGGGCACGGGGGGGGGGGGGAGGGGGGACTTCCTGGCTAGGTCATGCGTCTGGCCATTCTTGGTCACAGTGGCTCTCGGGTACCTCTGGTCCGGATTTGGCTTCCCTTTCTTTCTCATGTTGTTTGCCGTGGTTTCACCGAAGTGTAATCGTCCCAGCGTTACTTTGGTAACCTGGTCAGTCAGAAGGTTAATTCTGAAACAAACAACGGAAGTATCAAAAGAATGTAAGAGACTACAGCCTTTGATCGCGTCTAATTAGCTGAGCTTCCCCCCACCCCGACCCCCACGCCCCTCAGGATGTTTGGCCCCCTGTTCTCAGTCACACTGCAGAGGACAATTTATTCTAGGGTTTGTTACTTAGGGATCCAGAGCGTGGCGGCGGGGGGTGGGGGGGGCGGTATCTACTAAGGAAGGTCACAGAATGACTCCTTGCTAGCGGAAGCCAAGCGTCAGGTTTTGGACCCCAAGACCACGAACTCAGTGTGCCCCAGATGGCGTCTGCTGCCTCCGCAGGCGAGGAAAGACGCTCTCGTGGGTACTGCACTGTTGCTACAGTAGCACCTCACTCCTAACAAACCACTTCGTACTTTTCGTCCTGAACACTTAGGCTTTTCCTACTCGTAGGTGACCTCCCGTAGCCTAGCAACAGGAGTCAGCATCCTTCAAAAAGCCGTGTTGCCTGCCTGCCTAAGCACGGGAGACCCCCATGCGCCAGGTCACGTGCTTGCTTGCCTGCCTGAACCCCACAGCAGTTTTTCTGAGTAGCTCTGTCCCGGCTGGATGACCATCCTGCCCCACACGGGCCGGACTCTAACTTATTGCTTCATTAGTGCTGTGGACACTACCAGGAGCCAAGCTTTCAGGCCACCGTCTGGCAAGGTAACCATAAAATACACAGGAAAATGAATTGTACGCATAGGAAGGAAACCTTGAGGTTAAAGTCAATCAAAATTGTGCTAGCCTAAATTGAAATTTAAATGATCTAGCCATGCTCTATCTCAAGGACTCAAAATGTAAGATCATCGATTATCACAGCTTATAAAAACAATGGTGGGTTTTTTAATGGACCTTTTCTTAAAGTTTTTTTTTTCTTTTTTCTTTTTGCAAACATCTCAAAGCTTTATTTTTATTGGTAAACACGTGTTTATACCTACTAGCATCCTGTTACTGATTCGGACCTACTGTGGGTTTTGTTGTAAATAAGAAAAAAATAAATGGCACCACCCATGTCCCTTAGCCTTCACCAGGACACTCAGGAAGGAAAGTCTTACTTAACAGGCTCAAAAGCTTGTCTGCTTCTGTCTGCCTGGGACTGCTCAATAGTAACCACCTGGCTGACGGCTTCCACCTGATGGAAAAGGCAAAAAACAAATCAATTTCTTAATAGATTGGTTAACTTACACACAAAAAAAATAATACCCATTAGTAGAAAATGTTCAGATACTTAAAACCTTTGCCAGGGTACCATGCCAGGCTCTGGGCGAAAGGTCTGAATTCTGAAGAAGACGCTACATTAAACAAAGGGCACTACCTATCGTGTGCCACTGGCGAGCAACAAAAGAAATGCCTGCAGCATAAATGATGAAATATAAAGTATGCTATTGAAAGACCAAAGTAACAGAAGCAAAAATGAATAAAAGTAAACTAAACAAGACCAAGACAACTTAAAGGATCCAGCCAGCCATTCACTATTTAGTGAGCACCTACTATGTGCCAAGCACCGCACTAAGCATTACAGATAAGTGAACAAAGCAGTCACAACTCTCACTACTGCCCTTTTCTTTCTAAAAGAAAAACAGGGAAGGATAAAAGTTGAAAATGGACAAGATTAATGTACTTGGATGCACACAGAGAAACACAATGGATTCCATTAATATTTACAATCAATACATATTGACAGGCATATATTTTTTAATTTGTAAATTTTAAATTTAATATTAATTTTAATTAATTAATATTAATTTTAAAATTAATAAAAATCACTAGGCCTAGTGGTCCAGGCCTATAGTGGTAGGTACTCAGGAAGCTGAGGCAGGCGGCAAGAACAGCTTGGGCAGTTTAGTGAGATCTTAGAACAAAAGGCAAAAAGAAGTCTGAGGGTGGAGCTTGGTGGTGTGACGGAGCGCTTGCCTGGTGTGCACAATGCCATCAATTTGATCCCTACTAGCATACACATACATGTGAGTGCAACCTGGCCTGTGTGTGTGTGTGTGAGAGAGAGAGCACACGTGTGCGCGCACACACATAAACACACACTAGCACACTCCTGTTCTGGCAGAGCTTACACACTTATATGAAGTGACAATGACTTGGCATGTAAGTAATACACAGGGTGGTGCTCACCCTACATCCGCTACACAGCCTACTATGTGAACAGTGTCAGGGCCGCGCTCTGACAGCACAGCACGTGGACGTTCACACTGGAACCGTCTTCTAAGAAGTGAAGGGGCAACGGACGTCCTCTCCTGGAACTTATCCTCAGGTACATGTGGATGTGGACGCACACAAATGCTTGTGAAGTTTTGCTAGCAACTACAGAAGACAGCAATGGAGTTTCCAACAGCACAGCCCTGAATACCATGCATCCTCACAACAGAAAACTGTATCGGCTTTTCCGTGACGTGCTCAGTACCACAGACTTCCATAATGGCATGTTGGCAGGGCAGCATTCATTTTCAACGAGAGGAAGACTAGTCCACCAGGCGCTGGACGTCAGCCAGGAGTGACTCCATCTCCTCTTCGCAACTTCTACTGTGTCCTAACATTTTCACAGTGGGTACAGCCAGAAAAAGATGTTGGCCTGTGGCTACTCGTTTATTTGTTGTTCATGTCCTACTATTGCTGCCAATTCATTTCAAGAGTTCGTTTGAGAATAAACGCGGCCACACCAAAGACAAAGCTCACCACTAGGATGAAATACATATGTAATGGACATCGCTTCTCCTTAGGGGCTGGATAGAAGTAACACTTTAAGACGCTTTTGACCACTCTAAACCTCACTCTGTGCATCTTAGAACTCAGCTGAGCTGTGGATGATGGCCTATGAGGCGTCATAGGCAGACTGACCAAGTTATAGATGTGCGACCCACAGGAATGGCTGCTATTGTCTTTAAGTCACTGACGTCTGAGGTAGGGATAAAGCAAACCTGACACTGCTATCCTAGATGAATTATGCCCTGTGTTAAACTATAGAAAAGGGTTGCTGACTAAGGGTTCTTTGGCTTTTGAAGGCAGATTACGTTTTGAGAACTGTGTTGAGATTAAATCCACTCCCTGGGGCCATAACCCCAGCATCAAAACTAAAATGGTTGACAGCAAAGGCATTGAGACGAGAATACATTGTTTTCCAGTGGGAACTAAAAGCCATGGCTTGAGGGGATGCGGTGCCGGGAGGGGGCGGGGCTATGGAGGGCGGTTTTAGGGCTCACACCTGAGGAACTGGCAGATTCTGCACGCTCTGTCTTGGACTTTTATTCTCACGCTGTAGGGAGCCCAAGCCACGTCACTGAGAAGAAGAGCCGATGCCTCCCAGCCACAGTCCCACTTAAGCACCAGGCTATCGGAAGTCCTAATATGGCCGGCACTTCACAGAAACAGCGCAGGGGCCTTCTCTGGCCAATAGCGAACAGAGATGAGTTGTCACAGCCACATGTGACCAGGGGGCAGATTGGTGGTCTGAATAAATTACTGCTGTTATTTTTAAGTCACTAAGGTTTTGAGGTTAGGATTGCGGAGTGATGGATAACTAGGATGCCTAAGAAATGCCAGTTAAAGTAAATTCAATTAATAAAAGGTTTACCTTAATTCCAAAAGCTTTCAAGTAAAACATTTCTATTGGCTGTAGGCCCATTTGGGTTTTAACGAACTTCGGGCTTCCCCAGACTTGGATGTGCACGGTTATCTGAAAATGGTTCTTCTTCTGACAAACAAAAGCGTCATCTACTGGCGAGAAAGTGAACCCTTTGTCTGTCACAACGTGATAGCCCACGTCAGGCCTGCAAAGAGAGGAGTTGAGAAACCAACTGCAGAGCTTTCCTTTTGCATCGATACCATCAGTGGCATAAGCATGCTAAGAGAGCTCATTGTGCAAGGCGCCCCTGGCTGTATTTACTCCATCGGCTTCCTGTGTTTTTTAGCTGCAGAGATGAAAATGATATTTGGAAGCGCCCTGGCCGCTTCTGTGTTCTTCCAAGGAAGCAGAACGCATCTTGCCGAATGGAAGCATTGTTTCCCCGGGCTTCTTCCCCTTGGTGATTTCTAAACTTTTAATCTGACTCCACATCATCCGGTAGAAATGGGGAGGGCTGGAATCTGAGAAGATACCACCTCACTCAACATTATCTGGGGTACAATTAATCTCCTCCCTTTTAAAAGAAGTTTCTAAATTTCATAGGCGCCTTAGCTACTCAGGTGAAAGAGTGTTCAGCCCTCTGATTGTCTTATGAAAAAAAAATCAGGCTGGTCAGAACTGCTGGGAACAACTCTAAACCACATTAACTGGAGCTAGTCACTGTGCTGCCTGGAGCCATCCTCCACCCCAGAACAGCCTCTCTTCCCTCTGATCCCTCCAACCTGGCAGTGGTGCTGAAAACCTACCACAGGGGTTTGTTTTTTGTTTGTTTGTTTTTCCTGCAGAAAGGGGTACGATGGTGACAAGGTGGCTAGTTGGAATTTTGCTTTCTTTGATTTCCAATATTAATACTCTGTGTATAACACGATTCCTAACAGTACTTTTAAATGTTAATAAAAGGAGGAGCTGAAAAGCTGGCTCAGCAGCCAAGAGTGCGCGCTGCTCTTTCAGAGGGTTTGAGTTCAGTTCCCAGCACCCACTTTGGGCAGCTCACACCTACCTGGAACCCCAGTTCCAGAATTCAATCTCTTTGTCCTCCAGAGTATATGCTTATACCCATAAATACATATAATTAACAAAAGAAATCTTTTTAAAAACATTAATAAAACGGATGCTTCCTTAGTGGGCTTTTCCTGTGCATGATGCTCATGTGGAGGATGATCTCTAATTCATCAAGGCTCCTAAGAAGGAACTTTTTGTTTACAAAAGCAGTTTCTTCTCAGAGCCAGGAGTGAACAGAAGAGGACGCCCACTGGTCTCCTATGAGGCTCCCTGCGACCCTGAAGTCCCAGTGAGGGTCGCTGCTACTATCAGAAAAGCACAGAGCTTTAAATTTTTGCTGTGACTCCAAAACCAGAAACTGTTAAATGGGTCTCTTGAGAAAGGAATGTCCAAGTTCTTTGTGAATTGGGTACCTGCCAATGCATCGAGTCCCCGCACCGCTGGTACCCTCAAGTAACCAATCGAAGGCCTGGGGATCACAGTGCTCACCAGCAGCCAAGGAAAAGCCACTGGACAAGGAGTGTGACAAAAACTGTGTGTCTTATTCTGTGTAGGAGCTTGGTTTTGATCCTGGTTTCCACAATCAATCCCCTAATGTGCTTCTTACATTGTGAGTCAATAACCCCACACAGGGGCCACATAATTGAACAGGCAAAATTCGGGTGACAAAAAAAATTTGTTAACAGTGAAAGGTTTGCAGATACAAAGTGCCCAATAGTTAATTAAAATCAAATGTGCAGTGAATCCATAGTGCTTTGGCTGCGTTTGCTCCTGTCATGTCATCTTGTATGGTGTCACTGAGCTCTGAACACGCATGTGCGTACTGTAGTGCACCCACATCACGCCACACAAGGCCAGTCATGGCTGCCTGAAACGCCTCACGGTCCAAACTATTGTACGTTACAAGTTGCAGAGCTTCTACCATCCATTCAAACTATTTTGTTCTTCAGAAATATAAACATTTGATTACAGAAAACAAATACTTTTTAATATTTGCCTGACACAATTATTCAGCATGTAATTAGTGAGTATACCTTTGGATTGGATTGCGCTTAAATATTTGATTTTAAAAATTGCTGTTTGAGCTGCCAAGTTGACTTTTTTTTTTTTTTTTTAAATCATGAAATGAATTTTGGCTTAGGGTTTGGATAGAATTGCCAACAGTTTCTGAAATGGCTTTAAATACACCTTTCATAATTTTATACTATATATTTATGTGAATCAGGGTTCTCAGCACTAATAATAACAAAATCAAGGGCATCCATGGAAAATCCTGAAGTTAGTCCATGTCTTACAGTATCAAATATTGAGCCAAGATTTAATTCTTAATATAAAAATTAACAAGTGTGCCCATGCAAATTTGTTTCTATTTTTTTAATGGTGAAGTTATATTTATATCAAAGAATTGTTTTTCAAGTGTTTTGTGTACCTATCTTATATACCTTCCCAGGGTTGTACAAAAAGTGTTCAGGCAAAAGGGCCGTGAAGGGAAAATGTTTAAGAAGCCCAAATCTAAAGCCTAGATGGATAAAGTTAAATTTACTATGGGTAACAACTGTCTTGGTGAAAGGGGGAGATTTTTACGATGTTTCAAACTTCACTGTCCAAAAGCCTGACCATAGAGGAGTTACAGCTCGGACACGAGCACCAGGCTGAAGAACAGAGATACTGTAGGCAGGCATGGACAGACCAAGGACTAAGCTGGACTCTGCTGAACTGGGAGTGACAGCCTCTGAGTAAACCGCCATTCTAACCATGGGCAAAGGCAGCTCTTCCTGTGAGAGTTACACATGAAGCCTGCTGGACACATTCTGCAGTGCTCTCTGGCCATATACACTAGGAACATTCAGGAAGGGAGGGGTTAAACTTTATTGCTTTGAGGTAATTCAGGGAAACAACAGTTTTGCAACAAACTAAATGTTTTACCTATAAACAAATAAGTGATTTTCTGTCTCAATGACTTGCATAGTCAAGTCAAGAGAGCTTGAATTATCATCTCAATGTGCCTTGCCTCTTTGTTTGTTCAGAAAAAGTGGATGGTGGCTGAGTATTCAAAATAAACCTGCCCTGTGCCTTTCAGTTGATTTCACCTGTGTTCCCCTTCTATTTCAGATCAGTGGAACACAGACAGGCTGTTGAAATAGACTGGGTGTGTGTGTGTATGTGTGTGTGTGTGTGTATGTGTGTGTGTGTGTGTGTGTGTGTGTGTGTGTGTGTGTGTGTGTTCTGTCTGTGAGTACAGGCTCTAGAGAGTCAGCCCAAGTGGAGGTCAGCTTTGGTTCTCTCCTGACCCATCTTGTGGGTCCCAGGGATGGGACTCAGGACTGGCCGTTGAGTGCTTCTACTCACTGAACTATCGGGAAACACAGTTTTAGTCTCTTCTGGTTAGAGAGAAATAACACTTGCTGTTTTAAAGTTGGCCAGCTCAGATGCATGGAAACAGGAGAGGTTTTACTAAAACATGCCTTGTGTGTGACAATGTCATGAACATAAAATGTTCTCCAAAAGATAATCAAGGGACGGCTGTCTCAGAAGCAAGAGCTAGAAGCCTTCCCTTTGTTTTCTAGTTGCACACAGACCCAGGCACAGTTGTGATATTTCAATGAAAATAGCTTCCTTTTGCTTCCTAGTACGCACAACTCCCCAAATCTTCTTGACTCCTAAGCCTTGACTTTGAGAAAAACATTCACTCCTGGAGCCTATGGGTCAGCAAGAAAACTGTCCCAGAGACAAGCTTTTCTACACTTGAACTTGGAAAATACTAAAAGGACCCATAAGTGCGTTGCCCAGTATTTTTCATCTCATACTGTATTTATTACTTGAAAATTCTATTCTTGGTCAGAAACCGCTGACTTTGAACCAGACTTTGAACCAGACAATACTGGTTCTCGGCATAGATGTTAGGAACAGTCACTTGGCAACCAATTGAATACACCAACCAGAGAATGCTGTGGTATCACAAATTTACAGCAAAGCTGGGTGTTAGTTGTTTTCTAGTTGTTTCCCTTTTGCTTTTTATTTTTATTTATTTATTTATTTTAACATTTGCCTGGGGAGTGATGTACACATGGAGGTCAGAGGACAACTTGTAGGGCCCGGGTTCTCTCCTCCCCACCGTGCGGGTCCCAGGGATCGAACTCAGGTCAAAAACTGGAGAGCAAGCTCCTCAACCATCGGGCCAGCCCCCAGCTCTTCCTTTTCACTGGGCCTGTGATCCCAGAAAAAGTTCCCTCCAACATTTACTGAGTAAATTGCAGTGAGTTGTAACTTCAAGCCTGGATTCTTGAAAGCCAGGAACCTTTGTCCCATTAATTTTTTTTTAGATTTATTGATTTCTTATTATGTATACAGTGCTGTGCCTGCATGTACACCTGCTGGCCAGAAGAGGGCATCAGATCACCTTATAGATGGTTGTGAGCCACCATGTGGTTGCTGGGAATTGAACTCAGCACCTCTGGAAGAGCAATCAGTGCTCTTAACCTCTGAGTAATCTCTCCAGCCCCTCAGTGATTCTTTATGTAAGATACAAACTATAAGGGTCAGGACAGACACTTTCTCAGGGTCCCCCCGCCCCTGCCACAATTCAGTCAGGGATGGCACCTAACCCCAAATACTTGGATGCAGTCCTAAAATGTAGCACCACTCCCACATGGGGCACTGAGTTTCTGGTCCATCCCAAGGCACTGCTAAGACCACTTACAGCTTTTCATAATGACTGTTTAATAAGCCGTGCCATGGAACACTTTGGTATGGCTGCCATTTCAGAGCCGGAGAGCACTGGTCCATGGGCATCTCGTTATGTCCCTCTCTGTCACGGTCCTGCGCTTCGGTGCTGTGAGTTCTACTTGTCACTGCAAAAACAAGCAAACATGTGAGTTAGACTGCCCCTAGCAGGCTGGGCTGCTACGACTCACAGGTAGCTCATGGCGCCAGGGAGCAGGTTGCGTGTGAAGCAGAGTGATCATGGGTGACCTACTGAGTGCAAGGTGACAAGAGGTGTGCTGCTGACCTACTGAGTGCAAGGTGACAAGAGATGTGCTGATGACCTGAATCCATATCCCTAAGAAATGATATGTTCAGGCCAATGAGCTCCAAGAAAGGTCATTGGACGCTTGTGGGATCCTGCTTCCTACCTAGCTCCTCGATACTTCCTGTACGTCGGATCCTAATGAATTCTATGCCCAGGCCCACGAGGGCAGTCACCCAGCTTCAGTCGAGATGCAGAATTAACCACTTGCATCTAGTGTGGCCTTGTGGCCTAATCCAAAACAAGCACAGCAGAAACCTCAGCACTTTGGGTAATGAAGTGACCAAGATGCTCTGTTTCCCATAGGATTTGAGCCTGTGAGATATGTTCTCAAAACCAGCTCGTACCATCTGGGAACAGAGAGGAAGCCCATCTGGAGAGGTTGTCAGCCCTGAGCAGGTAGGGAGAACAGTGTTGGCACCTGGTCCTGACAGGGCTTGAGTTCTGGGCCCAACCCTAAACTTTTGCATCATAAGGAGCCAACATAATCTGGTCTATTTTATGTGTGTTTGTTTTTAGGCAATCTGGTGATTTTGGTTTTCAGTTTTACTAATTTCATTCAACATCCTAATTTGGTGCAGGTCTTGTGGCCCCAGGATTCTGTATCTTCCAGTGATGGCAAAAATGCACATGGGAGAAAAATGTAGACTCTTCAAACTGGTGCTAGAAAAGGTAGATACCCACATGTAAAGGAATTGAACTAGATCCTTATTTCTCGCCCTTATACTCTAAAAATTGCTAGAGGGAAAATGCAGACCAATATGAAGACTTTCTGAACAGTAGCTCAGAATAAGGCTAGGGTGGAGTTAAGTGGGACCTCATGGTGTAAGAGGCTTCTGTATAGCAGAGGAAACAATTTGTGTAAAGAAGCACCTCACAGAATGGAAGAAAGTCCTTGACAGATATATATCTGACAGGCAATCAATGCCCAGGACATACACAGAACTCAGGAAAACTAACAACTCAACTTAAAAATTGATCTAAGAAACTGGGCAGAGAATTTGCAAAAGAAGAAATACAAATGGCCATTAAATACATTACAAAATATTTATTTATTTTACTATAAGGGATTTGCTTGAATGTATGTCTGTGCATCGCGTGTGTGCCTTGTGCACATGGAAGTCAGAAAATGGCATCAGATTGCCTGGAACTGGAGTTACAGGTGGTCGTGCGTCATCATGGGGGTCTAGGACCTCTATAAGGCCAACGTGTGCCCTTTAACTGGTAAGCCATCTCTCTCAGTAAATGCTTTTAAAGGTGTTCAGTGTCCTTATGTCATCAGGGAGATGAAAATTAAAAGTACTTTGAGATTCCATGTCACCCCCAGTTAGAATGGCTCTTATCAAGAGAAAACAAATGACAACAAATCCTGGAAGGTGTGTAGAGAAGGGGTACACTCATTTCCTGCTGATGAGCGTGTCAGCCACTGCAGCTAGCATGCAAATCAGCCTGAGGTCTCAAATACTGAGACGAGAACAGGTATGATCCAACAGAACCATCCATAGGCATGCACCCAAAGTGCTCCATATCCTATCACAGAGGCGCTTGCATACCCATGCCTATTTTCCCCTCTCTATCACAAGAGCAAAGAAGTGAAGTCAGCCTGCGTGTTCATCAGCTGGTACATGGACAATGGAAATGTGGCTTGTATACACAACCTGGTCTCATGTATGGCTGAGCAGTCAACAGTCACTTATTCTTGCCACTGTGACTACTTATGCGTCCCTGCAGTCACCACTGACCACTGCAGAACGAAGCTTCTCTGGCCAAAGTTGACAGTACCAGCCAATGGACATAAACATAATTATGTAGAGGACATGTCATGACCATTTAGTAAAATAACAGTGGTAGCCTTCTCACTAGGGCCTATGGCCTCCTGAGCCATAGGATTTTCACTAGGTTTAAAATACCAGAAATGAATTTCCTCCTATGGAGCAGGCCTCAGGTCCAAGCATAAACTGGTTGCTTGCTCCCCTAACAGACTTGACACTGTTGCCCAGAGGTGCATCTTGCCTGGCTGATTGGTGTCTTGTTCAGAGCCCACAATGAACAAGACCGTTGATGTCAATTCTTCCCCAGCAGTTACCATAGCACCTTACGGCACTTTGTGGGCTAGCCAGCAGATAGGAAGTTCCCAGCCTGGTTCTGGATTGATTTCTCTACGTCCTGTGACCAGAGAATGTGGTTTCTTTAGGTCTTTAGGTCTCAGAGGGAAACCAATAGCAGTTTCTGTTGCCAGTATTGTTTTGGAGGTCTCGGAGTCTCTTTGGCCAACAGCACGGGGACGTAGCCTTCCCCCAGCACTGAGATCTTCATTTAATGATGTGACTATGTCTGTTCATACAAGTTACTGTTGTTCAGTCTTTGTGTGTCTCTCTGTTTGGGTATGCGCTCATGAGTGCAGGTGCCCACAGGGGCCCCGAGGCAGCATCAGAACCCTTGGAACTGGGTTCCAGGTGATTACAAGCTGCCTGACATGGGTGCTGGGAGCGAGGGTAAGGGGGAAAGAGAGCAAGGGAGAGAGGGAGAGTACAGCAAAGTAATATAGGTGTTAGCATCTCTTCCCCACCTTTGTATTCATGAGATTTCTTTTATTATTGAATTGCTGCTGCTGCTGCTGCTGCTGCAGATGGCAGCCCTTTGTTTTCACTGCCAAGTCACACTCTGTTGTATAACCTGCCACTGACAACCACCTGAAATGTGAGTAATGCAACGGTGGACGTCCTGAGCCGCATGGCCTTTGGGGGGGCTGTTTACGTTTGTGTTAGGTCTATTCCTAGCTGTTGTATCACTGGCTGAGAGAACACATCTGAGGGTATGTCGTCAAATGCATCTGAAGTGGTTATGAGACCGGGATTCTAAACCTCATCAGCAAGTTCTGACACTGGGGTTCAAGGACCCCAAAGGATTTGCTTAGTACCACAGCTGCTAAGAGGAAAACCTGGATGTAAACTTCCCTCTTCCTCCCGTGTTATCTAAGGATCTCTAGAGAAAAATCTAACACACCAGGGGGTGAGGAGAACGTCCATGACTTGCGACTGAACGCCTTTCGAAATACCCTGTACACCCCGCTTTAAAAGACCTTCAGAAGTGAATGAAGCAGCAACTATGATTCTTGCTTGATAATATAAGGAAGCCCACACTTTGAGGGTCCCCAGCTGCTGCAGCGATGAAACAGGCATATCTCTGCCCTATATGGCATGTTCACCTATTGTATCCCTCACTGTGATCCTGTCTGGAGGGCTGAAAACCTCTTTCGTATTCGATGTTCAAAATACAGGCGAGTGCGGGCTGGAGAGATGCTGCAATGGTTTAAGAGCACTTGCTGTTCTTGCAGAGGACCTGAGCTTAGTTCCCAGCACCCACAAGATGGCTTAAACCGTCCCGACTCCAGTTTCAGGGCATCCAACATCCTCTTCTGACCTCCACAGGCATCAGACATGCACATGGCACACACATACACACACACACACACACACACACACACACACTTTGTATAAATAAAATTATATATATATACATATACATGTACATATATATATAATCAAACAGTCCCAGGGAAACAGGAACCCTCTCTTATTTGGGCAAGTGAGGTCAGTACCAAGGAAACAAGAGTCCGAACAGTGCGCTCTCTCTCTCTCTCTCTCTCTCTCTCTCTCTCTCTCTCTCTCTCTCTCTCTCTCTCTGCAGTTCTACATTTCAAGCTCCACATACAAAGCCTTGGAAACCTTGCCCATGTGTCCTGCCAGGGCAGCTGTGACAGCTAGTTCTCAATGTAGACCTGATGGGATTCAGTATCACCATGGAAATGCACCTCAGGAGGTGTCTATAAGATTGTTTCTGGAAACCCTCAGCTGATCCTTGAAGACCCACCCTATATGTGGATGGCAGGATCCTATAGGCTGTGATTCACGATGGGGAGCAGGGCTGAGTACCAGCATCAGTGGGGAGCAGGGTTGAGTGCCAGCATTCATTTTGTTCTCCCTTCTGAGCGTGAACAGAATGTGACTGGAAACCTTGGACTTGAGCTGCCTAAGTCAGTCTTAGACTGTCATGTCTTGCTCGCAACGACAGAGTACCCCCTTGAACCGTGGGCCAAAATGGACTGCTTTCGGCTTTAATTAAATTGCTTCGTCAGGCATTTTGAAACAACACGAGAATAAAACTAATACATTCGCAAAGCCTTGCTGGTTAACTTAGAACACCTTTAGTCATTGTCTGCGTGTGTGTGTGTGTGTGTGTGTGTGTGTGTGTGTGTGTGTGTGTGTGTGTGCAATCCTGCTCCTGACGATAAGACTAGTGCAGGAATTTCCTTCCACTGTCAAGTGTTGCAAGGGCCTTTGGTCTCTGTATTACCAAATCAAACAGCAGACTCCCACCAACCCACCAACACGATGGCATCTGAATTAGCTAGTCTTTTATGGGTTTTGTTTGGGTTTGGGTTTTGGCTGGTTGGTTGGTTGGTTTGGGTCCTGGAACTTGCTTGTTTTTCATCCTCGACAGTTATCTGGCACCAATTACGTTTGGCCTGCTTTTCAGTGACCTTTAAAGACAACTTAAACAAGGGATCCGGGAGTTCCTACCTGCTGGGGCATTTCACTTGCTCTTCAGAGCTGTCTTTGAAGATAGTGAAAAAAAAAAAAACTAATGCCCATTCTAAGATGGTAGCAGGAAGCCACCACAGGACAAAGTTTAACTCTGGAACAGCTGGGACTAATTGGGCAGCATTATGGCCCTTTGAGGAAACCCTTGGAAGGCAGCTGGGGCATACGCAGGAGAGTGGGCAAACCGCTCCCTCAGCCGCCTGGAAACGTGCTCAGTGTTTATGTTCCAGCTGGGGGTTAAATCCTTAAAGAAGCCAGAGTAAACTTGCACAGAAAGGTAGACAGCAGGCTCTGCATCCCAAAGCAGGCTTTAGTAAGCAATTTGTGCTGCAGCGGAGGAGAAAAAATAGGCTTAGCTATTAGTGCTCGTGGACCAGTGAGAAATGATATGAGGCAGGAAGGTCAAGGTTCAGGTCAAACAGAACTGATGTCCAGGACAATTCTATCATGACGACTCTCGGGGATGGCCACATTTGGGACTTGGCTGGGAGAGTAATGTCATTGTCCACAGATGCAAATGGCAAAGCCATGTACACATGTACCCATACCACAGCTGAAGCTAGTTGCCTCTGGCAGGGTCCTCCCCCACCACGGAGTTATTTAAATCAAAGGCAGCAACCACAGCTGGAAAGAAGTAACAGGTTATCTCCTTTCAGAGCATGGATCCTGAGAGTTTGGGGCTAAGAAGAGGCAGAGGAGCCCGTAGAGGAAATGCTAGGTTTCTCACAAAACTGAGTCCTGGAGACAGAACATAAGATTTGCACACTTAATTTGGGGCACTGTTCACACTGCATGCATGTGAGTGCTTACAGTAGCAAATAGAGTTGGCCTGGAGAATTATCCTTTCTCCTAAATGTCCCAACAGTTCGAGCCTTCAGATTCCAAAAGCCCGAGCTATCCCCAACTCCATCACCCTAAGCTCAAAACAGATGTGCTAAATGTGAGACACATACACACACATACACACACACACACACACACACACACACAAGAATGTGTATACACACATTACATACATACACTTAAACACAATAAAGTTATAAAGGATTGTGGGCAACAAGGAAACAGGCAGCCAACAAGCACATGAAAGCTCTGTGTATACCACAGTCTTGGAGCCTATATTCTCTGAGACAGACACCTTTCTCCTGAAATAGAAAACCTTCAGCTGTGCGATTGACCTGCATGAAAGACACATTAAGAGGATGGAAAACAGAACACAGCTGTGTGGGACTGCTGAGAGCTGGGACTGTGTGGGGCTTTATCAAAAGCTTGGACACAAGAGCCAAGGCTTTCATGCCTTGACTTTGTCAGAAGGCCACACTTGCTCACTTGGTCTGAAGTGGTGGGCCCACGCGCAGCAGTCCCCGGAGTCCTCTCGTATCTGCGCATGCTTTCTCTTCTTTGTCGGAGGAAGCGGGGCTCTGAAGTCAAGAAACCAAAGGGTTGGTTAGCATCTTTGCTTGTTGCATGGAAAACAAACTGAATTTCCCAGACCTTTACTCTCTGGTTCCCTAAATCTAATACCAATCCTATAAAGTTTCTTGCGCGCTCCTATTCGGAAATTTAGTCTTTCTATACCTAAGATCCACCTGCCTAAAAGATAAACCAGCAATAGTTTCAGAGCAGGGAAGACTCAGCGGAACATTTGGGTGTTCATTTTACATCTGTGGATTGTCTTTGCATGGAACTTGACCACAGTCACAGACGGCCCTGGCTTTCCAGAGAAGGAAGAACAGAGACCATAAAGAGAGAAAAGAAAAGGAAAACTTGGTTGACAGGTATCTGAGAACTAACTCGTTCTCAAACTGCCCTGAGCCCCTCTCTGCTGAGGCAGCATAAGCAAGCGGCGCATCCTATGACCACCTGGAGTTGTTCTATATGTTCCTGACATTTAACTTTTTGTTGCTGAGGACCTTGAGATTTCTAAGGAAAAAAGACTCTAAGCCAGATACTTCAGTGCCTCATAGTGACCTATGTACGTCTCCACACTGCCACCTGCTGGACATGCTGCCGCGGTCCGCCCCCCGGGCACTCCAGCTGTGGAAGCTGATGTGGTTCGTAACTTAATATCGTATCCTTTACCCAGGAACGTGGCACAGAGGCTGCTGGTGGTAAGAGCAACTCATCCCCAGACGGGAGGGCCCGGCTTGGTGCCGGGAGGTGGCAGGGTGACCGGACTCCGGGTAGCCGCTGTGATAGCTGCTGTGGGTTTGGCCGGACATGCTCTGTGGTGGGTGCTGGTGCTCAGGCATTAGCCTGGGTGCAATGGTGGAGTGGAGGAAGGTAGCTGGGATCCTCCCTGCTGTAGGCCTTGGGGTCCGGCAGCATGAGCCTGCGGGGAAGACAGGAGCGACAGGTGTCTCTTACTCTCACTGCCCAGACTTGAGTCAACCATGCGAGGCGCTAGGTGGGTGCACTCACCTTTGAGCTGTGGAGGAGAGCGTGGGTCCGAAGCAGAGTAAGGCGGGGTGTCAGGGAGCTGCTGTTGCCTGGGGGATTAGAAATATTGCTTTTTGGTTTTGCTCTATTTCGTTCTGTTTTAGTCACCCGTGGGAGGCAACCCTTCTGGTGCAGCACCTCAGGGGGCAGAGGGGAAAGCTAAGCTCCTCAAGATGACCCCAGTGTGGCAGGCTGGGCTTCAAGTGCAGCTCTTCCCTTCACCTCTCCTCTCTGGGCATCTGCCCCGCTCTATAAAATAGAAATCATTACCACACCCTCTTCTCTGCATTGTGAGAACTGTGAAAATGTCCACAAAGCCTGTACTGTAACGCTCCGCACTTTAGTGTTCCATAGAGTGCAAAATGATGCCGCTGAAGCAAGAATGGTCTTCCATCCGTGGAAGTATGGGGCATCCCAGGCTCTTGGAAGTAACTCAGGGGTTCTGAATAGGATTCCAACATAATGAAAGGTGATAAAAGTTTGTTTTCATAATTCCTATTTGGGGATTTGGGAGAGGGAGGAAGACAAGTAGAGGTGAGAAGGGAAGTGGCGAGGCGGTGGGGTTAGGACGTAACGGTGCAGATGCATGAAAATACCCTGATGCTGTCCATTACTTGCATACTAAGTTTAAACAGTAATTTTTAAATAGATACATTTTTTAAGTTTTATCCTCAAATTGGCTCTTTAAAATATATTAGCCCTCCATGAATAATGAAGAGAGAATATCTATTATCTCTGTAAAGGAATATTATAAAGGCAGAAATTCTAAAATGCTTAGAGTACCTGGGTATAGACCACAACAGAACACACTTCACGGTGGCAGAGAGACAGGATGATGGGACTGAATTAACAGAGACTCAGCAGGGACAACTAACTCCCACCGAACAAAGCTCCAAAACAAAGCTCGGGACACTACAGTCACCCGTAGCTTCAAATTTAGAAGAAAAGTGGAGTTGGAAACAGGAAAGGAACAACTAGACCCTTAGGTGAGGCCATCACTCCAAAGTTGAAAAGGTTTGTTTTCTAAGGAAACAGAGCCAGGGAGGCTGCGGTGCAGGGTGACCAGGCACAATTAAGGCTGCTGGGGTGAACAAGGAAGCGTGCATTACACATCTACCTCAATGTCGGAGAGCTTGCTTAGAGCATGTGTAAGTCAATCCCCAGCACTACAAAGAAAAAGAGATCTAAGCCGGGCGTGCTGCCGCATACCTTTAATCCCAGCACTTGGGAGGCAGAGGCAGGTGGATTGCTGTGAGTTTGGGGACAGCCAAGGCTACACAGTGAAACCCTGTCTCAGAAAAGAAAAGAAAAGAAAAGAAAAGAAGAGAAGAGAAAAGAAGAAGGAAGGAAGGAAGGAAGGAAGGAAGGAAGGAAGGAAGGAAGAAAAGAAATCTAAATGCTGAACTGAAAGACCCCTCCTCGGCTGTGCTTTGAGTACATCTAAGCAGACTTAACACAACTGAGAAGCAGGACTATTACTCTCAAGGAAGACTGGATGTGCTTGTGGCAAAGGAGGAGACACAATCTTTAAGTAATTTGTGATGAAAAAATTGTGTGTGTGTGTGTGTGTGTGTGTGTGTGTGTGTGTGTGTGTAGGGCAGAAGGGAACTAGTGTTACAGGTGGTTGTGAGCTAACAGATGTAGATATCAGTAATTGAACTTGTGCCCTCAGATGGTCACTGAGCCATCTCTCCAGCCTCCACCCCACCCCCCATTTTAGTAATTTTAATTGCAAATAAATAGCCAGCCCCTATCTGATCAGGCCTCACTGAAGTCCGTGATAGCTTGCACACAGAACTAGGAAACAGCAGATACTGCCAGAAAGCCTGTGACATTAAAACCAGGGCAGCCAACCAAATAAGGAATGCCGAAGAATCACCAGCAGCCTTCTTTCCTGCTTCTGGAATAAATGGTAAGCTCCTGCCAGACCTGATCTCCCAGCCAGTGGGAACTTCAAGTCGTGGGAAGACATGACTCTCAAAGACGCTGGAAAGTGGACAAAAGCAACAGGATTCTGGAGTGACACTGAGACTTAGCGGAAGGTAACAGGGCGGCCATGGTCTGTTTACACCTCTTAGCTAACCAAAGTTAAAACACAAAGCAACTAAAACTCCAATACAAACACACAGACTTTCAGGCCTGACAGAACGAGCAAAGCGAGTTTGGAATAAGCAAGAATTTTGGAAACTTAACGGGGAATCTTGGAAAACAGAGGGGCTGCCCCAGAGTGAGTGTATAACCGCCTACATCTCCTGCTGACTTCGGTGCTGTTGCTGTGTGTGGTGGGGAACCGTACCAGGAACCAGGTCTTGAGAGAGTCTACAGTTGGTGCCTGAACAGAGTAACTGCCTGTCAAACAAAAGCAGATGAACCCCTGCACCCAGTACTCACTGTTTAGAGAAATGAACGCCTGCACCCGGCGACTGCAATATGTGTGGGCAGTTTCAAAGGATTCTAAGCATTACGTGCCTTCCCCACAGTTTGCTCCCCCCACCCCACCCATCCCATTCAGCAAAGCCACATTTATCTTAATACACAGTGTTATCAGCCCAAGCTCAGTGCGTCCCATGTATTTAGAGAAAGGTTGGAGTTCTTCCCAGGAAATTTAAAGGAGGAATTCATGAGCGCTGCGTTCAAAACCAGGCAAAGTGTCAACAGCAAAGTCGGTGGGGATGCACAGGCTTGTTTGGCGTTAATCCGCACTCTAAGTTCCCTCCTATGATCCCAGTGTCGGGGATCCTGGCAGAATGCATTAGGCCCCCATGAGATCCTTGTGTTCGAAATTTCCTCTTACACTAGAGAGATTTCCATAAACCGGCAGACACCAGAGCATGATGGACACGCCGGTCGCTCTTCTTGGAATAGATGGTTGTAAAAAAAAAAAAAAAAAAAAATCAAGCGATTCTTCTCAGCTGGCAGAAAATGTAGTTATTTGCCTTCTACTCTTCTCCCTTTTGGATATACAATCTGCTTTTGTCTTTTGGAGGATTAATGGAGGAGTGGGTTATGCAAAGCCAGAGGAAGCCAAAGAGAATTTATGTCCTATGTACCTCCATGCCATTTGTCCAGAGCCCCCAAAGCAGCCAGTATTGCTTTCAGATGGTGGTTTTGATCGAGTCTAGACTTACTGACTGCATAGTTTGCTAGTGACACTGTGCAGGACCCACACTCATCAAAGTGTGATACTCCTGTGGCTGTCCTGCCCAGTTCCCAGCTTTCTCCAGTGACTCCCCTGTGCCTTCCCTCACCCCAGCTGTCTAGTGAGCTCAGCTTCACACAGTACCTGACACAGAACTAGGACTCCATAAGTATAAACTTTTTTTTTTTTTAAAGCATGAACACGCTGTGTATGGAAAGCCTTCTATCAAGAGAGGCCCTTCATCACCACCAATTGAGGAATGGTGGCCTTCCCCGAGCCCTCACTTTCTACTTCTCTTACCTTCCTCTAATGTGTCTTCAGCTTGTTAAGTGACTCCAGACCATCTGCCATTGTTTCTCTGCTCCCACTGTAGAGGTGTGGCAGCAGTGGCTTGCCAACAGTGAGGAAAGGAAGTGGCTTACCCCAAGAGCTAGCAACAAGGAACTGCATTGTCTGTGGAGAGTTTTAAATCCACACTGAGGTCTGGAAGGAGTCAGTCTGTGTTTTATTACCTTCCAAATGCATTGCTGGCCCTGGAGGGGAAAACAATTGGGTGCCCTGCCAGGCCAGACTGCTCTTTGCCCTGGGTAACCTCTCAACAAGGAACCCGTCTGCCCTGGTCACGGTTGCCTCTCACCCTCCACGTACAAAATAGAGGTCAGAGATGATGTTTCCTGTACTCTTAGCATGCACGATTTATCTCCCCCATGTGGACCTTCGTGTTAAAGATGTGTCATTAACAGGGTGTCTGCAGTGCTCCTCAGGACCCTGGAGAACAGCAATTGTCCAAGTACAATTACAGTTTGTGACAACTACCCTGAAACTGAGATTTTTGAACAATGGCTCTGAGGGCGTATCTGTGGCCAAGGCATCCCAAGAAAGTTATCTCAGGAAAGGATGGCAAGAAACACACCAGAGAAGACACCCAACTCCCCTCCACCTGTTTGCAACCGCAAAGGTCTGGCTCTCTTGCTAACCCCCCCCCCCCCCGACTGCTGCTTCAGACACAGAGACCCTGCTTCGAGAATCTTGCCTGGGCCTGGCGCCAGGCTAAACCTTGCATCCATTGGCTCACCTAATGGCTAGAGTCCCAGATGCAGAACCGCTGTGGTTGTCCTTGATCCACAGTGAAGCCAAGACTGACGAGAATACACAGTATGCCCCAGGTTAACATCTGGCAAGAGTCACAGTGGAGCCATGAGCTGCACCAGAGACCCCCTCCCCCATGCTTTAGATGCACATCAGGTTACTCCTATTCATTATAGTCCTTCTTCTTCTCCTCCTCCTCCTCCTCTTCCTCCTCTCCTCCTGTCCTCCTCCTCTCCTCCTCCTCCTCCTCCTCCTCCTCCTCCTCCTCCTCCTCCTCTTCTTCTCTTCTTCTTCTTCTTCTTCTTCTTCTTCTTCTTCTTCTTCTTCTTCTTCTTCTTCTTCTACAAAAACTCTTAGGATGAGGAGGAATGGGGCCACTCTAGGCTTCTCTCTAGGCTTCCTCAGGATTCACTAGTTGGAAGCCAGGAATTAAATGAGCCAATGAATTCACAGAGCTCTTAACAGGCTCCTCCCACAGAACTACACACCCACCTTACTCCCTTCCCCAACTTCAAAGTAAAGGGGCTCTGTGCCGTGCGCTAGGGCAGCAGTTCATCCATGGGGTCACCCAAGACCATCGGGGAACATAGATGTTTACATTACAATTCCTAACAGTAGCAAAATTACAGTTATGAAGTAGCAATGAAACAATTTTATGGTTGGGGGTCAGCACAGCATGAAGAACTGCGTTGAAGGACCACAGTGTTCGGAAAGTTAAGGACCACTGGTCTAGGAGTCACAGAAATGTATATACTCCTGACTCCTTATTCATCCAGGTCCTAATTAAAACCCCAACCACTAGATAGAAATAAAATAAAACCAGGAGCTGACTCCTCCATGACTTGTGTGTCCCAACCGCCATGAAGGCCCCTCTACTATGAAGTCACCACACATCCTCATGCAACCAACACACCTTAAGTGCACAGAGTAACATTCTGCCCTATAGTTGATGGTACTGCCGTAATATAGTCTCACCAGTGATGCCGTGTCCATCTGTGATGCTGGAACTTCTTTTTTTTTTAGGACAAGGTCTCACTATGTAGGTTTGGCTGGCCTGCCATTCACTGTGTAGCTGAGGCTCACCTTGAAGTCACAGAGATCCACCTCCCTCTGCCTTCTGAATGTTGTGTGCATCACGTGTGTGCCTGGTGCCCAAAGAAGGTGTCAGGGTAACAGATGGGTGTGAGCAATGGGATTCAGACCTGCTTCTTCTACAAAAGTAACAAATGCTCTTAACCTCTGAGGCAATTATCTATCCCTGACAATGGCTTTTTTTCTTCAGGGCATAAGTAATGGGTAATTTAGTAGAAGAGGAAATAACTCAGGAGAGTGGTAAGCCCAGACCTGAAACTCAACTCTGCCCAAGCAAAAAACAAAAAGCAAAACTACATATCTGGGTTAAATCCTGCCAGCCTGCATAAAGTATTCTAACTTAAAGTGAGGTGCCAGTTGTACTGATATCATGATCACCAAGCCCAACACCCCTAAGGTCACGGCTTGCTGCTTCTTGCTCCTGCTTAGACGGTGTGGCAGACTCACCTGCCTGCGCGGGAGCATGTTTGATCCAGTAGCCAACAGGCTATCTGATCGGGGGGCTCTGACAATCTTTGTAAAGATTGGCTTGGGTCTCTTCTGAGTCATACTTTCCAATAGATCATTGTAGACGCTTTTCGCGTATTTCCTGGGGTTTCGCATTTTTCCAAAGCATTCTCTGAAATAGCAATTAGTCCAAAAGCCACATATAGAAAAAAGGCCATGTGTGCTCACTACCACTAGGCAAGGTTTAATCCCAGCTTTGCTGCCATATGGAGCACTGCTGAACCACTCCTATTCTTAGCCCCTCCTTTGTGAACCATAGAAACAAATACATGGCACAAAACACATAATTAAATGTAGAACAACAGTGCTGGGGACTAGATATGCGATGATGGGTGAGTACAGAGACACAGCCAGAGAAGACACATAACTCAGTGGCCTGTGACACAGCAGAGCAACTATGCAGGTTGACATATAACTACATGTTTCAAAATAATGCAAGGACTTTTAATATTTCCACCATAGGCATTAGCAAATATTTGAGGTAGTGAGCATGCTAGCACCTCATCTTGATTTGATCGTTGTGCTTTTATACTTTCATTGTACTGTCACTGCCCCATAAATATATATAATTGCGATTCCACTTAAAACAAACATTTTTAAATTTTCTAACCATATTTATCATGGGAGATTAGAAAAGAAAGTATTAATTTGAAAAATGAAAGATATCACTAGACCATTCAGAAGATAAAGAGGTGATGAGAAATACCATGACCACTGCCTAGCCATAGTTTGATGCCTCGGATGGGATGGACCACTTCCCTAGGGGAGGTGGTGATAAAGCTGCACACACACACACATACATACACACACACGCACACACACACACACACACACACATGCACACACACGCACATGCACACACACACATACATATACACAGACAGATACACACCACAGACACACACAGACACACAAACACATACATGCACACACAGACACACACAAACATACACACACACACACAGCTCTTGGGCATTTGTTGATGCTGCTTCTATTGTTGATGTTATTGTTTGAGATGGCTGTATTGCCCAGGTTGGCTTCAAACTTGTGATGCTCCTGTCTCAGCTCCCCAAGTAGTCAGGATTACAGGTGCAAGCCATTGTGCCTTCCTAGATGTGAGGTTGATGGTCCTGTATCTACCCACACACTTCCATTCAAACGATTTAAGAGGGAGAATTTTCTAATTGCTTAGAAGAAGCTATAGTTCCTCCAACTGCAAGGCAATTGTGTATGAAAGGAAAATTGAGGATTCACATTATCATCAACATAGGTGCCCAGAGCCCTGAAGCCTTCCCTCGAGCGGTTCTCTCTAAGAGCATCGCTAAGTGGAGCGATGAACAGCCAAAACTATCCCAAGTCTCCAAAGGCCCTGCCTCCTATTTTTGGCTCGCATTTATATCTCCTCTCAGAATTTGTTCAAGGATATTTTTCAGCTGGTTAACAACCAATCTGCCCCAAATGGTGGTTCGACTTCTAAGGGGAAAAACATCACCTGCTCTCTCACAAGTCTTTTTCTTATGTCCCACTTGTGATCTAAACAAAAAAAAAACATGTTTATCTCTCCTTCATCTTCCCCTTCCTGTTAAATAAAATAAGCTATATGCAACAAAGTAATTATAAGAATTATCCAGTAAGTCACACTTACAAACACCAGTCAGCCCATTTGTAGTTAACAATTTTTAAGAAATTATTCCACTATCTGTCCTATGCTACTGATTCTTATCCTAATGTCTAAAGGTTTGGGTTTTTTTTTTAAACTAAACTTATATTAATACTGTGGCTATCTAGTCTTCAACCCCATCAAAGACCCCAGAAGGAAAAACTATCTATTATGACGGAAGTGCAGTTCAAGTCCTCAGCAGCCCAGGCGGTGGTGCACGCCTTTAATCCCAGCACTCAGGAGGCAGAAACAGGCAGGTCTCCATGAGTTCAAGGCCAGCCTGACCTGCATGGCAAGTTACAGACTGTAGAAAGTATTCACAGATTACAAAGAACAAGATTTTTAGCTCCAGGATGGTTTGTTAAGTTTTCTAAACCAAAAGAAAGAAGCCCTAATTTTTAAGAATAGACATAAGATATAAAGGATAATTTCTCAAAAAATAAAAAATAAAGGAATCAATGGCAAAGGAACACACAAAATAATGCCTAACATAATTAACCATTAGGAAAAAAAGTAAGTAAAATGTGATGAAGAACAAGCACAAACTCGTTAACAGGGCTACTTTTTGTTGTTGTTGTTTTGTTTTTGAGACAGTTTTTCTCTGTGTAGCCTTGGCTGTCCTAGACTCACTCTGTAGACCAGGCTGGGCTTGAACTCACAGAGGTCCATCTGCCTCTGCCTCCTGAGTGCTGGGATTAAAGGTGTATGTCACCACACCCGGCAAGAGGGCTACAATTTTTAATTGATAATTCTGACGATGAAGAGAAGCAACTGGATAGCTAATAGATTGTAATGGCGATATCAAATAGCGTGCTCACAATAGAGTACTTGGCAATCTTTACAGTTGAGTTTGCATTTACAACAATATGACCATATTTATTCTGGATATTTACTCTAAAGAAATGTAAACTCTTGGTTACACAAAAGCCTAACAGGAGGGGCTGGAGAGGTTGCTCAGTGGTAAGAGCACCTTTCCTGCAAATGTGAGGAGGGTATTTGGATCCCTCCCACCTATGCAAAAATCGAGAGGTGGCCTCATTCACACACCTGCCACCCAGGTGCTATGTGGGGCCGAGATGGGGGAACAGGTGGTGCCTGCTGGAAGCCACGCTAGCTCTAGGTTCAGTGAGAGGCCATGTCTCGAAAGAAAAAGTCATGGAGTGGCAGAGCAGGACACTGCCTCCTCCTCTGCTCTGTGCATGTACAGGCATGCACATAAAAATAAGTAAATAAAAAAAATCTGTACATGAGAAACACTGCCAAGAAGTATAAGCAACCCAAAGGTCTTTGAGTTTGGGAGTGGCTGAACAATGGTGTAAGCGTTTAGGGGAGTCTTTCTCAGAAATAAAGGAAATGAACTAATGCACAAAGGCATTCTAACCGACGACAACAGATTCACGAGGTGCCACATGGCTTCATTTATTTGACATTCTGGGGGGGGGGGTAAATTATAGGGACAAAGAAGAGAAACCAACGGTTACCAGGGCTTAGGAGGGCTGTTGAATATTATAAGTATAGTAGTAGTTTATGAGATTATCAAAACGCAGAACTATGTCCAAATCGTGTTGAGTTTGAGGTCTGAGGAGATGGCTCTGTGGTAAAGAGCACTTGCTGCTCCTGCGGAAGACCTGGGTTCAGTTCTCACCACTCACCTCGTGCGGTTCACAACCCACCAAGAGCATCCAGTACTTTCTTCTGGCCTCTGAAGGCACCTGCACACACGTGGCACATACTCACACAAGTACACACGCACAAATACACTCAGAGAGACAGACAGACAGACAGATGGATAAATTTTAAAAAGTGCATTGAGTTTACTACACATAGGTTAAAAAATAAATCTAGAATGGCTATATCAATACCAGTAACAACAAAGGTATAACTTTCTTTCAAAAAGTGAGGAAAATTAATAAACACTCCGCCAGACTGATAAGGAAAAGGCATGCCTGGCTCCACGGCAAAAGCAGAGCCAGCATTACAGGGCCTACTTATGTTAGAGCATAATAGGAAAGGCTGGAGACCACTGGCTGCTCTTGCAGAAAGACCTGGCTTTGGTTCCCAGCACCCACATGGTGGTTCACAGCCATCTGTAGCTCCACTTACAAGGGATCTGGTGCCCTCTTCTGAGTTCCGTAGGCACCAGGCACGCACATGGCACACACACACATACAAAGACGAATACTCGTGAATATGAAAACAATTAAAATATACAATAGGAAAGTTGTCATTGAACTTAATAACCTAGATAAAATTAACCAATTCACTGGAAGCCACAAATGGCCGAAGCTGGCCCTACCCATCAGTAACGTGACTATCACCCTATTTGCTAGAGATACTAAACTTGCTGCAAAAGAAGAGATTTGGAAGAGCAAGAATCACCTCCATGAAGAGAAGAAAAGCACTGGTGAAATCTGCCCAAGTTTCATAGAAGAAATAAGATCAGTTCTACTCAAGCTCTTATATAATAATAATAATAATAATAATAATAATAATAATAATAATAATAATAATAATAATAATAATAATGATAATGCCAGTTCTCTCCAGATCAATTACATCACAATTTAAAAAAAAAAAAAACCACCAAGTGGCAAGCGGTGCCACCATTACTTACAAGGCTCCTAAAGCAAAGTCACTGCCCAAGAATTCTTCAAGCAGGCTTGTGTCCAGCACTGGATTTTCCAGAGTGCCACTGGCTCCCTGAGCTGCAAAGGAAAATTAAAGATTTTTTAAGAACCATGACTGTTCAGAATGACTGCTAAAACCTTGACAAGCAGATGCCCAGAGTTACAAGGCAGCCAAATGACACAGTGCAATTATTGGGAACGTAGTCATTTTTCCATTTAAGTAATGCCTTTTGAAATCTCTTCAGATCACCCTTTCAAGCAAGACTTCCTGGTATTAGTTATATTATGACAGTTAGTTCTTACGGTTTATTTTAGCCAATCAGAACTTGCTGTTCTGATCGTTTGTGATAATCAGCTATTTTTTTATGAACATCTGAGGCTGGTTAATGTTCCCTTTTAGGAATCCCTGCAGCACTGACCACTTGTCTTGCACACTGTTGAACGCCCCTCCCTCCTCCTCCCTCCTCCTCCCTCCTCCTCCCTCCTCCTCCCTCCTCCTCCCTCCTCCTCCTCTCTCCTCCTCTCTCCCCCTCTCTGTCCCTTCTTCCTCTCCCTCTCCTTCCCTTCCCTTCCTTCTTGTCCTTTTCCTCTGTTTCTCTCCCTCCTTCCCTCCCCCTCCCCCATCCCTCCCTTCTTCTCCTTTAAGGAGAGGGACTGTGTCTTTCTTACTTGATCCATACTGAGGCAAGGCATGAAAGATAAGCAACGACATTATCATTTGTTGGATAGATAAGTGAATAATGAATGGATAGAGGAGTGAGTGGATGGATGGATGGATGGATGGATGGATGGATGGACGCATGGCTTGCTGATTGGTTTGTTCAACATCTTCTTTACTTTTTTATAGGCTTGCTAACATATTATAGTTATCTCCTTCTTCTTGACTTTCAAAATGAAAAAAATATTTTTTACTGATTGTAGTATTATTAGAATTTTAAAAGAATACAAAATATGGTGTAAAAGAAATATAATGAGGAATAAAAGACATTTTGGGGGGTTGGTAAATTGGCTTAGCAGGTAAAAAAGAGAGTTCTCTGTACAAGCCTGACCACCTGAGTTTGATCCCTGGAAAATAGGAGGGAACCCATTCCTAAATGTTGACTTCTAACCTCCATACACACACGCCCAACCCACACATATACACCACACACACACCTCACACACCTACATCACACACACACCCACCCACCACATCCGCATACATCACACACACATACCCACCACACACACATACATTACACATACACACCTCACACACATATCATGACATATACACACACCAAACACACGTGCCCACCACACACACAAATATCACACATACACACCTCACACATATACTCACACCACACACACATACATCATGACACACATACACACACACACATACATCCCAACACACACACATGCCTCACACACACACATCACACACACACATGCCTCACACACATACATCACACACACACATGCCTCACACACATACATCACAACACACACATGCCTCACACACATACATCACACACACACATGCCTCACACACATACATCACACACACACACACATGCCTCACACACATACATCACACACACACATGCCTCACACACATACATCACACACACACATGCCTCACACACATACATCACACACACACATGCCACACACACATACATCACACACACACACATGCCTCACACACATACATCACACACACACACATGCCTCACACACATACATCCCAACACACACACATGCCTCACACACATACATCACACACACACACATGCCTCACACACATACATCACACACACACACATGCCTCACACACACACATCACACACACACATGCCTCACACACATACATCACACACACACACATGCCTCACACACATACATCCCAACACACACACATGCCTCACACACATACATCCCAACACACATGCCTCACACACATACATCACACACACACATGCCTCACACACATACATCACACACACACACATGCCTCACACACATACATCACACACAAACACATGCCTCACACACATACATCACACACACACATGCCTCACACACATACATCACACACACATGCCTCACACACATACATCACACACACACATGCCTCACACACATACATCCCAACATGCACATGCCTCACACACATACATCACACACACACACATGCCTCACACACATACATCACACACACACACATGCCTCACACACATACATCACACACACACATGCCTCACACACATACATCACACACACACACATGCCTCACACACATACATCACCAACACACACATGCCTCACACACATACATCACACACACACATGCTCACACACATACATCACACACACACATGCCTCACACACATACATCCAACACACACATGCCTCACAACACATACATCACACACACACATGCCTCACACACATACATCACAACACACACATGCCTCACACACATACATCACACACACACATGCCTCACACACACACATCACACACACACACATGCCTCACACACATTACATCAACACACACACACATGCCTCACACACATACATCACACACACACATGCCTCACACACATACATCCCAACACACACATGCCTCACACACACACATCACACACACACATGCCTCACACACATACATCACACACACACACATGCCTCACACACATACATCACACACACACATGCCTCACACACATACATCCCAACACACACATGCCTCACACACATACATCCCAACACACATGCCTCACACACATACATCACACACACACATGCCTCACACACATACATCCCACACACACACATGCCTCACACACATACATCCCAACACACACATGCCTACACACATACATCACACACACATGCCTCACACACACACATCACACCAACACATGCCTCACACAACATACATCCCAACACACACATGCCTCACACACATACATCACACACACACATGCCTCACACACATACATCCCAACACACACACATGCCTCACACACATACATCACACACACACACACATGCCTCACACACATACATCACACACACATGCCTCACACACACACATCACACACACACATGCCTCACACACATACATCCCAACACACATGCCTCACACACATACATCACACACACACATGCCTCACACACATACATCCCAACACACACACATGCCTCACACACATACATCACACACACACATGCCTCACACACACACATGCCTCACACACACATGCCTCACACACATACATCCCAACACACACATGCCTCACACACATACATCACACACACACACATGCCTCACACACATACATCACACACACACATGCCTCACACACACACATCACACACACACATGCCTCACACACATACATCACACACACACATGCCTCACACACATACATCACACACACACATGCCTCACACACACACATCACACACACACATGCCTCACACACACACATCACACACACACATGCCTCACACACACACATGCCTCACACACACACATCACACACACACATGCCTCACACACATACATCCCAACACACACATGCCTCACACACATACATCACACACACACATGCCTCACACACATACATCACACACACACACATGCCTCACACACATACATGCCTCACACACATACATCCCAACACACACACACCCTCACTCACTCACATCATGCACACACAATAATAATAAGTAAACACTTTTGCCAGCAGTTAAAAAGATTTGATACTTACAAACTCAAGAGAAAAATAACTGATTGCCCCAAATGTCCAGATCATCAAATAGGATGCTTGGCTGAAATAAACCATAAGAACTAAGTGTTCTTATACAAACAACACCAGTTAACACTCAGATGAGTGTAGCGGGGACGGTTCACTGACAACAACAGAAAGCCCAAAACACCTAAGTGTCTGTTTAAAAACACCTTGAAATTAGTTCCTTATTTTAACATACTAAATAATAGTTTCATTATAGCATTGTCATATGTATCATTACACTAGAGTAATTTTTAACTAGAAACCTCCATCTGAGGCCTTAAGATGATATTTAAATAAACGGAGAGACGTGCATTGTTCTTCGGCGACAAAGTTTTTGGTAGGTGCCATTTAGAAGGTCCACTGCGCCTTTTCTGAGCTGACTGCTCTCGCACAGGCACCTGCCGCAGCACAGGTACAGCAGGGAGCCCCCCAGACAGAACAGGCAGAACTAACTCAGTGTACTGCCCAGTTACCAACCCAGCTATTCCAACCAATCATTTGAATGGACAGACTTGAAATCCAGCATTTTATTTATTTTTTTATTTTTGAAATCCAGCATTTTAGATGAAATGATACAGTAGTAAGGCAGAAAACTAGATAATAATCTAAATATTTCTGCCGTTTTCCCAAATCCTGGTTTAGTTTTGTTTTTCACACTCTGAGTCTTGGTTATTCCACTTTTATTCCAGTTTCTGTTGAACACAAACAGTAGCTCCCTCTTAGTGGTGTCCACGCCACTTAAATCAAATGTCCTTTAAAGTATTTCTTCCCAGCTGGGTATGGTGGTACACTCCAAAGGCAGAGGCAGGAGGATCTCTGTAAGTTCAAGGCTAGCCTGGTCTACAGAGTGACCTCCGGGACAGCTAGGAATACACAGAGAGACCCTGTCTCAAGCAAACAAACAAACAAATCAATATTTATTCTTTTGAAGTATAAATATACAAAATAACACGGAAGAAAGTAGGAGCTCTGTGAGTGGGCACATTCAATGGACACAAGCTCTCTCACACACACATACACACTCACACACATACACACACTCTCTCGTACACACTCTCACACACACTCTCATACTCCTCTCTCACGTATATCTCACACACACACACATACAAAGTCATTTATCTTTAAAGCCCAAAGCAAACAAACACACACACACACACATCTTCCTATCAGACCTTTCTCAGCCATTTAAGAGTGCAGTCTTGTACCTGGATATTTCAGGGCACCCTCCTATGTATAAAAACATTGTTTTCACAATTACAATTCAGTTATGAGCACCAGAAAATTTAACATTAATACAGATTTTTAATATAACTTATGTTCCTACTCAAATTATTCCCATTATCCCTAGAATGTTACCTATGGTGCTTTTTTTTTTTTTTTTTCTTGTCCAGCATCTAATCCATTTATCTGTCAAGACTTCTTAGATTTATTTTTTGAAAGGACTGGAGGGGTGTTTTGTGAATTGAATAAGGGAAAAATAATATAAGCAATAAAAGTTGGAAGGTTGGAGATGAAATGATAGGTCACAATGCTAATCACTCCATCATCCATATCTCAGAGCCCCTCGAAAGATGATGATGATGATGATGATGATGATGGTGATGATGGTGATGATGGTGATGGTGGTGATGATGGCGATGGTGGTGATGGTGGTGGTGATGGTGGTGATTACTCAGAGTTTAGTCACTATAATTAAGTACTCGAGGCAAGATAACATTCCAAAGAAAGGTAGTTTGTTTAGTTCATAATTTTAGAATTTCAATGCTTGGCACTCATACTGGCTCAGCTCTGTGACAGCTTCCTTGGGGGCAGGGTACCAAGCAGCACATTGTGTCAAATGATGCCAGGAGACCACACCTTCATGTCTGTGTGTCTAGCTTCTGTTCCTTTTTTGTTGTTGTTGTTGTTGTTTTTAACCAAAGACCAAGAGATCAATCCTGGGGGTCCCACCCTAATAACCCTTTCTAAACTGTCACTTTTCAGGTGCCTCAGTACTATAGATGTATTGAGTTTCCAGCTTGGTAACTCTATTAGCACATGAATTTGGAATAATAAGCCATAGCACTACCTAAATCTGAGCCAGGTAGAAAATATTTAGTCCACACATCAGTAATTAAGGCCCATTTCTTGGCCTTAAAGAATTCTTTAAAAATTGGTCTCTCCAAAGGGGAAAAAAAATTGGTCTCTCTAACAGTATTAAAATTATTTTAAATCTGCAATCCCAAGGGTTCACATTAAGTTACTTTTGTTGTATTGAATTAAAGTAAAATTAATATAATATATGTAAGGTAAGATCTATTTATTAGACAAATTCTGTGGTGCAATTCTGTGAGCCCCAGAATGTAGGATGCAGAGGCCATGGGATTGTGTGTCTGAGGCCAGCCTGGGCCAAGAAGGAAATGTACTTTAGGAAATAAATATTTATTTCATAAAATGTTATCCTATCCACTCATTTATTCTTCTCTACATAGATATACAGAGAGACAAAGTATGACAACAACACTATTAACAGTGCCTTAGTTATAGGATTTAAGATAATTTCTCATTATTTACAAACAGCTACTTTATACTTGGAGAAAATATGTTGTACAACATTGCATAAAAATGATATTTTTAAAGCAATTTTAAAGCCAAGTTGCCAGAATTCTCAAAAATAAAGACAAAGTCTAAAATTATTCTCAGCCTTCAAATAAATAGGAAAACTTTCATTCTTTGTTATTGCCACGGAGGCCAGGCATGGTGGGACACAACTTTAATCCCATTACTCAGGAGACCAAGGGCAGATCTCTCTGAGTTTGAGACCAAGCTGGTCTACCCAGCAAGTTCCAGGCCAGCCAGAGCTACCTAGTGAGACCTATCTCACAATGATAAGTAGATAAATGATAGATGATAGATAGATAGATAGATAGATAGATAGATAGATTAAAGTGTTTGCTGCTCTTGCAGAAGGCCCAAGGTTAGTGGCGCAGAGCTGCCTGTAACTCCAGATGCCCTCTTCTGGCTTAGCTGCCTGTAACTCTCCAGATGCCCTCTTCTGGCTTCTGTGGGCACCTACAAAAAAGTGGCATACACTCACACAAACACAAACGCACAGAACTAAAAATTAATTAAGTAAAACAGCATCACAGACTACACCTTTAGAACATGAATGTGATAATTGCTCTACCAGTTTCACAGTTGTGGAACAGAAGCGTGCTGGTTCAGATGAGCACGTCCCCTATGCACTCAGATACCTGACTACTTGGTCCCCAGGTGGAGATGCTCTCTGGGGAGGCTTAGGGAATGCGGCCTTATTGTAGGAAGTGCGTCCATGACGCTGGGCTAGGAGGTTTAAATGCCCACAGCATTCCCAGTTGGCTCTCTTAGCTTCTTGCTTATGTTTCAGAAGGTGAGCCCTCAGCTTGTTGCTGTTCCAGCTGCCATGCGGGGCACCTCTGCTCCACCATCATAAAATCCAAACTTCTGGAACCCTGAGCCCAGATAAACCCTTGCTTCTCTATGTTGCCTTGGTCATAGTTTTTAGATATTGTTTTGCTTTGTTTTAAATCACAACACTATAAAAAGCATACATTCACAACACACGGAGAGAAATATAAATTAGCTAACTAATTAATAAAATGGCATCACAGAGCACACATTTAAAACATGAACAAAATGATGGTTCCTCCACTAATTTCACAATGCCAGAACACAGAGGAAAGGTAAAAGGCTGAAATACTTTTATAAAGCCACAACTGACAGAAATGAAATGCACAGAGAAAACTACACAGTAATACCATTGTTGAGTATTATGCCCAAGTGCTGAATAGAATATTGTTAGGTAGAATTTAGTTTTTGGAGACTTTATCATTAAGTTACACAAAGGTGATTCAATACTAAAATTTATTTAAGAGAAAAATCTGTTTAACTTTTTAAATCAATACCATACATATATAGATACATACACAGGAGGCATAATGATTGAAGACTCCCATCAAGGAACACCCAGTGATAAGTTTAATGATTTTCTTTTATATTAGAATAATTTTCATTAGTGTTGGGGATAAAAGAAGATGCTGATTTGTATACAGTCCACCATTCAGAGCAGCAGTTCTCAACCTATGGGTCATGACCCCTTTGGGGGTATAAACAGCCCTTTCCCAGGTGTCACCTAAAACCATCAGAAAAAAAATATTTATATTACAATTCATAACAGTAGCAAAATTACAGTTTTGATGTAGCAATGAAAATAGTTTTATGGTTTGGAGTCGCCACAACATGAGGAACTGTATCAAAGGGTCTCGGCATGGAAAGAACCATGGTAAGCATCACAGGGAGCCAGTATCTAGAAGCTGCTGCCTAAGGGTTGAGCTAAGGTAAGCGATGGTTTCTCACATCCAGCACACTGCAGTCAGCTGCTCCAGGCTGGCTCACGCACAGCAGGCTGGGGGGTTGTCTTTGGCAAATCCCAGCATCCACTCTGTGTGGCTCACTTTGTTGTGCAAAACATTTTAGTTTTCTAGATAACAAAATCCTCATGCCTTTAGAATCTGAAATAAATGGAGTTTTGTCTTATGGCTTTGGCCAGAGGTGGAAAGCAAAGTCTTCTCTTTCATCTTATTAAAGTCTGAAATAGATGCTAGATAGTTGGCTAAGGGCTTAATTCATCTTGTGGGTTCTTTCCCCGGGTGTGATTTAAATATGCAGTAATTCAGTTCTAGCTCACACCGGTACGTCTTACGCCTTGTGCTGGCTTCACAAAAAGAATGTGAAGGCTTCTCTCTGTGTGTTCTGGAATTGTGATGCCCAATGGAGAAGAAACATAGCCAACTCTGTTTAGAGGCACGTGGCTAAGGGCGAAATGGATGAGACACGTCATCAACATTTCCTGAGTTTATAGGGAAAAGAGATCCCTAACCTTGGGGATGCTCAGAAATGGAGCCGTGGCCATTAGGCTTTAGGTTGAGTTTGAAGGCAGGCTAGGGTGCAGCAGATTGCAGCACAGATCTCTTTGTCTTCCACTGAGGCAAACAGTGTCTACTAAGTGCCCATCGTATGCCAAGAGCTGTGCAATGTGCTGGAGACACAAAAGCAGCAAAAGGAAACGAGGGCCTTCCGTGGGGTCCTTCATGAGTAAGATGACACAACAGGCGAAGGCATTTGGCACCAAACCTGAAGGCCTGAGCTCAATATCCAGGAAAAATGCTTCCTGTAAATTGTCTTCTGACCTCTACCTGCATGCTGTAAAGCATGTACACACACACACACACACACACACACACACACACACACACACACACACACAGAAGGAAGAAAGAGAGGAGAGGAGAGGAGGGGAGGGGAGCGGGGAGAGGAGAGGAGAGGAGGAGGGAGGAGGGGGAGGAGCGGGGAGAGGAGAGGAGAGGAGAGGAGAGGAGAGGAGAGGAGAGGAGAGGAGAGAGGAGAATGAAATAGAAACCTTCCAGGTGTCTTGCTAAGCTAGGGTTGGGTACAAAACCCACAACGTAGAGAAGAAGTAACTAGGATATCGTCAGATAGTGGTGACGGTATAACAGGACAGTGTGACAGGCTGCCTTACAGGGCATCACTCTGATTTTGAAGCCTCTCTGAAGAAGACAGCTATGCAAACATCAAGAAGGGAGCACGCTGGGCAGCAGGGGGAGTGTGGAGGGCAAGAGCAAGGGTGCTGTGCTGTGCTGAGTGGGCAGTGAGTCCTCCTGGAACAGAGCACAGAAGTGTAGGCATGACGAGACCAAGTTACCAGAAGCCTTTGGGAAGAGGTGGGATGTGTCTTGCACGCATTTTCAAAGGTTCCTTCTGGTTGCTTTTTGCAAAGGAATTTTTTAAGAACAGCAACAGGAGGGAGATGCATCTGGATGCTACTGCAGCTTTCCAAAAACAGACAAAATTTAAACTTTTCACTCTGTCCTTGGCTGTATGTTACACTTTACCTTCCTTATGTCACTAAACCTGTAGTTCAGTCCTAGCCTGTGGTTGTCACTACTACGCAGCTCACAAGGCTTAGGGTTGCTGGCAGCACCTCGGCTTTGAGAGGCAGGATAATAAGGGTACAGAGAGCAAGCTCAGAGTTAAGCCAGAAGGCCAGGAAGTAGCTTGGGCCGTAGAGTGCTTGCCTAGCATGCTCCAAGCCCTGGGTTTGCTCCCTAGAGCTGTTTAAACCAGGGGTGGTGGCACATGCTTGTGATCCTAGTATTGGGGACGTAGAGACAGGAGGAACCTAAGTTTAAAGCCATCCTCAGCTACGTAGTGAGTTCGAGGCCAGGCTGGCTATAGGAAACTGTGTCAAGGCAAGCCTGGCTTGGCTCCCCCTTGTCACTTACACGCTTTGAGTGACTCTGGGCAAGCTGGCTAAGCTGCCTCTGTGGACAGTGCCAACCAACTGCTGAGAGGACGTGGTTGCTTCTGCCGCTTCACTGGGCTTTGGACAACCCAAGTGCTAAGCAAAGCAGATGGAAGGAGAAATCTGTTTGGTTTCACATGGACGCTCCTGCTGGCACCCCATCTGCTTTATAGGGCACCCCTCCCCTAACACACACACACACACACACACACACACACATACACGCACACACGCATGCACACATGCGCGCGTGCAGGTACACACACACACACACACACACACACACACAAGCACACACACAATTCTGGAGGTGGAAATAGGCATCTGTATCCTGGAAGGCCTGACTAATGCCTCCACTTGCATCCGCTCCCCTTCCCAGATGGATACAGGAGAGAGGCTCTTCCTGGCATCTTGTCCACACACCACGATGACCACAGAGAGATGGTCCCTGCTATAGCCAGCCTTCTTTAAGACCCCAGATCACATCTGTGCTTCCTAGACCCGGAGGAAATAACTCAACGAGATAAATTCATAGTGTCAGATAAAACTGTTTCAGGAGGTTCTACCCACAGAGAGCAACTCTCGGATGGCTCTTAAAATAAGATCTTGTGCTTTTAAAAATAATCGCTTTGCTCTAAATGTCTTAAACACTTGCTTAGGCTACCCTGCTTGCGGACCTCTCCTCCCAGCAGGCAGCCCATTTCCATCCCTGGAGTCTGCTTGCTTCTGCCTTGTAGGCTTCATGGCTGGAGGGGACGACAAGGCCCGAGTGCAGGAAGAAAGGCTGCATAGGCCTCGTGGGAGTGTCAGGGGAGTTGTGTCTTGATGGAGTGGGCAACTGAGTTCCAACTCTCAGGGTCGGGAAGCAGGCAGCAAATGTGTCTGAGAGCAAAAGCCATGCCCTCCGTGGAGCTCTCCACCAGCTTTGCACATCTGCATTTTAGCCAGGTGGCAATGACAGGTGGTGTGCCAGCTCTCCCTACTCGACTCTAGGCTCCTCTACCACGCGAACTGTCTCTTACTGTACGGCTCCTAAGTGACTAGAACAATGGTTCTCAACCTGTGGGTCACAACCCCTCTGGGGGGGGGGTCACATATCAGATAGCCTGCGTTCAGAGATTTACAGTATGATACATAACAGTCACAAAATTACAGTTATGAAGCAGCAACAAAATAATTTTACAGTTGGGGGTCCACACAGTATGAGGAACTGTATTAAAGGGTTGCGGCATCAGGATGGTTGAGAACCACTGACCCAGAACATGACCTTGGATGTGGTAGTTATTCAGTAAATACTAAGCTTGTTGCATGAATGAAGGCGTGCATGAGTGGCTATAGTTACTGTTAGTACAAATATGACGTGTGCCCCCACAGGCTTCCTTGGTCAGCCTCCACAACATGGCCAGCAGTCTCGTGTTCCTGACACTGAGGCCATGAGCCTCTGCTGCTATGCTTTCCCCACCATAATGAACTATGTCCTCCGAATCAAAGTTGCATGTGCCAGGTGTGTGATCACAGTGACATAAAAGTAACTGACGCAATCATAAATGGTAACGCTTATGCAGAGCAATGACCACCGTGAAGTGAGTGACACAATCGCATGTCCACAGATGGGAGGGTGGCCTGCCTCGATCTCACTCTCTGTAAAATGGCAGTAGTAGCCGGACATCATAGGGTACTAAACTAAGTGAGCTGGTGCGCAGAAAGCACTTAGTGCAGCTACCAGCTCCATCGTTGCTACCTCGTATTGTTATCAACAGTTTCTCTGCTCAGAAAGTTCACAGAGCAGTGAGAGGAGGAAAAAAATATATATATAAAGACATCACAGCAGCATATGCAACAGCTAGAACATGACCTGGGGCATGGCAGTTATCTAATAAATACAAAACAAACAAAAAACAAAAACGTGAGCAGGGTACTCTGGGATACCTGAATGACTCATCAGCGTGAAATGGTGTCAGGAGCAGGGGTCAATGAGGCTGCCGCTGTCAGCGAAAACAGAATCTGGGCTATGGGCCTGAGACTCTGATTCAGTTTCTGTGCAAACGAAAGTACAAGAGTGTGCAGCAGGGTGAAGAAAGCAACTAGTTCAGACTTTTCTCTTCTCCCGAGATCATAGTGACACTGAGCTGCTACTGGCGTAAAATTAGCCATAGTGAAAATGTTAATGTCATCACCACGCTAAAAATCAGGGCTGACCTTTCGTCCTCCCAGGGACGGCTGTTAAGAGTGTGCCCACACATCATCAGATGGAAGCAGGGCCAGGAGGACAGAGCGGTGGGTGTTGTGCCTCCTCAGGAGTGTAGCGGTTCCTGGGCCTGGTGTTGGCAGTCATGCTGACTCCTGGAGACGGAAGTGAGACCAGGGGAGCAGCCTAGGGAAGGAGAGGCTCAAGGACGCATCCTGCCCATAGTCTCGGTGACCATTACATTTGAATGGGAGATGTCTCCTACAGGCCTGTGCTTGGATGTGTGGTCCTGCGCTAGTGGTCATGTTTGAGAGGGTTGTAGAACCTCTGTAATGTAAGAGCTAGTGGGTGGACATGGGCCACTAGGAGTGAACCTTCAAGGCTCCAGTCTTCCTCCACTTCTAGTCCGGTCTCTGCTCCTCGGTCAGCTGTAATGTGAACGAGCTGCAAGTTCCCAGTGCTGTGGACCAAGCCGCAGTGCTGTGCTGCCGCCATCACGCAGGGCTGTGTTCCCTGGATACTGAGAGCCAAAACAGATCCCTCTCTCTTTGTGTGGCTCCTGTGTGGCGGTAAAAAAAAAAAAAAAAAAGTACCTAATGCAGAGCAGGCAGCAGGACGAGGCACCCAGGAAAAGTGCCACCTGCCACCCCCAAGATCTTGAGGATTTCCCACGTATAGATAGTGTATACTGATCTAGCCAGGATCTAATCACCCTTTCCCGGCACAGATAACAGGACTCATTGTTAAAGACAGCGACTGAATGGACTCTCTCTGGACTTTAACACGATATGAATCACCTAGAGCTTAAATGACCGATAACTGAGAGATGAAAATGGAAATCTGTCTTTATTCAATTGGTAGTGTAAGTGCACTGTGTAACAGGCGGCAACCTCCATATTGGGGTTTCTATAACGCTCTAGAGAAGGCTATTGAAAACCTGGCTTCTGGGTTTTTCTGAGAGCGGGAGACAGCAGACAGCCTGCACATGCCTGCTGGGAACAAGCTCTGCAGGCCTTGTCCTGTACAGCAGCTGGATGGCAGATTTGGGAGACTGGATGGGCGTGTGCATCCCTATTTCAACTAGACACTTAGCAGAATTGCTCATTCCTTTATTCCTCATGCAGTGACTGTTCAGTGAGGTATTGTGTGCCAGACACTAGAGAGTGAGCGACACTCACCCCGCCTCACCTGTAAGGCAAGGAAGAGCAGAGCAGCCAAGCAAGAAAACAGGCAGTGACAACGGTGTGGTACATCGCACTCAAAGAGACACCAAACAGGAGCTTCCAATCCAGTGGGAGAGTGGTAAATAGGTCAGAGACGGGTGGCTGGCATTGTAGGAAGGATGGAAAAGGTAGAGGGAATACTTTAGAATTCCATGGAATTTGATGACTTTAGCAGCAGTTCTCAACATGTGGGTAGAGACCCCTTTGGGAGTAGAGTGTCAAATGACCCTTTCACAGGGTCACATATCAGATATCCTGAATATCAGATATTTACATTATGATCCATAACAGTGGCAAAATTACAGTTATGAAGCAGCAACGAAATAACTCTATGGTTGGGGTCATCACGACATGAGGAACGACACTAAGGGGTCGCAGCATTAGGAAGACGGAGAACCGCCCCCTAGAGTAAGATGCCACGGTCCTCCAGAAGGCATAACCTAGAGAGAAGCTTGGTGTCTACCATAGACAGGCTAGGCTCCTATTTTTCTCAATAATGTCATTTGTAACTTGGATTAATATAGAAAAGGCAAATTACCGCAGTGTTGGACCCTGAACGAGGCAGGTGCACACAAGGCTTGGCTGACTAGCCGCTGCTCTGACAAGATGCCGTCAGTGAGCTAAGCACACAGCTTTGCATTGGCTTTATTTGGGAATGAACAGATGATAAATCTTTTAGTACGGCATTATAAGGAAGTGGTGATAAAAAAACAAAGCAAATGAAGGGCGGTGGTCATAAAATCATTGAATATGAAAATAGGACAGAAAGGACTTGTTCTTCAGAACACAGGTCACCTCTTGATGCGGTGATACCAGTGTTTAGTCCAGTTCGCTTTCTGTTGCTATATTACACACCGTGACCAGTAACAACTTTGGGGAGGGAAGGGTTAACTTGGCTTACAGTTTACAGGGAAGCTAGGGCAAGAGCTCAAGACAGAAACTTAGGGCCATGAAGTGGAGCTGGGGCCATAAGGGAACCCTGCTTAACCAGGTTCCTGCCTCTGGCTTGCTCAGCCTCCGTTCTTATACAGGGGAGGGCCAATTCCCTAGGGATGGCACCAGCCATTGAGGGCTGGGCCTTCCTGCAGTAATTGGCAATTAAAAAAAAAAAAAAAATGCCTGACAGATGTGGCCACAGGCCAATCTGATCCAGAAAGTTCTTCAGTCCAAGTTCCCTCTTCCCAAGTGACTCTAGATTTATGTCAAGTTGACAGCGGAAGCTAACCGTGGCAGCGCCCTTCAAGGGAAAGATGACAAATAGTAAAGTGTGGTCCCTAAGGAGGGCCCGAAAGAGCGAAGGGATCTTCAGACAAGCCACGTGAGAGCTAGTTAATCAGAAAGGTGTGTTGGGTAAACTCTAAACGTAGGACATAGCGTCACTGTGTTAAGTCAATTTACAAGTATTTCTCAGTATTTTTAATCCTAGCAGTAACCTTACTCCATCGGATTACTTTTTACCACCCCCGTTTTTCAGAGCTATGGACTTAGTCATTGCAAGGGCCTGAGTGTGTCTTGCTGTCATCTACTATATGTGAACTTCCTATAGGATCACACAAAATAATAGCAGAATAGACTGTTGGTTAAAAAACAAACAAACAAACAGAAACACTAAAGTCAATAAAACAGTCATGTTCCTAATAAAAACATAAGCAGCATGTTAATTAATACTAAAGTATTACAGTGGCCCATGCTATTGCTTCAAAGCACTGTGGTTGCCGAATGAGAAAGACAGGGACAGGGAGGCAGAGAAAACTGTCATGAGAACTGGCCGACGACAGCTGCGACCCACAAGAGAGAGCTGGCTCGGGGGCTCCCTTCTCAGATGCAAGAGTTCTCTAATAACTAAGGTGGCCAGGCAGATGTAACCTCTGTGAGGCCTCTGTGGATCTGCAGATGGTGCTGGCCACGTATGACTGAAAAACGCTTAAAGGTGTCCTCAGTGTTGATGTGATTAAAATCCAACCCTAGTGTGTGTCTTTTATTGCTTTTTTTTTTTTTTTAACTCTGAGTTGGCGTAAATACTTAAGGTTGGCTCGGTCTTGGAAGTTTGTCCTGGAGTTCACTGCCCCCTCTTCTTAGTAAATAATGTGTAAGTTCACATGGGATTCAAAGCAGAGAGGGAAAGTGATCTATTGTATTTTGATTGAAGTGTTTCAGTGTGTTCGCTGGTAGACTATCAAATTTACACTACTTTTAAATTAATCATTTGGGATAGAGATTGAGCAGGATTCTCCCTCCTTTCTGGGAGTCTGTAACTCTATTTCCCCAGCAGTTTGGGACCCTAACATCAAGGCCCTCTTCTGGCACTACTGTTTGAGAATTAAACTTTTGTTCTTCATTTTTATCTTCAGTAAACACACTAGCATGACCGTGTAATGGAGTAAAGAAGGCACTAGAAAGGTTGAATCTAAACTCACCTGGCTGCATGTTACCAATATTAGTTTTAACTGTACTTGATAAATTTGGAGTACATAAGCTGACAAAAAAATTTTAAGTGGCACAGGAAGACGTGAAAATAGTTTTATTGTTTCATAATGTACATTTTTACATTGGTATTCTCATTTGATCTATTAGAGCTTGCAGATGACAATGTTCCCCCATGAGCTATAAACTACCTAACAGAAACCCCAGTGCCATGCATGGGAAACTTCTCTTCAAGATCAGGAGAATCCAACAGACTCCCCAAACAATCTAGGCTACTCTGTTGCCTTTGGTTGCTTCTCATAGCTTAAAGGTAAAATCCTGCTACTGAACGTACCACACACCTCAGACACAGGACCTGGGGGGTTGAGCTGGACCTGCTATGGAAACTTTCTTCATGAGGATCAGTTCTCAGAAGACGTAATGCAAGCGGCCAGGGGAGAAAGCAGTCAATAGTCCTACTCAGCTGGAAAGCCCATGAACAGCAACAATGACCAGCCCAGTAACATACACTCGGGAGTGCAATAGTGGCCCTTTCCTCTTGGGGATAACCAACAGCTATCTAATTGGGCATAAGGTCTGTTCAATATGGGGAATTCATTCGTGGTACTGTAATCCTAATCAACCACCCATGGATGGAAAGATCAATGAACCCAGAGGAGAACCAACCACTGCCCTTTTCCCAAAGCAATGTATTCCAAATATTTGTCCTATGCCCACAAATAAGTGCAGCTCCCATCCTCATCTAAGAAGCTTCTTTTTGCAACAATGGAGACTATTAAAGTTATCCACAACTAATAAAAATGCAGAAAATAAGTGACCACGGAATGTCAAGCCCCAAAGGACACATCTATGGGGCAATGCACAACATCTAGGGGTGTAGAAGAATGCTAATTCAGAACATGGATATTTTGGCAAGGGATCACACCCAAAGAACTTTTAGGTCTGTGTGATCTGTCTGGAATACAAACACACCTTTAATCCAGGAGACAGTGGCAAACAGATCTGAGTTCAAGGCCAGCCTGGTATAGAGCAAGTATTAGGTAAAGAAAAGCTTAGATGCAGGCATGGTGGCACATGCCTTTAATCTGAAACAAAAGTGAAGTTAGTTTGTAGAAGGAAGCACCCATGTTTGAAAATTACATCTAATTGAGTGGCAGAAAAGGTGATGAATCAAAGAAGATTTGACAGAATAGGATACGCCCAACTCTCACAAGAAGAGAGAGGAAGGGACGCTACTTAAGAGGCAGTTTTTCAGAGAGAGGAGGCAATTTTACTAGAATAGTAATAGAGAGATGAGTTGCAGAGGGAGAACTCGGGTGAAGTCGGAATGGGCCAGAAAACAAGAAGAAACCAGAAGATTACAGCAGATGCTGAGTTAGTTTGAGGCCAACCATAGCAAATCAGAGGCTGAGAAAGAAGCAGATTAATTAAGTCAGCTGGGAGAAGAGTTTGAGTCAGAACAGCTGAGTTGAACCAGCCAGCCCAGAGCTCAGAAAGAACAAGAAAGGGTGAGCTCATTAAGCAGTGATTCTCAGAGGCTGAAAACATTCCAGGCCTAGGTTAGATTGTACAGAGGCTAGAAGCTTCCAGGACTCGGCCTAGGTTAGCAGAAGAAAATATAAGCCTCCCAGACAACAACTGAGCCAGGAGAATAAAAATTACTTTTACATAGGGAAAATTGTGTAAGAGAAGTCAGAAAGGTTGTTAGAATCAGAGGACCCAGATAGCTACTGCTAGAAGCATCTTCTAGACATGACAGGAAAACACCATATAGTAATATCTCTGCAATATAACTGTAAACGAGATCCGTATAATGACAACTGTCTGTGTGGATTTCGGGGAACTCACAATGACACTCACAGGATGAAGAGCTACGAGGAACCAATGGCCACTGACAAGGCAACGGAGTAGCCTATACTGTTTGGTGACTCTGTTGGATTCTCCTGATCTCAGAGAGAAGTTTCTCGTGCCTGGCCCTGGGGTTTCTGTTATTCAGAAGAAACAGTTTTGTCCAGCAACAAAATCCCTGGTAGGTTTTCCAGTCTGAAGTAGTCAGCCCTAAATACAAGTACATATGACCAACACTAAATAGACTTACTAGGTATATGTGTAATTACTATGTTATATGTGTACTCTCTTATGTATGTACTTACCCTTCACATATATTTTCCATATTTTATGTACACTCAGGTGCTTGCTTCCAAGCCTGGTGACCTGAGTCCAACATGCCAGGACTCACGTAGTTGTTTTCTCTCTTCTACACACTTGACAGTTACACAGTAAGTGAGCATAATAAAATTTTGATTTGTATATTTATAAACTTCTCTCAGAGTTGAATTGGGGGCCGGTGAATGGATGAGGTGAACACGCCTGGTCAAATGGGAAAGTGGGAGGGAAACATGGAAGGTGAACTGGGAACAGACTCTTGTAAGGACCGGACAAACTCCATTTTGAGAAAGAAATTCCATTTTGTGTTAAACCTGGCCAAGGGCTGAACCCAGGTTCCAGAAAAAAACCACAAAGTAGTATAAATAAAAAATATTCCCTAGCAACACAATCAGCTCACCTTGGGAAAGTCCAAGTACACTCTCTGCTGGTCCAGCTGACCAGCAGGTGGTCTGGCACCTAGCAACAACCAATTAGGAGAAGCCAGGCCAAAGTTCCTAATGCCCCTATGACTGCCTCAACCAATCTTTCTATAGGCCAACTTGCCCCTACACCTATTACCCAACCACGAAATGTCAAGGCTTGTAACTCCCTGCTTGCAGCTTTTCTGCCCAAAGTCATCCAATCATGTACTGTAAAACCCATTTCTTTGTCTAAAACCTATAAAAACCCCTCTCAATTGAGACACTGCATCTGCTGTGTCAGTGCATTGGAGGTGTGGCCCAGGTTCAAACCTGCATTAAAGGCTTCCTCGAAATTGCATTTGGACTTGGCTCTTCGGTGGTCTGTTCAGGGAGTCTCTCAAAATTTGGGCATAACACTGTCAGAGTAAGTACACATAGAAATGGGTGGCACACAGATCTTTGCTTTTTCCATGGAAAGCTAGCAAAGAAACAGAGAAATCCTTGGCATTGTTTCATAGACCTGACCTCACCACGATGTTGAGCTTTGCAGATCCCTGGGCAGCAAGCAAATTTCTGCCTTGTTTTCCTGTCAGGCAGACAGAGGGCCAGTAGTTTAAATGTTGCTTGAGGCACCATAGTTAGCACATGTGGACAATAGATATCTTTTTTTTTTTTTTTGGCCTAGATTTATGTTTACTTTTGTTGTTGTTGTTACTGATTATCTTTGAGGTTTTTAAAGTCTCCCTCTTCTTGTCAAATAGGATGAATCTATTTCTGACAGACAGCTCTTACTGCCACATTCTCACACAAATCCTTCTGAAAGCCATTTGCTCTCAGCAGCAAAGCCTTGACTAGCTGTTACCAAAGCTATAAGAAGTTTAGTGTCCTTTCTGCCTCTTCCTGTATGGATAACGTTTTATGGGCCTTCTCAGTAGATTTGTTTCAAAGCAATAGCTTTTCTAACTCCACAAGGAAAGACAACGGGTGCGCGTTGTCTTAGCTCCACATCTGTAGTACCCCACTGCTTCTGGAAACTGCGTCTCAGGACAAAGGGCTGCCGAACTTCAGATGGGATGCTCTAGTCTGTTTTGGCGCTGTTGTAATGTGGGTGAAAAGAGAAATAGCCACATAAACCTTTAAAAGTTTGGTTTTTCATATATGCATTCGTGAGCCCTGAAACTATGATGTACTGTGCTGAAGTTCTTTGTAAAATTTTTAAATAGTGGTATACTATTCTGAAGCCTTGCCTCTTGAATACAACAGAAATAATTAAAATTTTTTTAATCTTATGTAAGGGCGTTGATTATGTTGATTGAGATACATAAGAGCCAGCTTTCCCAGACGCTTCCCAGTACGGGTGAACGACCTGACTGCAACTGTTGGTTACTGAGGTCCACAGGCAGTAGTGTCTCTTTATGTTCAGGGAACACACCTCGACCTTCCCTCAAGACTACTGCCAGTTAAAGAACCTGGCCTCACAAGGAGAGCATCACAGAGCACAGGTAACATGTCACCTCGCCTTACTATGAACTTGTAGTCCCTCAACTTCAAACTTTGTCTAGTTCACGTTCCATACAATAATGCTTAAGCCTGTCTAAGGACAGCAAACTAATAACACTGAATTCATTTCAGGCTTGAGTCTATTTCCACACAAAAATGCCAGCTAAGCCCTTTCAGAAATTGGATGTTCTGTCCTTTCTAAAATATGCTGATTTCAAGACAAATATGGAAAAGCTGAACCTTTCATAGTAAAAGGAAATACTTAGTACTTTGTCCTTTGTTGCTTAGCAACCAAGGGCTATAAATGGATTTTATGATTATAAAGGCTCAATAACTAATGTGAACATGTAAAAGTTATAATAACTCCCTAGAGGCAGGGCTATTTCCTTGAAGAAGAAATGTATAGGTCTGTGTATAAGCTTAGACTCATCCTTGTCTCAAAATAAATAAAACAAACACTTTGGTTCCTTTCACAGTTGCCATAGAATAAAGATCAATAACTACCATTGGTTTCACCCATCTCAGCCTTTCAGCATCAACCCTCACAATGCTATGGGGTAGGTGCTGTTATTCCCATTACACAAATAGAAGAAAAGAAAGAAAGAAAGAAAAGAAACCCCTCTAAACTAACAGGTTAAGTCAGAAGCCAGTTAAGTCACACAGCAGAAAAGCAAAAGAGCCAGGGTTCAAAGCCAGGCTGGCATACATGAAAAGAAAGGTTGCTGACAGCCAGGAAGAGTTCTAGGCAGTGTTAACTCTCAGCTCCCAATACTTAAAGCTATCAAGAGCCTTGGACTGTAAAAGTGGCATTAACTCCAACTATAAAATAACATGAACATATTTCTTCCCATTGCTATACATGACATTTGTTTCTTTTACCTGCTAATACCAGGGTAGCAAATGCTGAACTTGCCTTCCATCGGGCTACCCCAGATACAAAGATCAAGAGTCAATATTTACTACTGAACCTCAGGGCTAGCCAGCTGCCTCAAGTCCCTAACAGGGTTTTGTTACTCGGTGAGCAGCACTACAGGTCCGTGTTGGTGTTCTGGTGTTTGTGAAAGTGGCTGCATTTTCTCTGGTTCTGTAGCTGCTTGCTCTTACAGAGCATAATCCATTGCCTTCTTCGCATGGTGCTGGAACTGGGCTTTGCCAGATGGCAGCCAAGTACCAGCTACCAGCAGTCCAGAATCATTTCATATGCAAACTGTTAAAAAAAACATCTGCATGCTTTAGTAGGAGCCATGAATTCTACAACCCATAGACATCCTCAACAAGTCTTCAGGAGTCAGTCAGACTCCTGTCCAAACCCAAGCTCCGAGGACTAATAACACAGTGCATGCCTTGTGGGACTCTGTTCCCTCGGCTGTGAAATGATGATGACAGTTTCACTTGTTTGCTGTGTCGGATGCAGTAGGAATTGACACATGGCTGGGGGTGCAGATCAGGGGTAGAACGTGTCTCTCATGTGTGAGGTCTTGGGCTTGACTCCCAGAGCAGCATGTTGTACCACAAAACCAACCATTCTCTAAGTGACAATATTTTTTTGTTCCTGATCATATCCTGCTTCAGGAAACTCCTTTATTAACAATTATTTTCCTTAAAATTAATAACATTGCGTGGTTGGGTAACAATTCTATGCCAAGCATGGCATATGTCGTAGTTTGCTTTCTGTTGCTGTGATAAATGCAATGACTGAAAGCACCTATGGTGGGAAAGGCTTATTTGGCTTATACGTCAGGTAACGGCCTGTCACTCAGGAAGATCAGGACAGAAACATACATAGGAAACACTGAGGAAGGCAGCTCCCTGGCTCGCTCTGCCTGCTTGGCTCAGCCACCTTTCTCATACAGCCTAGGCCCACGTGCCCAGGCTCGGCACCACCAGCTGGACCCTCCTACATAAATCAGCAACTAAGAAAATGCCCACAGGCCAATCTGATGGAGGTATTTCTTCAACCGAGATTCCCTTTTCCTGACTATGTTCAGATTTGTGTCCAGTTGACAAAACATAGGTATATGGCACAAATCTATCAATAATTAAGAAAATGGCCCCGCAGACATGGCCACAGGCCCATCTAGTGGAGACATTCCCTCATTGGCGACTCACTAGATAGCACTGGGCTGTGTCGAGTTGGCAGCTGGAGCTAACTAGGATGACACATTTTTTTATGTATTTGATCTTCTCAGCCTCTCTTATGAGGTATCACATAACCCCTTTGTGGAAGAGGAAAGGGACCCGTTTGTCAGCACCACTTCCGGATGCAAAAGAAACAATATTTGAACCTAGGACAACATAGGTAAAGCCTATGCTTTAACCTTTGCCTTTGGTTTCCATCCCTAACCATGCCAGTTAGCATCTCCACCATGTTTTCTATGGAACACCACACCATCTCCATGACCTATCTGCCCCCCAAAAGAATGCCTTTTAAGGAAACAGAACCCAGTGAGGAGGGAGAAAAACAACTAACTCCCAAAAGTTGTCCTCTGACTTCCACATGTAAACTGTACCATGTGCACATCTGCAGCCACAGAGACAACAGACATACCTCGTCATGCGTGATAAAAATCACACTTGTAAAGATAAATCTCTGGCTAAGTATGACCCCCTGTGGTCCCAGCATTTAAGAGGCTGAGGGTAGAAGCTCAAGTTGGAACCAGCCTGAACTACCTAGTGAGACTCTATCCCCCAGGAACCTCCAGAAAAGCATCCAGGGTTCCTACCCACTAAGCTACTGTTCCAGCCCTGGTGCTAACACGTCTCGTGCACCATTCATCCAGCTTCCTCTCCTCCCCTCCTGCCATGCGAGGAAACAAGAAGGCCCTCACCAGACCAGAGATGCCGAGGGCTCGATCTGGGAGCCGTAAGCCTCCATAGCTGTGAGACAAAACCGCACACGAGAGCAAGGGAACACAAGCTTGTCGTGAAGGGAAGAGCATGCAGGACACAGCGCAGTCCGGATGGAAAGGAGCAGTGTCAATCCAGTCTGTGTGTGTGAACATTCGGGAGCTATGAGCACAGGCCTGGAGCTTGTCGACAGAGTTTGTGCTGTCCAGATCAGTGGAAACCCATGGGTAGAGCTTGTGCTGCTCAAGCAGATGTGCTTTGGAGGCAGGCATCTGGCGCGGACACTGGGGGGGGGGGGGGTAGGCGAGAGGAGCAAGCTGGATGAAAGCCAGAGGCAAGGATCCGTGGATGTAACTAGGAGAGTGTGTGCGTGTGAGTAAACAGAAGGTGACGAGAGCAAGGGCAGGCGACTCTCAGAGGGCCTGAGCAAAGACTTCCAATGGGCTCCAGCAACTGGAAGAAACTTGAGAGCAAATGGGTACAGAAGTCAGGTCAGGGAGCACTGAAAGTGAGGGGGAAAGAGAGGCCATGGGCAGAGGGTGTTTATGAGAGGTTGCTGATGGAGACAGAAGAGGCGGGTCAATATTTGGAAGTTGAGCTAGCACTGAGGTAGAAGAAATCCAGGTCAAAAAGATGGTAACTCATCACTTGCCACTAGGCCTAATGACCTGCATTCTTTCTATCCCTAGGACCTACATAGTGGATGAAACAATTGTCCTGCCAAGTTCTCCAATCTCTACATGCATGCTGTGGCATGCACCCATAGATAGATAGATAGATAGATAGATAGATAGATAGATAGATAGAGCAGACAGACAGACAGATAGATAGATAGATAGATGTGGATGAATAAAAAAACCAAGTAAATAGATATAGTTGTTTAAAAGATTATTTTTAGTCTCCTTGATCTACCACTGTTACCTTGGTTTCGCTGTTATCCCATAAGGAGGTTCCATTGTCTCTATTTTCCCTCATGCTGGCTTTTAGACCACTTTCAAAGGTCTCCTGTAATGTAAACTATTCCCAGAATCCTTTTTGAATCAGGCAAGACATCAATCACCAAGGCACTGCCAAAATGTCCCTTCTATGAGACTACACACCAGCTTGATTCCTGATAGCTCCTCTCCAGGTGCTCCTAGCAAGGCTGTGGCTGCTGGGGGCACAAGGAAGCCAGCCAGGGCAGGGCTCCGCCCCCTTCCGGGTCGGGTCACATCCCAGGGAAATGGCGCTTGTTGACCTTCAAGCACTAGCTCCCCGTTTCTGTTAGTTTTGTTTTGGCGCGAGTTACATTGCAATTCAGAACACAAAGGGAAAGCAACACGTTTGTTCTGTGCGTGTGAAACCCTTCTTTATCCCCAAACAACATTGTCAGTAGAATCTGTGAGTCTCTAGACGCCTGAGTCTATCGCCACTGCGGCCGCCTCCTCCTCTTCCCCCCCTCCTCCTCTTCCCCCCCCCTCCTCCTCTCCCCCCCTCCTCTCCCCCCTCCCCTCCCCCCTCCTCTCTCCCCCTCCTCCTCGGAGCTGCCTTGGGCTTTGGGTCTTCCAAAAAGGGCCCAAATCCTCGGGCAGTCTCAGCGGCCCTAACCCTTCTGTGTTGGGGCTTATGAGTACCTGGTAAGACGCTTTCTTGTAAATATGACCATTCGTAGATACACATTTCCCCCCAGGCTTGTGGGATTCAACCCCAAATGGAACCTCTGGTTAAGGGCTCTGGTTTAGAGCGATTTTTTCCTAGGTTAAAGAAATGCAAATCAAGCCAGGTACCCCTTTAATCCCAGCACTCAGGGAGGCAGAGGCAAGTGGATCTCTGCAAGTTCAAGGCCAGCTTGGTCTATGGAGTGAGTCCAGGACAGCCAAGGCTACACAGAGAAACCCTGTCTCAAAAAAACAAAACAAAACAAAAAACAAAAACAAAACAAACAAAACAAAAAGAATGCAAGCCAACATTGGGTAGCTACAAGAATGCAGGTCAGCAGATGGACTTGGGGAAAAAATAGCAACAACAAAACGATCACTGCACCTCCCTCAAACTTTACAGCAGATAATCTGGCAATACTAACTAAAGACTTACTGATGTTTTAAATCTCATGTGCCAACAATTCTACCATATGGAAATGCATCCGAAGTAAATGACTGAGGATTCTAGAGTGTTTCTCAACACATTTTTACAGAAGGTTAGGACCTAGAGCAAGACTCCCTGTACAATGAGAAACAGCCAGACTACGGATCATCCCAAGTAAAGGTGGATTTCTCTCTCACATGTGCCTCAGGCCTAAAAGTAAGAAAAGGCCTTTCCTTCTTCTTCATTTCTGTTCCCAGACTGCTCCATTCTTCAAGGCTCAGGGTCACATGTCACACGGCCTACTCCCTGTTGGTGGCATCAACTGATGAATTCTGGCCCCTTTTTTCCCCCCTTTTCTTTGGCGAGTTGAGTTTCTGCTTTCTCCTTTCTCTCTCTGGTGCCGTATCATTGCTGAGGGTTTCAACATCACCCAATAGCACCCCAACTGTCAGGGCCTAAACCTGCTTCCCTCCAGCTGTTCTCACCTCAGCGGAGCTACCTCTTCTCATGACCCTGTCAAGACATTAGTACGGCCATGGCTGGAGCACCCTCTCACGTCACCATCTCAAGTACTGTGTCCTCAGTTCCCTAGTTACTTCTTCCTGCCTTGCGCTGCTCAGGACCAGGCTCAACCTACCATTCCATCACACTCCTGCAAATCCATAGCTTTCCTCGTATCTCTCGCTGCGGCACTCGCTTGGGAAATTCTCATTTTAGTCAAGTCTAGCTTTTCACCTACTTCAGACTGTACCTGGGTAGCCAGGTGCTTGTAGGAAAACATGCAAAAATAACGTGTGACCTCAAAACTAAATGTCTATGGCACTGACTTGCAGCCTTGTCATCTCCATAACAAAATTGCTTTTCTGCTCTGTGTTGTAAGCTGACAAGCGCCCTTTTCAAAGATGTGTCCACTCAGATTCAGTAAATGAGATTGTATTTGGAAAAGGAACCCTGGAGGATGCAATTAAGTCCAGAGGCTTGAGATGCTATCAACCTGAATCCGAGGGTGGACTAAGTCCAGAGATAAATGACCATGGAGAAATGGGCAGGGGATCCAGCAAAGGATGGGAGGAAACTTAACAAAGAAAGAAAAGACGGCAGCAGAAATCAGACGCCCCTACAGCACAGGGAAACAGAAGATAACCTGCCTCCTCCAGAACCTGGGAGACAGACATGGAAGAGTGTCCTTAGAGCTGTTATAGTCAGCAGTGCAACTCTCACCCGCTGGCTTTGAACTTCTGTCCAGAACTACAAAAAAAAATATATTTCTCTATTATTTTAAGCCACCAAGTGTATTGGTGATTTCTGATGGCAGCCCTAAGAAGCTAATGCACTTCACAGACAATAACTGTGTAGCTCCCACTTCAAGTTCCTAAACACTCTCAGTGCCTTGTTTCCTCTTAGGATATTTCAAAATCCATTGGCAAAGCCGAAAGAACTGAGACATTTAGCACAGCACCCATGTCTTTTTTTGAACCTCCCCTCTCATTATAGAAGTGGATGGCCTGCCTCCTGGGAACGCTCCATCCAGATGCTCTCTGTGCTGTTCCTGCCTGGGTTAACGTTCTCCTCACCTTCTTCTTTCACACCCCTGCATCTTCAGTCGGCTTCTCTAGACTGACTTATTGATTGATGGGAACCAACGCTTTAGTCTGTCCCATCTTAAAAGCAGAACCAAACCAACTAACTGTAGTGGAAGTTTTGGTTCCTTTAAAAATTCAGTTACATTATGTAAACATGATTTTGTTTTAACCCCAAGTATGGGATAGAGAGCTGCTTTTAGCTTGTGCGCAGCTGATACCGGCTTCCTGTGTTTGGGAGAGGGTGTGGTCTTTTCTAGCCAGAGATAGTTTAATAATGAGGACTCTGAGAGGGCATAAATATCAGAGCCTGGTGAGAGAGGAGGAGAATGCTTCAAGGAGACACTTTGAGGAGATGGTGGGAAAACACTCTGAGAAAGGACGCTCCAAGAGGAGCAAAGATCCTACTGCTGATTTGTGTTTGCTGTCGCCTTTTAAAAATGTTTTAAAAGCTTTATGTGCACGAACGTTTTGCATGCACATATCTACACACACCACATGCTTGTCTAGTGATCGCTGCAGCCAGAGGATGGCGCTGGAGCACTTAAAACTGGAATTACAAGACTATAAGCCACCCTGTGGGTGCTGGGAACTTAATAAAAAGCCTCTGAAAGAGCAGCAAGTTTTCCTAACCACTGAGCGCCCTAGCCAGCCCCTAACTCATTATCCCGTAGGTTGTCATCTAAATTTTTCTCCTTATTGTCGTCTTCTTCAGCTAGGCAAGCCCTTTAGGGCAACTCGGGATCCTAAGAAACATTCAGTTTTGTTTTGTTTTCAGGTTTTTTGTTTTGTTTTGTTTTGTTTTTGATTGGCTGGTTCAATAAACAGAGAGGAGTCCATGATGATTTGGGCCCGGGTGCCTGCAGGGGGTGGGGGTGGGGGGCTCAAAGGACAGCATCTGTAGCATTTGTTCCCTTTTCCCTTGCTTGCTGAGGCAGAGTCTCTCTTACTGCTTTACCCCTGTGCTACAGACTCCATACCAGCTGGCCTCCAGCTTCTGGGTAATTCTCCTATGACGGTCTCCAATCTCCCTGTAGGGCTGCTAGGGTTACAGATTCGTGACATAGCTCCCAGGTTGCTTCGTTTTTTGATTTTTGTTTTTAACGTAGGTTTAAGAGATCTGAAGTCATCCTCAGGCTTGCAAGGCAAACGGCGACCTTGCACTTACCACCTGGATGACCCTTAAGCAAGATATTTAACTGCAGGGTTAAGCTTCACACAGGAAGAGGAAACACGGCCCTGAACTTCTGCAAGTAGAGAAAATAATAACTCTAAAACTAAGCATAGCAAGACCCACTGACCTCTTAGCACCAGGCATGATGAAAAACAACTACAAATCGAGGTAATGTGATTTTTCTCTACTTTACAAATAGGGAAACATAAGTCCTGAGAGGTTTATTCATCCCTAGTCTTGGAATTAGCACTTTGCAACACACATGAGTCACAACCAGAATGACTGGTTCAAAGTCCGTGGTCTTAATTACTGTCCCAAACGCAGCACACAAAAAAAACGCTCAATAAATAACAACTATTATTACTAACTAGGTTGCAGACTAGGGGATGGCAAATATTTTCTATACAGAGCCAGACAGTAAGTATCTTAAGTTTTACAGCCCGTGTGGTCTCAACCCTGCCACCAAAGCATCAATGGAACTTCAGACAGCACGGACGCGATTAGACGTGTTCTAATAAACTATATTGGCACTCACAGGCTTCTGGTAAGATGTGGACTCTAGGTCATAGCTTGTGCTGGTCAGCAAGAATGCCTGGTGATAAGAGTTGTTCACTCTGCAATGCTAAAGAGTAAAGCCATATAATCCTGCGTTGTTGTTCGTTCGTTTGTTTTTAAACATGCAAAAAGCTGGAAGGGTTGCTCAGTGGTTAATAGCAGTGACTGTCCTTCCAGAGGACCCCCGTTCAATTCCCAGCACCCACATAGCAGCTCATAACTGTCTGTAACTCCAGTTCCAGGGGATCTGACACCCTCACATAGACATACATGCAGAGGAAACACAGATGCACATAAAATAAATAAATAAATTTTTTTAAAATCTGGATTTAGTGACACATACCTGATATCCTAGCACTTAGGGAGATGAGGCAGGGGGATGTCTAGTGTGATGCCAGCCTGGACTATATCACAAAACCAGGAACAGTGGTTTGTGCTGTTATCTCATCCATTCGTTGCATAAATATGATGGAGCAACAGCTGTATGCTGTACTGTGCAAGCATGTCTCAAGCTGTATCTCTCATCTACTCAACAGATTTACCTCACCTCCCCTGAAGCCATTCTAGATGGATCTAGGTAATTATTGCTATTAACATTTATTTAATTTTATTTAATAATTAAAAGCTATTTAATAGCCATTGTTTTTCTGCTCCAGAGCCTTCTGTGTTTCCCTGACCCTTGCACTGCCACCCATGGTGTCCCCTGACATTTGTGTGTAACACAGCATTCTCAACCCTTCCTTATGCTGTAACCCTTTAGGACAGTTCTTCATGTACCAAGCGTAAAATTATTTTCACTGCTACTTCATAACTCTAATTATGATCTGTAATGTCAATATCTGTGTTTTAGATGGTCGCAGGTGATGCCCCCCGAGGGGTCCCAACCCACAGGTTGAGAACTGCTGGGATAGCAGCTATTTCTGCCTTCCCTGGGTCTTTACTGCCCTCTTGTGATAATGGCTGCCTGGGGAATTCAAACAGAAACAGGAAATGTTCAAAACTTAGATAACAGCTTTCTAGGTAGGCTGTTCTTGATAGTCCCTGTTCCTGTACAGCTTGGGGTTCTAAAGGCCACCCCCACAGACATCCAGGGGAGCCGGAGTTTCAGTAATCCAACTTAAACCAAACACCGGGGTCAGCATAAGCTTTGACTGGCAAAGCCATTTCATTCAAGATTATATCATTCACTTAAACGTTTACATAGCAAAATCCTTCTAAGGAAAAGGGTCTTATTTATACAAAGACTCCAAGGAAGGGATAAAGATTGCTTTCAAATGTACAACAGTTTCCCAAAAGTTTTATTGGGTTTCAGATCTTGATTAAATAACAAAACAAAAAAAACACACACACACACCTTGGAACAAGAGAAATGGCTCAGTGGTTAAAGGCAACTTGCTGCTTTTGCAGAGGACCTAGGTTCATTTCTGTGTACCCACAGAGGGTGGTCACAACAGTTCTAGGAAATTCAATGTTCTCCTCTGATCTCTACATGCACCAGGCTCAGATGTGGTGGGCATACATACATACATACATACATACATACATACGTACATGCATACATATATACATACGTACATATATACATACATACATGTAAGCAAGCAAGCACTCACACATACACATAAGCTAAAAATGTCTAAATCTTTTTTAAAATTATAATTTATATGCTAAATAGTACTGCAATAGAATGATTTGATATCATTTTAAACAGAAAAAGGGGAGGGATTATTTTCAGGTTATAAAATCCCTCCCCCATAACAATCATTTTTTAAAAGTGAGTTAGTACAACCAATATATTCAGTGATCAGTCATGTTCTGTTTCACTAGTAGCCAATAAAATTAAATATAAGGTGGCATTCGCTATAAAACAGTGAGAGAGGAACAGGAACACAGCTGCAGCAGCGGGCCCTCCTCGTCACACCACATCTAGTCTTGCTGTTTCTAGATTGAAGAGGATTTTTATTCTGTAAGGTTTAGGGAGAGGAAATCACGCAAACCTAAGGGAAAGGTTTCAGCACCCTGCCAGCCAGCACTAAAGGAGACGGGATAGAGTTGGCATAGATACACACTTGGTGTTTGCTGGACAGTGGAAGGATGTTTTTAAAATTGGCAACTAGCTGTGGTTTTTCAGGGCTGTGCCTCTATACTTCTCAGGAGTTTACCACCGTTCCTGCCCCACACTCGGAAGAGGAGCGCTAACAATCTGCTTTCTGTGCATGGAGAATGGACTCCTTCTCTCTACCAAAGAGGCTCCACAGCTTAGCTTGAGGCTAACAAAGAACCTGTGACGATGATGACGATGATGACGATGATGACGATGATGGTGACGACGATGATGATGGTGACAACAATGACCATGATGGTAATTATATACCATGTAGAATACGTATTCCAATAACTACAGAAGAGATTTATGGAAACAGCATCATAGAGATCTATCTCTATGGCAAATGGGAACAGCAGGTAAATCACGTGAGCCTAAAAGCCCTTCCAGGAAAAGCAAAGACCAGAGACCAGGTTTCCTCTGTAGAAGGAGACAAAGTCCAGCTTTTGCGTCTACAGGATGAAGGGGTCTTTCTCTGTTAAAAGTGCACGAGTAACTAGAACTTGAGGCGTGTGTCCTGCCACTCACATGACAGCTCCGCAGGATATAACTTCCGAAGACGACAGCAGAACGGAATTAGTGTATCCAGCCCATACCAAGCAAGCCCCAGGTGCGTGATGCCAACCCTGGCCACTGCTGCAGACAGAACTCCAGGGGACTGGATGCAGGATCAAGGGAACACAGTGACTCTCACGGATTAATCTGACTTTCTTGCCGTTTCCAGCAAAATCCAAACCCTAGAAACTACCTCATCGTGTAGATCCCTTTTGGGTGTGACTTAGAGTCTCACCATGCCTTTGATAGGACCAACCTCCTTCGCGTTCAGTGTTTGTTGAGTCTTAATTCTTCTCTACCGGTAAATATCCCTTATTTGTCAGGCAGTTTACTAAACTCAAGAAATTCCAAAAATCACTTCTTTGAGTGTGCTGCATTTTAACGGCCCTTGAGTGAGTGTGCCCTAGACCACTCCTGTTTACCTTCTGTGGAAAACCCTGAAACGTGTAAAAGTTCAGCCACCTTCCCCTTCCAGAGGAAGCCTCAGCCTGGCTAATTGAAGCCAAGATACTGTTGACTCTCCCAACTACACATTATAAAGGGGCAACAGAGGGCAAGGTCGTTCTAACGTACTCAAAAGACCCACTATAAGAATATCCTCCCAATGAAATATGAACAACTGCACCGCCATGTTGGGTTTTAAGAAGGGAGAAAGCCTGTGTCACAATGTCGGGTGTCTGTCATTCCCATCAGGGAGAAGAAAAATTCAACAGCAAAAGCAAATGTTCACCTAGCTACATGCTTTTAAACTGTTATGAATAAACAGAAAGATGGAGCAGCAGGAAATGGGTGTTCCTTTGTTGTTTTAAGCTGATTTGAAGTTAATTACATTAAATTATACTAAACATTTTAATTAATTAATGAAATTCTTCTTAAAATCTTACTTTCTTGTTACACAGTATGTAGTGATTTTAGAGAGAAGACAAGTCAGGCATTTTTAAATCATAAAGGACACACGTGAAGAGCCCTAAGACAAGACACAGGCAGGGGATCATAGCGAGCGTTCTCTTCACTCTTGATAAAGAAGCTCTGTGAGACGGAATCCCGTGTTTTAAAAGCCACTGCCCGTACCGCTTTTGCTATCAATGGAGCAAATAAAGCCTGCGCGCCCAGCTCACGAGTTATCTGATAGCACTCGTCCCAGGGTGAAGCGTAGCGAATGCTGCAAAGCAGAGAGAGTGAAAGTGAGCGGAGCCGCCGCCGCCTGGCAGAAGCCACCATGGCGGCCGGCCTGCCAGTTGGGCTCTTACCTTCAAAGAACTGCTGTAGAGCCTCGGTTTCATCCAGCACATCCATGCTGCTGTGGTCCCGCTGCTGCTTCCTCTTGAAATGGGGGGCTATTAGACCTCAGGAAGTTAAGTGTTGACCTCGGGGCTCGGGGCCTACGAGTACTCCTGAAAATTCTCCATCGCCTTTTTATTGACATGAACCATTCCTTCAGCTGTCAGCTTGAGCCCGTAAAGACGGCTAAGTTCTCAAACGTGATTGTAAAATGGAAGGATGGCACGCAACCACCCACGAAAGCAAAATCATGAAGAGGGAAGTAATAATAAATCTATCTCTCTTAGTTCAGGAACTACTTCTACTTTGCCTCTGGCTTTGTTTTAAGGACCTTTGTCCTTGGTGACACATGTAATTACATAAATGGGCAATAAATGCCTTATCTCTTATGTGTCCTTTTGTCAGTGTTTCTCCTATCTCCTCCTTCATCATGCAGATCCATTCAGCCACAAAAAAAAAAACAAAAAAAAAAAAAAAAAAAAACAAACAAACAAAAAAAAAAACAACAGTTATTTTCTTTAACTTCAAAAGGGCGGGGGCACATCATTATAATCGGTTTTTTTGTAGGTGGCCAAGAACACTGGGTTGTTTTAAAGGCTTTGTGAGGATAAAAAGTTAGAACTTGCTCAATATTTTCAACTTTAAAGTGGAAAATTACATTCATCAGTATACACCTGGCTCTAATCTATGTCTTCAAAACCTGTGGGGTTTTTATTGTTCTTGTTTTTGGTTTGGTTTTGAGACAGACTTTCACTGTGTGGCCCTGGCTGTCCTGGAACTCCCTGTGCAGACCAGGCTGGCCTCGGAACTCACAGAGATCCTCCTGCCTCTGCCTCCCGAGTGCTGAGAAAAAGGTGTGCACCGCCACCACCCGGCCTCAAAAATCTATATACATTAAAGACATAGGCTAAGCGTGGCAGTCTCTCTACACTCCTTCTCAAGGCAAAGTCTTTAGAACTATTTTCACTCCACAAGGTCAAGACAGAACTAAATAAAATGTGTTTTCACTGCATAGCTATAGTTTGTTTAGGAATAACCTAAGAAAAAATATAATTAGAAGTTAAATTATTTCCTTTTTCCTCTCTTCACCTAGCTTTTTATTTTGAAAATGACATGAGCCTAGCAGAAAAACTGGAAGAATAGTTCCATGAAATGCACGCCCATATGCTTTTATCCAGATTTATTCTTTATTACCCTAATATTCTTCCTTTTTAAGTAGTAAACAGTTTCTTTCTCTTAGGCTGAGCCATATTAAAATAAGTTGCTGACATCTTGGCATGTCATCCTGAACAACCCAGCACGTGCTCCTAAGTAAAGCCATCCACTCACATCTCAATTTCTAGTAAAAACCAGTAATACCAATCTAACACTATCATCTTCCATAGTTTCTCCCCATCCTGAAATGTCTGTTGTGGAGCTTCTTGTTTTCCAATGGAGCATTCGGCAAGTGTCCCTGAAGGACTTTGGTTACAGCTTTGTAAGACACAGAACAGGGCTAGGGACATAGCTCACTAAAGATGGTAGAGTGTTTGCTTAGTGTGCGTGAGGCCACGGTTCTCTCCAGAGGGCTGCAAACAAAAATAAATGTAAGCACGTTAATTAATAAGTTAGTCACTCAATTAATCGATGGGATGGTCCTCTTGCCACTTTAGTTGAGTGGTCACTTAAGATTCTGATGTTTGTCACTGATCAGTCTGCTGTCTTATACAATAATGCCTCCAAGTTTGTCTCTTGTTTCACTACTAGGATTAGGATAGCCGATGTAGGATATTTCTAACACGTATATCAAACCCTTATACATATAGGGCCTAGAGAGATGGCTCAGTGGTTAAAAACCACTGGCTGCTCTTGCACGGGACCCAGATTTTACTCCTAGCACCAGGCACAAAAGTGGTGTGCAGACACATGTCAGTAACATAGTCATACACATAAAATTAAATTTAAATGTTTGTTTGTTTTTAAAGACAGTATCCCTGTGTAGCCCTGTCCCAGATAGAACTTGCTCTGTAGACCAGGCTGGTCTTGAACTCAGAGATCCACCTGCCTCTGCCTCCCAAGGGCTGGGATTAAATGCATGTGCCACTACGCCTGGCTAGCTTTAAGCATTTTCAGTCATTCTTTATCTCTGTAGCTCTCTTCCTATTATCTGTCTGTCTGTCTGTCTGTCTGTCTATCTGTCTATCTATCTCAAACACACATACTTTCCTGGAAATGATCAAATGACAGGGAAGTACCAGGAGCTTAAGTGCCTCTATCACAGATCACACTGAGCCCCGGGTCTAAAAGGACCTGCCATTAAGTTTAATGGAAAGAATTTTCATTTCCTTTCTTTTCCTTTTTATTTATTTTTTTTTCACTTGATTTGTGTGAAGCTGTGTGCTTGCTATGAGGAATCAAACTACAAGTAAATGATGCTCCGTGCCGTCTGTAAGCTCAAATCACAGGTGTGAGAAAACCACCAGTAACTGTAACCAAAATGACCTTGGGAGAACATGCGGTGAGAACACGGAAAGAGCATGCTTAATTTCATCTGGAAGGACCTGGCAATGTGCCAGAGTCGCATTTTCAGTAGCGTTGGACGACGACTGTGCAGGAGCAGTGGCGTGAAGGGGAGAGAGCAGAGGTGCAGAGCCTGTGGCTGCTCCATTAAACACAAGGTGAGACATGACCTGCGGGTGGATAGTGGATTTTAAATGTAATTCAGCTATATGCATATGCATTTGAAATATATCCATTGACATGTTTTGTCCCCGTTCAGGGATTGATATAACTACATCCAACTTGGAGAGGCAGCTAGGTTAGAATGTTAGTACCAGTCGGTTAAGAAACTGTGGCACGAATCCAGATAACCAATGATAGAGCGCAAATTAACACACTGTATACACAAGAACCAACTATAGTCTGGGTATAGGGTGCATGGACTAAGGGCAAAGCAAATTTTTGAAAGATTTGTGCCTTTAGACAGAATATGGATTAACAGATCTGACGCAAATAACTTCTGGCTACTCAGGACACCTTCCTAGAGGAGTAGAAGTGAGTTTCACGCCATATAATCTACTGCCGATGAATTCTTGTGGGTGCTAACAGTGCCCCCAGATGCCTCTGGCTCTCAAAGGCAGAGAAGGGAGATTCAGTTCCCTTCCGTGAGCTAAAAAGCTAAGCTTAGAGCTGAAATTCAGGCTCAGGCTTTGGGGGCCAAGCAAGTACGTGAGTAAATGGGTCAGAATTAACACAGGGACGCTAAGGCACCCCTTAGGCTCAGTGCTGTGGAGGTAGGGAGGGCCAGCGGGGCACAGCAGAATCAGACAAGTGATTAAATTTGCCAGAAGCATCCGCCTGAGCAAAAATTGACACATTAACTGCCCCCATGGTTTGAGCTTATCCGGGAGCACAGAGCATCATTTACCTGTCTTTTGATTTCCTGTAGCAAACACACAGCTTCACACAGGTCAAGTGAGAAAAAAAAACTGGAAAATTAATTCACCAGTTCTGCTCAGACTCTCAGGGTTCCGCCATGGGATGCACATGCAGCACAGGACTGGGCTAGCCGGAGACTTTGCTTCCTAACACGGTGCTGATAGTCCATGCTTGCTTCTCCTCTGCTTCCTCTTTTTTGCATTTACTTTTAATGACAACAATGACTTGTGCAGGGATTTGTTTCTCCCCCAGTTCACACGCACGCGTGTGCGCGCACACACACACACAGAGAGACAGACAGACAGACAGACAGAGACAGAGAGACAGACAAAGAGACAGAGAGAGATAGCGCACTGACCGTTATGAGAAAAGGAGTATCCTATATATGTCGTTTTCTGAAGGTCACTTTTTCATTCTATGTTACTAAGTTAATACATTGCAAGTAGGCACTAGTTACACACTTTGGTACCATACAATAGTCCATTATGTGAACGTATATACACCTTACAAATATACCTTTGAATTTTTTTCTAGAACATTATTATGTACATATTCTGCGGTACTTCGTGCAAGTATTTCTCTTGAGCATATACCTAAAAGTGGAATTGTTGCTAGGCACAGTACCCCACACATATAATCTCAGTGGTTGGGCAGCAGAGGCAGAAGAATTGCCATGAGTTCAAGACCAGCCTGGGCTACACAGCGAGTCCCAGACCAGCCTGGGCTACACAGTGAGACACAATGCTATGGAAGTTTTGGTTTCTATGTAAACGTGTATCTGTTTTAATCCCAGGTGTAGGTGATAGAGGCTGCTCCAGTTTGTCCACACCTGATAGTTGCCTCCTGAGAAGGCAAGAGATCTTTGTCAGCTGTGAACTACCTCGTGCGGGGGAGTGGTCTTTGCCAGTTGGGGATAAAAGCCAGACCCCGGAGCAGAGCAACTGGGGTCTCTGAAAAGGAAGAAGGCTGCTGGTGCTTCCCTCTGCTGCTTCTGGTTGCTGCTGAAGCAGTTAGACTCAGAAATATCCTGAAATGAGGATTGGACTCGCCCCAAGGAGCCTGAAGACCCTGCACAGCAGGAATTAGGTAAGGAAAACCATGCCCCCTCTCCTCACTAACCTTCTTTCTCCCCTACCTGGTGTTTGGGTGTTGGAAGGGATTGGGGTGGAGTAGGGAGAAAGAGATTTAAAGAACTCAAATTAAAAATAGTTGTTTAAAAGTACACCAACAATACTGTGGCTCAAAAATTTAAAGTGAAATCACATGTTCACGTATCTGTAAATGCTTAACATTTTCAGTTTTCTTACCTTTAAATGTATTGTCATGTATGCATTGCTTAAAAATAGGGTTCATTTTGACGTTTCTGTGCACATGTTTTAAGTTCTTGGGTCATCTTCTCCTCCCTTCACATAAGCCCACTCACTGGTCCCAAATAGGCCTTTTCTTTCTTTCTTTTCTTTTCATTTCTTTCTTTCTTTCTTTTTAAATATTGATTCCATAGATAAGGAAAAAAATGCAACATTTGCCTTTCTAAAATGACTTATTTTGTTCCAAATATTTAACATTCAAATGAAAGGCTTTCCACGGTGACTGAACATATTGATTAAAATCTTCAAAACTGGATTTTACTGGGTTTGTTTTTTTTAAGTATTTATTTATTTATTATGTATACGGCTTTCTGCCTGCATGTACACCTGCAGTCCAGAAGAGGGCGCCAGATCTCATTCTAGATGACTGTGAGCCACCATGCGGTTGCTGGGAATTGAGCTCAGGACCTTTGGAAGAGCAGCCAGTGCTCTTAACCTCTGAGCCATCTCTCCAGTCCACTGGGTTTATTTTTGCCGGTTAAATATATTTAAATATGTCACTGCAGTCTTCTTTCTCTGATCGAGAGTGAACACTTCTTTAATGTTTGTCATTTATGTACTTTTAACTTTGAAAAGGCCAACACCCTGAGCCTTTCAATGGTTTTCCTGTTAGGTTGTCCTCTCTGTACTTGTAGAACCAATACATGCTTGAGAAGCACGCTCGCTCACCTATACGCCTGTATTAGTTCCTATAGAATAAACATCACAGTCAATTTAAAGAAGGCTTTATTTTGGCTATGGCTGCACATGGATGAGAGTCCATCATGGTGGAGCAGAGGTGTGTAGTATGCATGGTGGGAAGATCGGAGAGCTGAGGGCTCACCTCTTTTAACTACAAACACAAAGCAGAGAATGTATTTAGAAGCTGGGCGGGGCGGGGCGGGGTCATACATCCTCAAAGCCCACCTCTTGTGATAATACCCGCCCCAACTACCTCTAGCAAAACCACACTTTCTAAACCTCCCTCAAACTTAAAATCCTCCTGCCTCGGCCTCCTGTGTACAGCATGAAGCACCAGTCTCCGCTCCATATGGTCACAGATGTCTTCTCATAGTTTGGTGGACAAAAGTTAAGAGTTTACAACACACCCAATCTTAATCTATAGTTATCTTTTAGGATTTCTTTCTGCTCCAAACTCTTAAAATATATTTTATCTGTATTTTCTACATCAGAAGTCCTAAAGTTCGAGATACTTAAGCTGTGTGTGTTGAGGAAGATCTAATTTCTTATTTCCCCTTTCTTGTTGGTGTCATTCCATAGGTATTTCTACTAGTCATTGACAGCACTGCTTCTCAACCTGTGGGTCTCCATGCCTGATAGTTCACACTACAGTTCATAGCAGTAACAAAATCACAGCGATGGAGTAGCAAGGAAATAATTGTGTGGTTGAGGGAGGGGTCACCACAAGGAACCATACTAAAGGGTCACAGCATTAGGACGGCTGAGAACCACTGCTCTATACAGCAAGCCTACTGTGCCAATAGGAAGTTTACGTACACAAGTGTGCTCTAGAGTTTGTCATTTTGCTTTCCTGGCTGGTCTGTCCACTTCTGCGCTAAAGCACTAATGTTCAGCCTGATAAGTAGGATCCAAAGACGTTCCTTTCTTTTCTTCTTTTCTGCTGCTGCCTCGGCATGGTTTTAACTTTTACTCGGCCACATGTATTTGAAACCAGTTCTTCCAGTCCAGGAGGAGTGCCGCCTTCCTGTTGTGGAGCAGGAAATGGTGAGTGTTTGCTCTCTGGTCACGAGCATTGAATCTCTTTAAGTTCCATCATCAGCTGCAAACAAAAGCAGCAAATATTTGAATTCACAATTACTTATTAGTTTTTATATTAATTTTAGTCAACTTCCCAATTAAGGTCAAATAATTTAGTGAAGGACTATTTAATTGGATTTTCTGCGTGAATTACATAACCTGCAAAACTCTTTTTAGTCTCTCCTTTCCAATAACTGAGCTTTTTTTTTTTTTCTTTCTGTGTTGTGGTAGCATTTCTATTACTATGTCAGATTTTAAAAACGGAGAAAAATGTATCCTTGTCTTGATTTTAAGGAATTTTAACTCATTTTTTATTTGTGTTATATGTGTGACTGTGTGGGGGTATGCACACGTGAATGCAGATGTCCAGAGGCCAGAAGAGGGTGTCCCAAGAGCTAGAATTATAGGCAGGTGGGAGCTGCCCACGGTGGGTGCTCAGGTTTTGGAGAATTTTCTATTTCAGTACTGTATTTGCATCGTTTCCACCTCCGTCTCTCCTCTCTCTGTAAAAGTAACTTTTATTCTCCTGGCTCAGTTGTTGTTTGGGAGGCTCACTGTCTCCTCTGCTAACCTGGGCTGAGTCCTGGAAGCTTGTAGCCTCCATAAAAATCTAACCTGGGCCTAAAATGTTTTCAGCCTCTGAGAATTATTGCTTAATAAGCTCAGCTTTTCTTGTTCTTTCTGAGCTCTGGGCTGGCTGGTTCAACTCAGCTGTTCTGCCTCAAACTCTTCTCCCAGCTGACTTATTCAATCTGGCTTCTCTCTCAGCCTGGAATTGCTCTGCCTGGCCTCAAACTAACTCAACAATCTGCTCTAATCTTCTTGTTTTCTGGCCCATTCTGTCTTCACTGGAGTTCTCTCTGTGTAACCCACCTTTATTACTATCCTGGTAAAACTGCTTCCTTTCTCTGAAAAACTGCCTCTTAAAAGTAGCTTCCCTTTCCTCTCTCTCCTTGTGAGAGTTGGGCGTATCCTATTCTGTCAAATCTTCTGTGATTCATCACCTTGCCTGCCACTCAATTAGACATCACTTTCAAACATGGGTGCTTCCTTCTACAAACTAACTTTACCTCTGTTTGGGATTAAAGGCATGTACCACCACACCTGGACCCGAGCTTTTCTTTACCTGATACTTGCTCTATACTAGGCTGGCCTTGAACTCAGATCTGTTTGCCTCTGTCTCCTGGATTAAAGGCCTGTTTGTATTCCAGCTGGATCACACAGACCTAGGGGGTCTTTGGATGTGATCTCTTGTCAGAGCAGCCATGTTCTGAGTTAAACATTCCTCCACATCCCTCCAGCTCCTGTGTGTCCATGCCCTGTCCCCTCTCAAATCCATGGACTCTTTTTCTTTAATTATTGTTAAATATACGCATACATATAAGTATATAGATAGAACCTGCTGCGTCTATTTAGGCTGCTCTCGTGTATATGTCTTGAGGCAGACCACTTGATACTGGATAACCAATTAGGGGGCTTATCCCTGGAGAAGGTGGGCTCTCCCACACTCAGGAGTCAGTGGTTGCCTGTCGTTCCCCAGCAAGGGGCAGGGCCTGGGGAGAGCTTTCTCCACTGTGGGTCTTTTTCTCTCTGGCCCATTGTCTTGTTGGTTATTTTAAAGCTGTTCCCTGTGTTCCGATGAATACTGATTATGGAATTCATCATACTGTATGTACTCTCAGACTGAAAGATGGCTGGGTTATTATTAGCAGCTATCGATTTTGATCCGTTTTCTGCAACTGTTGATCAACTAGCTTTTTACTTGAATTCTACAGGGAAGGAGATCAGTTCTCTAATATTCTACTTTTGTTGCATTCCTGAGAAGAATTTTACTTGGTCAGTTTGCTATGTGCATGGCTATAACAAACCCATATTTTTCGTCCCTCATACTGGTTCTATCTAGTGTTAGTGTCAAGGCAACATTAGTTATGATCTGTGTAAATTTGCATATTAGAGTAGCCCATTCTTTAAAGATTGTAAGGAAATTTTTAACTACTACCTTTAATAAGAATAGCAAGGCTTGCCGGGCGTGGTGGCACACGCCTTTAATCCCAGCACTTAGGAAGCAGAGGTAGGCAGATCACTGTGAGTTCAAGGCCAACCTGGGCTACAAAGCGAGTCCAGGATAGCTAAGGCTACACAGAGAAACCCTGTCTCAAAAAAAACAAAAAACAAAAAACAAAAAAACAAAAACCAAAACAAAACAACCCCCCCCCCAAAAAAAATAATAGCAAGGCTTATTTCTTCTTCAGCTTTTTTTTTTTCCTGGAACTTTTCCACTTTGCTTGAATTTTCAAGTTAACTGGCACATCTGATGATGCCCACTGCATCTGATTAGTCACCTCAGAAACTGTAATGACCAACTTTTCCCACTCTCAATATTGTGTTATCTACGTTTTCTTCTTCTCCATGAGAAACTTGCCTTAAAATTTTGCCTACTTTGTTCATTTTTTTCAGTCAGCCATTTTGCTCTCCGTGCATTCTTGCTTTTGGCTTTACAGATTCCCTCCTCTCACCTCACTGATCTGATTTTCTGTCATTTTATTCAGTCACTTTGCTTACCCTAAATCAGCAGTTCTCAGTCTTCCTGATGCTGTGGCCCTTCAGTGCAGCTCCTCATGTGGTGCTGACCCTCAGGCACAAATTGTTTTGTTGCTGCCTCAGAACACTTGTTGCTGTTCATTTAAAAGTATGGCCTCATAAATGTTTATCATTAGGCTTATAAATACCTGTGGCGGTATTATTTAGCCCACTTTCACAGTCAATAAAGACACAGACACCTGCTATATTTTAGAATAGCCTTATTTCATGGGGACCTGGCAATTCTAACCCCCTAAGCTACCTTCCATTATCTCCCAGCCTCCACCCCATGCCACCTGCTTCTAATAGTTCCTACTGGGCTACCTCCCTTCCATAGCCCACAAATACTCGCTAACGCTGTTCATCGGGGCCACTTCTGTCCATGGGGAACCTCAGAGTTCCTCCTCTTGGCTCTTTCCCATCCCATAGTGATCCTCTTCCCTCTTCCTCCTCCAGTACCTGTCTGCTTCTTCCTCCCAAGATCCTTCTCTCCTCAAAACCCTAGAACCTTTGCTCTGCCTCTTCCTTCTGCCCTGCCCAGGTTTGGGCCTTTTTTTTTTTTTTTTTTTTTTTTTTCCCAGCCAATCAAGGAGGCAGGGTTACACAGCAATACTTGGGGTACATGAGACTGTGCTGCTCAGGGCAGCAACTAGATCTCAGGCACCAGTAATTAGCATCAGAATATACAGCACCAGGCCAACCTCCAACAAACAGTGCTATGAATTGTGAATGTAAATATTCGTGTTTTCTGATGGTCTTGGGTGACCCCTGTGAGAGGGTCATTTGACCTCAACCCACAGGTTGGGAACCACTTACCTAAACCATGATTGCTACATAATCTCTTCTGAGGCCTAAAAATCTGTTTCATGTTTTGTTATTTGATGCTTAGGAAATAACTTTTTTTAGTATTTTAACTAAAAAAAAAAAAGTTTTCTTGAAGTCCATGCTGCCTTTGAACTTGCTATGTAGTTAAGCATGACTTTGAATTCTATCCTCCTGCCTCCTCTGGGAGAAGAGGAGAGATACTAGGCACGATCATATACCCCCCCACCCACCTTCCTCTTTTTGTCTTTGTAGCGTTATGTAGTAGTCTCTTCTATCTCTAATGCTCCCTTCTAACTAATGTCTTAAGGTCAGGTTATTAAATTCAATGATAAATGCTATCAAAATATTCCTTAATATTTTTTTCCTCTTAGAGAAAGTGCTAAGTCAACCCTTCTTGTCATAGCCACAGAGGCCACATATGGCCAAGCCTCTCCGGAGATAGTCTGTCTGCAAGTGACTTCTTAGTCAGCCGAGTAGTAATCTGTATGATGGCTCTCCTCCTCCTCCTCCTTATCCTCCTCCTCCCCTCCTCCTCCTCCCCCCTCCTCCTCCTCCCCCCTCATCCTCCTTCTCCCTTCCTCCTCCTCCCCTCCTCCCCCTCCCCCCCTCCTCCTCTCCCCTCCTCCCCCTCCTCCCCCCCTCCCCACCTCCCCCTCCTCCCCACCTCCTCCTCCTCTCATTCTTCCCACTCTCCCCCCTCCTCCCACTCCTCCTCCCCTCCTCCTTCCCCTCCTCCTTCCCCTGCTCCCATTCTTCCCATCTCCCCCTTCTTTCCTCATTCCCTTCCTCCCACTCTTCCTCCCCCCCACCCCTACCCTTCCTCTCCTTCCTCCTTCTTCTCTTTCCTCCTCCTCTTCCTCCTCCTCCCCCTCCTCTTCCTCCCATGCCTTGTCATTTTTCTCCACATTATATTCAGCCTCCCCCAAGAACTGGATAATGGCAGTCATGCTTACCTGATGGCTGTCCCCCACATGCTTTTCCTCATTTGTTGTCCTCTTTCACCCATTTCTTTTTAATTTCTCGGAGCTCTGTACCAAAGCTTACCTTCCAACCTCACCTTCAGCTGTACCAAGCACCATGGATGATTTCTCTTGCTGCTTCTGCTTTTCCTCTTATTTGATCGATTCCATATTTCTTTTTTGCCTCCCAGCTTTATTATAATTGATTCACATTGTGGTTGATTGTTATCTCCTCGCTCTTACCTTCCCACTCCCACCTTCCCTCCCTTTTCTGCCTATTCCCTCTCCTAGGTCTCTGACAGGGGGTGCCCTCCTTCCCCAACTGTCTGGCCACAGACTATTAGGTCTCATCAGGATACCCTGCATGCCCCTCTTCTGTGTGCCGGCTAGGCCGTCCTCCCAAGGGGCAGTGACCAAATCGTGGGCACCAGAGTGCATGTCGGAGGTTCAGCAGCCGTTCCCCCCGCCCCCCCTTCCCCACGTGGAGAATCGACAGTCCATCGGCTGCATCTGAACATGGGTCTTGGTTCTCTGGATGCATTGTCCTTGGCTGGTGCATCCGTTTGTGCAGGCCTCCTTGTGTCCAGATCCACAGGCCTTGGTGGTCTCGCTGTGGATCTCCTGCTCCCTCCTAGACCTTCTGTTCCCACACACACACTCTTCCCTACAACTCTCAGTGCTCTGCCCAGAGTCCAGCTTCAAGTCCCAGTAACTCTCCAGATCCCCCTACTGGGTGGAGTCTCTCAGAGGACATCTATTTTGGGTTAATATCCACTTATAAGTGAGTATGTACTGTGCATTTTTCTGGGTCTGGGTTACCTCATGCAGGATGATTATTTCTAGTTCCATCCATTTGCCTGCAAATTTCAAGATTTTCTTGTTTTTAATAGCTGAGTAGCATTCCATTGTGTAAATATGAATGGAATATTCAGTCTTCAGTTGAGGGACATCTAGGTTGTTTCCAGACTTTGGCTATTATGAATAAAGCTGCTATGAACATAGTTGAGCAAATGTCCTTGTTATATTTTGGTGCATCTTTTGGGTCTATGCCTAGGAGTGGTAGGTATAGATGGGTCTTGGGGTAGCATTATTCCCAATTTTTGAGAAAGTGCCAGATTGATTTCCAAGTGGTGTAAGTCTACACTCCCACCAGCAATGAAGGAGTATTCACCTTTCCCCACATCCTTGCCAGCATGTGCTGTCATTTGAGTTTTTGATTTTAGCCATTCTGATGGGTATAAGATGGAACCTCAGAGTCGTTTTGATTTGCATTTCCCTGATGACTAGGGATGTTGAGCATTTCTTTTTAAGTGTTTCTCAGCTGTCCGATATTCCTCTGTTGAGAATTCTGTTTAGCTCTGAACCCCATATTTTCATTGGATTATTTGGTTTGGTGGTGGTTTAATTTCTTGAGTTCTTTATATATGTTAGATATTAGCCTTTTGTCAGATGTAGGATTGGTGAAGATCTTCTCCCAGTCTATAGGCTGCCTTTTGTTCTGTTGACTGTTTCCTTTGCCTTACAGAAACTTTTTAGTTTCATGAGGTCCCATTTATTAATTGTTGATCTAAGAGCCTGAGCTATTGGTGTTCTGTTCAGGAAGTTGTCTCCTGTACCAATGAGTTCAAGGCTCTTCCCCACTTTTTCTTCTAACAGATTTAGTGTGTCTGGTTTTATGTTGAGGTCTTTAATCCACTTGGACTTTAGTTTTCTACAGGGTGATAAGTATGGATCTATCTACATTTTTCTACATGTAGACATCCAGTTAGACCAGCACCATTTGTTGAAGATGATTTTTTCCATTGTATGGTTTTGGCTTCTTTGTCAAAAATCAAATGTCCATAGGTGTATGGATTTATTTTTGGGTCTTCAGTTTTATTCCATTGATCAACCAGCCTATTTCTATGCTACTACCATGCCATTTTTTATTACTGTTGCTCTATAGTACAACGAGATCAGGGATGAAGATTCCTCTGTAAGATCTTTTATTGTACAGGATTGTTTCAGCTATCTGGGTTTGAAGATTATCAATATTCTTTCAGAGATTTGGAAAGAATCTGCCTAATCACAATATTGGTGATATTTTCCTTAGAAATAAAAGCTTCAGGGCTGGAGAGATGGCTCAATGGGTAACAGCACCGCCTGCTCTTCCAAAGGTGCTGAGTTCAAGCCCCAGCAGCCACATGGTGGCTCACAGCAATCTGTAATGTGATCTGATGCCCTCTTCTGGCCTGCAGGTGTACATGCAGGCAGAGCACTGTGTGTGTGTGTGTGTGTGTGTGTGTGTGTGTGTGTATACTGTATATATATAAATAAATCTTTTTTTTAAAAAAAAGCTTCAGAAATGCTGTATCTCTTTGTCCATTTCTTAATTCCTCTAAATTCATGTAAGTGTCACATAGTTTCACTGTACTCTTCCATATCTTTCTATATCTTCCATATCTTTCTATAAATGGTTTCCTTTTAAATGTTTTTCCCTGCTCATTTTGCCTGGATTATTTCCTACTGTTTTTAAGTTGTCAAATCACTCTCATCCCTCTCTTCCTGGTGGTTCATAGCAGTGCTAGAGTCTCATCCCTCTCTCCTTCCCTCTCCTCCTTGCCCTCTCTCTCTCACACATGCACACATGCATACACACACATGCACTCACACATGCACTCACACATGCACACACACATGCACGCACACATGCACGCACACATGCACGCACACATGCACGCACACATGCACACATGCACAGAGGCTAAATGTCTCTTCTCATTCGATCACAGCATCTTGGGTATGCTTCATCCTAACATTTGAAATGTGTAAAGAAATAGTTTGTGAATATGGCGGTAGATCATCATGTGATAATCACTCACTGCTCTGTTTACAGGCTTCAAGTACATTCAAGTAGGCACTAAGGAAACCAGCAGCAAACAGAAGATGAGGCAAAATCAAAACCAAACACCAGCCACAGCCATCTAGGGTCAGATGCAGCGCGCACAGCCATCCAGGATCAGATGCAGCGCGCACAGCCATCCAGGGTCAGATGCAGCGCGCACAGCCATCCAGGGTCAGATGCAGCGCGCACAGCCATCCAGGGTCAGATGCAGCATGCACAGCCATCGAGGGTCATATGCAGCGCACACGCCTGGCCTGTGAAGGCATCTTGTGCTTTCGGATTTAAAGTGTTCAGCCTCAGGCGTGTCAATTTTGTCCCTTTCTTAGTCTCTGCATGGTAGTATCTACCAAGAGCTAAAGAAATGCACTGAAGATCAGTCAGGAGCTCCAAAGAATCATTACTAATGAGAGAAGAATTCAGGTAAATTACAATTTAAATTTTTGTATAATTGTTAATAATATATTACTTATGCAGATCACTCTAGATCACTGGCTCTCAACTTGTGGTTCTTGACCCCTTTGGGGTCACAATCAGATACTCTGCATTTCAGATATTTATATTATGATTCACAACAGTAGCAAAATTACAGTATGAAATAGCAACAAAATATTATCGTGGTCGGGTCACCACAACGGGAGGAACTGTATTAGAGGGCCGCAGCGTTAGGACAAGCTTGAGGACCGCTGCTCTATGTCCTGTAGTGAATTAACATGCTTTTGCCTTGATCGTGAAGTATGGATATTGATTTCCTAACTCACTTATTACATGTCCTAAAGAATGTGGCATTGTCTTGTCAAAAGATAAGACGATAGGTTATATTTTATAACAATAATTGTTATTATACCCTTAGGACTGATGTGCTGTCTTGCTCAGTTTTCAGCATGAGAATTAGTAATAGAAAGTCAAAGGAAAATGAACTGTCATTTTTTTCTACATTTCTAAAGATATAAAATTTATTCAGCTATTTTTGAATTTTAATCAATTTGAAAACATTTGTTGTTGTTGTGTGTGTACATGTTGTGGGGGCGGGGCGTATGTGGCATGGTTTGTTTGTGAGGTCAAAGGTTCCAGGCCTTCATGGCAGCCACTTTTATCCACTTAGCTGTCATACCAGCCTTTAACTGGAGTAAATATAAAGTCCTCCCTCCCTCCCTCCCTCCCTTCCTCCCTCCCTCCCTCCCTCCCTCCCTTCCTCCTCCCTCCCTCCCTTCCTCCCTCCCTTCCTCCCTCCCTCCCTCCCTCCCTTCCTCCCTCCCTCCCTCCCTTCCCTGTCTCTCTCTTACAAAACTGAACTTTCAAGTGAACTATCTTATACTATCTTTTCGTTGGGCTTTTCTTATTTATAAATATGTATTAAGGGTGGTAAGATGGCTCAGTGGGCAAAGGTGCTCGCACCAAGTGATGAATGGAATTCAATCTCCGGAACCCTATTGAAAGGAGGAGAGAACTCACACTGCACATTATCTGTTGCCCATGCCCATGTGTGCAATCTCGGCTTCTCTGTCCCGCTCTCTTCCACCCTTATCTTCCTGTGTGTGTGTGTGTGTGTGTGTGTGTGTGTGTGTGTGTGAGTTATCTGTTGCCCATGCATGCCCATGTGTGCAATCTCGGCTTCTCTGTCCCACTCCCTTCCACCCTTATCTTCCTGTGTGTGTGTGTGTGTGTGTGTGTGTGTGAGAGAGAGAGAGAGAGAGAGAGAGAGAGAGAGAGAGAGAGAGAGTTATCTGTTGTCCATGCCCATGTGTGCAATCTCAGCTTCTCTGTCCCGCTCCCTTCCACTCTTATCTTCCTCTGTGTGTGTGTGTGTGTGTGTGTGTGTGTGTGAGTTATCTGTTGTCCATGCCCATGTGTGCAATCTCGGCTTCTCTGTCCCGCTCCCTTCCACCCTTATCTTCCTCTGTGTGTGTGTGTGTGTGTGTGTGTGTGTGTGTGTGTGTGTGTGAGTTATCTGTTGTCCATGCCCATGTGTTCAATCTCGGCTTCTCTGTCCCGCTCCCTTCCACCCTTATCTTCGTGTGTGTGTGTGTGTGTGTGTGTTATCTGTTGTCCATGCCCATGTGTGCAATCTCAGCTTCTCTGTCCCGCTCCCTCCACCCTTATCTTCCTCTGTGTGTATGTGTGTGTGTGTCTTTGTCTCCCTTTCATACACACAATAAACAAATTAGTAAGTGCAAAATTTTAAAATATATATTCACAACAGCTATGATTTTTCATATACCTGAAAATTGTACGAATAACTTAAATTCTATCATTAAGTCTACTCTAGTTGATAAAAGCAAAAAATACAAGAAGTGTGGCATCTTACAAAACACAGTTTTGAAAGACTTTTGGCAGTAAAACTAGAGGAGTAAATTGTTTCACTTTTAGACATTTCATTAAGATACATTCTGGGCCCAGGAGTTCTGCTCGATCTATGGCACCAACCAAGGACAATATGTGCAGTCATCATCAAACCCTTACCCAGACCTAGCCAAGGGACAGAATATTCTCCACAGTTAAGTGGAGACTGGGGTCTGACTTTCACACGAACTCTGGTGCCCCTTATTTGACCATGTCCCCTTGATGGGGAGGCCCGATGGCACTTGGAGGAAGAATAGCAGACTACCAAGAAGAAACTTGATACCCTAGCATCATATTCAAGGGGAGGAGGTCCCTTTAAGTCACAGTCATAGGGAAAGGGAATGGGGTGAAAGTGGGAGGGAGGGAGGAATGGGAGGATGCACGGGATGGGATAGCAATTGAAATGTAATATGAATGATTTTATTTTTCAATTAAAAAAATTTTTTAAAAGATACATAAGCATCATATGGGAAGAAATAGCAACTAGATAACATCTTAAATACTTTGGTTATCAGCACAAGATTCTCAAGAGTGGGAACATTTAAGTCTAGAAAAGACACACACGCGCGCACACACACACACACACACACACACACACACACACACACACACAGTTTTAGCTTTTGTTTTGTTTTGTTTGAGACAAGGTCCTCCCCCATGTAGCCAAGGCTGATTTCAACGTGTGAGCTTCCCGTCTCAGCCTCCTAAGTTCTCTGATTACAGGCGTGCATTGCCATCTGCCTAGACAATGCTTCATTTGTTAGCAAAAGACACTCAACAGTGAGAATGTGCGTGTCTAACAGACGTTAAGAGTAGACACCTAGCTTCAACTCCAGGCTGAACATGCAACTTAATGCAATAAGAGTTTTCTGCTGGTGGCAGAAGTGGTTTTGGGTTTTGAGACAGATTCTAATGTATCCCCACCTGGCCCCTACCTTGCTATAGGGTCAAATTTGACCTTGAACTCCTGATCTTATTGACTCCACCGGCCCTGTCCTGGCGTTACAGGTGTGTGCTGCCATTCCTGACTCTCGCGATTGCTTTAAAGGGTGTTTATAGTGGAGATCGGCACTTCTCCAGGTGTGTGCCTGTAGTCTCAGAATTCAGAGGGAGGTTGAGGTGGAAAGACCTCTTGTGTTCAGGCATCCAAGATCATCCTGGACAAAACCAAAACTAAATGAAAGAAAGTGGTGCATTCTCGCTGGCCAAGCCCCAGGAATTATCAACAGATGCAATAAGGTTTTTCAGGGTGCAATTTTCACCTTTCTCTTAGGTTCAGCTTAGAACAGAGAAGATGGCATCCTGTTCAGGGCGAAGGCAGCAACTCTCTGAATCCTGGAGGAAACGTGAGTCCCACAGACCTTAGCCCAGGAGCCACTCATCTCCTCAGACGGGATCTGACTTTCAGGAAACTGCTCGTTCTAGCGGAGTTGTGTGTAAACTCCCATGTTCACACACAGCCTGCCAGTGCGGCCTCTCATGCTTCCCAGATCTGTACTGTTCGCATGGAAGCCAAAGCCTGCCCTCTCCCACACGCAGGGGAACCTCTGCAACATAATACACTCCAAAACTGTTCTTATCCAAGATTAAAATTGTTTATCAGTGTAGTTGTTTACTGGTAATGTTTAAAAATCATCAATACACAAACACGCTAATTTTTTCAGTTACTTATACAGAGAAAATTATATGTAATAATTGAGCTTTAGAAAACCAAAACTTGGGCTGGAGAGATGGCTCAGTGGTTAAGAGCACTGCCTGCTCTTCCAAAGGACTTGGGTTTGATTCCCAGCACCCACATGGCAGCTCACAACTGTCTGTAACTCCAAGATCTGATGCCCCACACCAACATACACAAATTAAAATTAAATAAAATATTTGGAAAAAAAGAAAACCAAAACTTATTGTATTAAAAGACACCATATTATTCACTATTATTTTAAAGGTTTATTAGGTCAATGGGGAAAACAGGTCTATTTTTACCACCAAAGCTTAGTGCTAGGTCTTATGCCATAAAAATTGATATGTGATACATTTCCTAAAAATGAAAATATTATTTTACCAGGAAACAAACTTTTATTGAATTTTAGAAAAAATGTAGTCCAGGGATGGATAGGTGGATGGATCAATGGATAAATGGATGGATTGATGGATTGATGGGTAGATGGGTGGATGGAAGAGATGGAACGGCTAGATGGATAAAGTCATGAATGAGCATATGGGTAAAACATATGTGTGTGTTTATGGAATAATCAGGAATGTTAGTGAGATGGCTGGATGGGATGGAAAATGAATGGATGAGATGAACAGATAGCTGAAAAACTGAGAACCTTTGGAGTAAGGTGAGTCAAGAAAACTGATACTATGATGTAAACGTTAAATAGCATGAATTCGCCACTCCCCTCTAGATGTCAAGTGTGTAACGCATGGTGAAGCCCGCAATGATGTGAAGAACAGCAATTTATAGACACAATAATACGATGCAGTGAGCACCAGGTTAGAGGTAAATGTCAAGTTCTGTGGGAGCAGAGAAACCAAGAAGGCATGAAAATGATGTGACAATTCATCTGGATCCTGGCAAGGATGATTGTTAACAATATGGCCTAAAATACCACATACACGCTGTGCTGGTTCATTAGGAAGAGTCACAACATAGATGAAAGTGATAAAGAAAATAGAGAATCACAGGAAAATGAAATACCATTGCCAAAGTGTGAGTAGAAACCTACATGATACATCCTAGAAACTGCACATGAATTGGTGTGTCCTGAATCCATATAGAAAAGCCACTGAGCTTTGATTTGGATGTTACAGGTTTATTTTTCTCTTGGGACCTAATTCAATGTATCTCCAGTTCTTGCAGACATACACAACACCCAGGCTTGGCAGCTCCATGAGGTGATTATTTTAAACAACTTAATAACAAACCATATTACTACTGCAATAAGTTCAGGCAGTCATGTGGAAAGATTTATTGGCAGGCATGCAGTAACAACTTGATTTAAGTGTGGGTAAAGGCTAAACAAAAGTCCTAGTTAGAAAAAAAAAAGTCCTAGTTAGAAATGCTTATACTGGAATTTTGCAAAGACGCACATATAATTGCATTATAGTGACTACAGGTTGTTAATATAAAACTAATAGCCAGGAATTTCATACAAGCTCATCTACTTCTTGATCAGTGATGAAAACCAGGCCCAATAACAGTGAGAAAAACTATGTTTGGGAAGAATTGTTCTTTATTTTGAGGTTTTATCTTCATTAAGTACAGTGCTAAAATTTTTGCTCTTGTATCCTCTTATCCTAATTCTTTAGTAATAGAAGTGTTCAAAAATATTTGCTTATATATAATAAGAGTTCGCAGGCATAAGACCCAAGGCTAAGCACAAAACTCATTTATATCCCACATTCTTCATCTGCACACATGCTGAAGGAAATTTTATATAGTACTCCGGAAGTGCTTGTGTTTAAATTATAGACCATCACGTAAGCTCAGATGCTGAAATTTCTATGGTGTTCTCTCTCAGATTTTTAAATTACGGGTGTTCAACTTACATTTTCTTTAGTATCCAGTAGTACTTAATAACTTTAAGACTTCTAGCTCTATTTGAGAGAGAACATTAAAGACAGAAAACTCTATTCCAGGTAGCCCTCTGTGGAAAGGACAGCAGAGGCTAGATTGGGCAGTCCTGAAGGAAAAGTGGAATGTAGTTAAAATGAAGTCAGAAAAATAAAACGAAGTCTTTTGCTAACCACTAAGAGTAAAAGATGAGGAAGATGATGGACAAATTGTGTTTCCCACTAATATAAAGAAGGTTTGATGGGGCTGGAGAGATGGCTCAGAGGTTACGAGCATTGACTACTCTTCCAGAGGTCCTCAGTTCAATTCCCAGCAGCCACATGGTGTCTCACAGCCATTTATAATGTGATCTGCTGCCCTCTTCTGGCCTACAGGTGTACATGCAGGCAAAGCACTGTATAAATGATAAGCAAGTCTTTTAAAAAAAAAAGGTTTGAAAGGGTAGGGAATGTGAAAAAGTAAAAATGTGCCTATCAATAAGTTAGTGAGGTGGACAGGTTCTCAGTCAAGCTACAGAGATAAGTAGCTTTCTTACACATTGCACCAACATGGTCCAAACATTCTTTCTGATCTGGCCTTGAGGTCTGTCTCTGCAAGGTGGCCAGTCTTAGCCCTGCTCTGACAAGCCACCAGAGGAGGTGCCTATAGAGGTCATAGTGTGCTTTTTTTCATGAGGTTCTCTTTATCCTAGGAGATGGCCTAATGCCTATGTGTCCTACCTGTGGCCAGGCATCCTTTCCATGGAAACGTATTTATACTGGCAGACACACTTGTAACTCTTGTCTGACCTAATCTAGCATATTCCTGACAAGATGGCTACACTCTAAAAAAAAGTGTAATGGAGAACGAAATTAGGGCCAGTGTGCTGGTCAGCTGAGACAGAGGAGGCAGACACCAGCACCCATGATTAACTGAAATGGTTCTGTAACTTACAGATCCAGGGAAGAAGACATTGCTATGTGGTGGTCCTCTGAGCAAGGACGACTGCATCCTCATCAGATCATCTGTGCCTGATGGCTAACTTTGATGACTGCTGGCATCCCCTTAGAGAAGGAGGAGGTAAGGAGGACCACTGGGCCCTACATAAGACTCCAGTCCCTCCTCCCGGCCACATGTGTGCAATTCCGTACAGATGGTACACGGCCTTGAGTCTCTTGAGTCTTGAGGTTTCCAGGGCTGTTGATGTGTACTGGTGGGGGAGAAGAGTAGTAACTGGAGAGGCTGTTCATCCATGCTGGATGAAGACTTTCCAATGCTACTATTTGGGGGGGGGGTCACCTATGCTCCTGCCGATAACCCCTTGCCCTCACTCTGTAAGTAAGCCCAATGAACTCATTGTTTCCTCAGGGTAAACTCTGATGGAATCATGCTTTGTCTGCCATTGCGATCTTATAAGGATGGAGATGAATTTGCTATGTCTCCCCAGGGATAGAATTCTCACAAGAGGCACCATATTTGGGAGAGCCTACCAGAAGAGGGGAGCTATTCAGAAGCCAGGCACACTGAGCCTGCAGATGGAGAGCAAGAGAGAGACAGACAGAAATGTAGAAGCCAACCCTTTATTGGGGCCCAAAGTGTTAGTCAACTAGGTTTCCTGCTGGAAATTCCAGCTGACGGACCTAAGGCAAGGAAGTGTGACAAGTTCTGTGGGGCCACACTGTGAGTGATGTGGTCACTGTGGCTTATCCACGTCATCCAGGAAGCAGATGGAGGTCAGCGGAGTAGGTCAGTGAGCTTGGACCTGGCTGCTTCACAAGGAGGCATTTACTAGAAGAAAGGTATAGAAGACGGATGCTTGCACTGGCTCCATTGAGGTACTTGAGAAAGTACATCCGGGTTGGCGTGAGATGCCTAGAGTACTCAGCATAGCTCTAAGGCAACACTAACTCATTGAACCCATTTCAGACACTTAAGCAGCATCTCAGGGAGACAGAAGCAAGAATGAAGACTGAAGACCAAAGCACATACACTCAGATGCACACAACACACACACACAACACACCCTACACACACACCCCCCCACACACCCCACACACCCCACACACAACCCCACACACACACACCCCACACACACACCCCACACACACACACCACACACACACCCCACACACACACCCACCCACACCCCCACACACCCCACACACACACCCACACACACACCCCCACACACACACACCCCACCACACCCCACACACACACCCCACACATACACACCACAGACACACACACACCCCACACACACACCACACCCCCACACCCTACATTCCCCACACACTCCACACTCCACACACACCACACACGCACACACCACACGCACACACCACACGCACACCACACACGCATACACCACATGCACACCACACACGCATACACCACACGCACACCCCCCACATCACACACACACACACCCCACCACACACACCCCACACACACCACACACACACCACCCCCACACACACACCCCCACACACACACACACACACACCCCACACACACATCACACCCCCACACACACACACCACACACACACCACACACACACACACACCCTGCACACCCCACGCACACACCACACCCCACGCACACCCCACACACACACCACACCCCACACACACAGACCACACTATACACACAGACACACACACACACACCCCACACACACACACCTGATAGTCGCTGTTGGCTTTGGCTGAGCCTGTGTCTCATCTAGTCTCTCATTCTCAAGGAGACTGGCTGAGAGAATTTTTTATGTGGTGATGGTGGAACCTTAAAAATAAAAGCTTCATAGACTCCATTACGTCTAAGCCTAGAGACCCTCAGCGTTACTTCCACTGAACTATCTGATAAAGCAAGTCATTGGCCCACCCCAGACTCAAAGATGTGGAGAAAGGTTTTCACATCTTAGTGAAAAAAGTCACAAAGTCACAGGAGCAAGATAAAGAAATAAATGAATTCTTATAAATATGTGGGAGGAACCTTGCAGTTCTCCTTGTAAACAACCTGCGACAGCTAGAGAAACACCTTTCTCTAAGAGCTGAGAACAAAGCAGAGTCCTCCATACAAGAAACTACTCAGTACATTTATGGTGGGATGTTAGAAGTAGACTGGACCATGGTGCTTAAACACACAAAAAAAATGTGGGGTTAAATTTTAGACTAACTGAAACTCTTTCCATTCTCCAAAATATTGCCAAATCATAAACAAGTCTAGGATTAGGCTGATTAAGAACCAAAGCACTTCTCCAGCATTTACTTTGTTTGCCCAGAACTCTTCTGAAACACCTTTCAGCTGTTGACTCCTTCCCTTGAGAACTTAAGGATCAGAGCATCTTCTCCCTTCTGAATGAAACCCTCCCGGGCACCTGTATGAGAGCTAGCATCTCTCACATGGCTACCACATTTTCTTCAAGGAAATATCATCACCTTCACACCAGCATTTGTCTATTGATTTATGATTCCATCACTACAGTGTCAGCTCCACAAAGTTTGGAATTCTATTCATTTGCTTAGCATGGCTTTAGCAGATAGTGTTCAGTGCTAGAAAAGGTAGAAAGGGGACTGTTAATGTTATTTTTATAAAGCTGTCTCCCAATTTCTCTCTTAACCTGGCTATCATACAAATAATTGAGACTCTATTATATTATTTTAACAAGCTTCACAGCACAAGAACTGAGCAGTTTTAATTCTTAACCCTCTAAGCTAATTTGGCTTCCTCACAGCATGCTTCTCAAAGATACCTGTTCTTTGTAGGTTTTCTTGCTGCGCTTGCTCTCTCCTTGCCCCTCCTGGTCCCTCCTGGACCTCTCCCATGGCTGAATTTCCTACTTCCTCCCCTAACTCCTCCTCTCCTAGCTGGCAGGGAAGTCCAATCCTATTATTTCCCCTGCTCAGCAACTGGCTGTAAACTGCTTTATTGGCATATCAGGGGACAATTTGGGAGCAGAGTTTATACAACACTGAGACAGGAGGTTCTCAGAATAAGGATTGCAACCAGATATAGGGGGTTACAGAAATCAGCACTTGAATTACACAATAACCTTACACCTACAGGGGACCTACAGATTCATGGTGCTGTGTAGAGGAATTTTAACCCAACAACATGGCTGCTCTGGCAAGGAATCACATCTAAAGACCTTCTAGGTCTGTGTGATCCAGGTGGAATGCAGACATGCTCTGGATTACAATATGATCTGCCTGGAATACAGACATGCCCTTAGTATATACCTTAAATGCCAAATAATGAAGGTGAGGTTAGTTTATAGAAGGAAGCACCCATGTTTGAAAGTGTCTTCTAATTGAAGGGCAGACAAAAATGATGAATCAGAGTAACATTTGACACAATGAGTCAAAGATATACCCAACTCTCATGAGAGAGGCTACGTAAAGGGCAGGCAGAGAAACAATACAGTACAGTGGAGGGGAGTTATGGCGACAGTACAGTAGAGTTCAGGGGTGCTCTACAGTTTGGTGCTGTTCAGTTGAGTGCAATTGAGTTCGTGCAGTTCAGTTTGTGGAGTTCAGAGACAGTTTTTCCAAGAAGAGCAATTCAGTGAGAAGCAGAGAGGAGCCAGTTTGAATCAGTCAGCTTGGAGGGGAGGGTGAGCCAGAACAGTTAAGTTGAACCAGACAGCCAGAGCTCAGAAAGAACTAGAAAAGGTGAGCTTATTCAGCAGTAAGTCTGGGAGGCTGAAAACATTCCAGGCCTAGGTTAGCAGATGGAGGCTGGAAAACTGAAGCCTTCAAGGTCCAGGCTTGCAGAAGATTAGATTGTATGGGGTCTAGAAGCTTCAGGCCTAGGCATAGGGATGGGTACGTAGAAATGCTGTGGGCTCAGCCCAAGCCATGTGCTCATTATAGCTTGAGTGTGGTTCTCATCCTGTCCTCTTATCTGAGAGAATAAAAAGCATCATTTACAGCTTTCACCAGAGAAGCTGTTGTTTGCAGTGGGTGATAGTTACTACAGAGTTAACAGCTGGGAGCACTGAGAATAACTGTTGAATGCTCAACCACAAGTAGGACACACATTATCACCCTCTCCAAGGCTCAGGGAATATCACTAAAATGGGGAGTGGGGAAAAAACATGTAAGAGCCCAAAGAAAGGTAGGAGTGCTGTGGAACGCTGTGCGTGACATGGTAGCTGCACTCCTGAACTCTTAAGAGAGGGGATGACCTGCACAAGACCTGCACAAGATGGGGCCCATCAAAACCCCATCATGGAAGTGCCGAGTCATGAGAGCATAAGAGCAGGAGGGTCTGTTTCTCATTGGAACATGTTTCATTAAAATACCAAATTAGGAGCCCGGTCTGTCTTCTTCCAATGCACATACACTCTCATTTTGTCCAGCGCCCATATTTCTTTTGTATAGACTTCTATGTTTTTGACCATGTGTACGTGTGTATGTGTGAAATGTGTGCATGTGAGCACAGGTGCCCACGGAGCCTAGGGAAGGGTTTGGATTCCCTGGAGCTAGAATTACAGGAGTAGGGAAGGGGTGTGGACTTTGGAAGCATTGGGAGAGGGTGAATATATCCAAAGTGTATTGTAAGAAATGCCCAAAGAACTAATAAAGATGAACAAGCAGAAACTGTTAACATTTATGCTTACTAATGTGTAAGTCTCTTTCAGTTAATTCTGAATCTCTTGCGATGCTCTGCAGTCCTTTCTGTTGTCTTTCCACATTTCTTTCTACTCCTTACAAACTTTCTGAGTCTTCACTGACGTCTTCAGGGCTTTTTGTTCCTACCCTGACTTTGTACAGATGACTTACCTTACTTATAAACGTGAAGTCACTGTTCACCATTTCCCTGAGCTTCTCATTCACTCAGTGTTTCCTCTTGGAGGACCAGATGTCTGTCCTTATATGCACAACCAATCACTCTACCTGGGTCATTGATCTCACTCACTCACCTCTTCCAAATTGTTTTTGTTTTTGTTTTTTTGTTTTCAAGACAGGGTCTCTCTGTGTAGCCTTGACTGTCCTGGACTCACTTTGTAGACCAGGCTGGCCTCGAACTCACAGCGATCTGCCTGCCTCTGCCTCCTGAGTACTGGGATTAAAGGCATGCGCCACCACTGCCTGGCAACTCTTCCAAGTCTTGCTGCCACCTCTTACCATTTCATCACAGGAGATTTTCCTTCCTACCAGCATATTTTCAGACTATAATTAGTTGCCCATTAAACTTCCTTAACCTGTATTCCTACTAATACCACTTGCTGTTTTCCTGTCCCTTACAGATTTTTTTGTCAACATGGTTAAAATGTTTTGTTTCCTTTGCTTTTTCTTTTTAAAATTTATTTATTTATTCATTTTCTATCCCAATCATAGCCCCTCCTCCTCTCCTCCTGGTCCCTCCCTTCCTCTTCTCCCTATCCTTGTTCCTCTACCCCTCAGAAAATGGGAGCTCCCCACCCCTGTACCAACGTACCCCAGCACATCAAGTGCATCCTCTTCCACAGTGGCCTGGCCAGGCAAGCCTGCCAGGGGGAAGTGATCAAGAAGCGGGCAACAGAGTCCATGTCAGAGACAGCCCCCTGCTCTCCTTTATTCGGGGACCCACATGCATACCAAGCTTCCCATAAGGTACATATTTGGAGATGGCCTAGGTTGAGTCCATGCCTGGACCTTTGTTGGTGCTTCAGTCTCCACAAGGCCCCCTGGGCCCAGGTTACTTGGCTCTGTTGGCCTGCTTATGGAGCTCCTGTGCCTTCCAGGTCTTTCTAAACTTCACCCCACTCTTCCACAAGGCTCCCATATTCTGCTTAATGTTTGGCTGTGAGTCTGCATCTGTTTCCAACCACTGCTAGGTGGGTCCTCTCAGAGGACAGCTATGCTAAGCTTCTGTCTGCAAGCACATCAGAGTGTCATTAATAGTGTCCCATTGGCTGGGTCTCAGGTTGAACATTCTCTCAGTCTCTGCTCTACCTTTATCCCTGTACATCTTGTAGGCGGGGTAAACTTTAGGTCAAAGTTCTTGTGGGCAGGTTGGTGCTCCCCTCCCTGCACTAGGAGTTCTGTCTAGTTAGAGAGTGGCCTCTTCAGTCTCCGTGACCCCTGATACTAGGAGACTCAGCTAGAGTCACCCCCATATGCTCCCAGGAATCTACCCTGTCAGAGATCTTCAGCTTGTCTCTGAGATGTTGATGCCCATGCTTTCTCTTCTCTCTGCAAGCCCTCTGTCCTCCCTCCCCTGCTCTCCCCACAGCCAATCTCCACCCTCATTTCCCTCTGATCCTGTTCCCTCTCTTCTACTGCTTCCACTGTCTATTCTATCCCCCCCACCCCACCCCCTGCCGAGAGAGATTCAAGCATCCTTCCTTGGACCATCCTTGCTACTTAGATTCTTTGGGTCTGTGAACTGTAGTGTGGTTATCCTGTAATAGATTGCTAATATCCACTTATAAGTTAGTACATACCACGTATGTGTCTTTCTGGGTCTGAGTTACCTCAATCAAGATGATCGTTTCTAGTTACATCCATTTGCCTGCAATTTTCTTTCTTTTATTTTTTTTTAAGATTTATTTATGATTTATGCAGTATTCTGCCTGCATGTGAGCCAGCTGGCCAGAAGAGGGCACCAGATCCCATTATAGATGGTTTTGCGCCACCATGCGGTTGCTGGGAATTGACTCAGGACCTTTAGAAGAAGAGCCCGTTCTCTTAACCTCTAAGCCATTGCTCCAGCCTTTGCCTGCAATTTTCATGATTTCCTTGTTTTTAATAGCTGAGTAGTAGTATTTGGTTGAGGGACATCTGGGTTGTTTCCAGGTTCTTGCTATTACAAATAAAGCTGCTTAGCAAAGTAGAAGGATCCAGAGGGTCCTAGAAACCTAAGTAGAACATTATGATAGGCAGATTTGGGCCCAGGGGTCCCGCTCAAACTAAGGCACCAGCCAAGGACAATACAGGTGGTAAACTTTAAACCCCTACCCAGATCTAGCCAATGGTCAGAACATTCTCCACAGTTGAGTGGAGAGTAGGATATTACTTTCTCATGTACTCTGGTGCCTCACATTTGACCATGTCCCCTGGATGGGGAGACCTGGTGGCACTCAGAGGAAGGACAGCAGGTAGCCAAGAAGAGACTTGATACCCTATGAGCATATGCAGGGGGAGGAGGTCCCCCTCAGTCACAGTCACAGGGGAGGGGAGTAAGGAGAAAACGGGAGGGAGGGAAGAATGGGAGGATACAAGGGATGTGATAACCATTGAGATGTAACAAGAATAAATTAATAAAAAATTTTAAAAAGCACACAAATAAAGTTGCTATGAACATAGTTGAGCAACTGTCCTTGTTGTTTGGTGGAGCATCTTTTGGATATATGCTCAGGGGTGGTATAGCTAGGTCTTGAGGTAAAGCTATTCTCAATTTTCTGAGAAAGCAGCAGATTGATTTCCAAAGGCTGTACAAGTTAGCATTCTTGCCAGCAATGGAGGCATGTTCCCCTTTCTCCACATTCTTCCCAGCATGTGCTGTCACTTGAGTTTTTATCTTAGCCATTCTGATGGGTGTAAGATGGAATTTCAGAGTTTATTTTGATTTGCATTTCCCTGATGACTAGGGACATTGAGCATTTCTTTAAGTGTTTCTCAGTCATTCGATAGTCCTTTGTTGAGAATTCTCTGTTTAGCTCTGCATCCCATATTTAATTAGATTATTTGGTTTGTTGGTGTTTAATTTCTTGAGTTCTTTATATATTTTAGATATTAGCCTTTTTCAAATGTAGAATTGGTGAAAATCTTTTCCCAGTCTGTAGGCTGTTGTTTCGTTTTATTGACAGTGTCCTTTGCCTTACAGAAGCCTTTCCATTTCATGAGGTCCCATTTATTAATTGTTGATCTTGGAGCCTGAGCTGTTGGTATTCTATTCAGAAAGTTGTCTCCTGTGCCAACGAGTTCAAGGCTCTTCCACACTTCCTCTTCTATTTGCATTTTTCTAAATGTAGACATCCAGTTAGACCAGCATCATTTGTTGAAGATGCTGTCTTTTTTCCATTGTATGGTTTTGGCTTCTTTGTCAAAAATCAAATGTCTATAAGTGTGTGGACTAATTTCTGGGTCTTCAATTCTATTCCATTGATAAACTGGCCTATTTCTATGCCAGTACCATGTGGTTTTTATTACTGTTGCTCTACAGTACAACTTGAGATCAGGAATGGAGATTCCTCTGTAAGATCTTTTATTGTACAGGATTGTTTTAGCTATTCTGGGTTTTTTGTTTTTCCATATGAAGTTGAGAAATGATCTTTCAAGGTCTGTAAAATATGTGTAGGTATTTTGATAGGAATTGCATTGAATCTGTAGATTGTTTTTGGTAAGATGGCCATTTTTACTATGATTCTCCTAATCCATGGGCATAGGAGCTCTTTCCATTTTCTGATGTCTTCTTCAATGTCCTTCTTCAGAGACTTCAAGTTTTTTTCATATAAGTCTTTCAGTTGCTTGGCTGGAGTTACACCAAGATACTTTATATTACTTGTGGCTATTGTGAAGGCTGTGGCTTCCCTAATTTCTTTCTCAGCCAGTTTTGTCATTTGTATTTAGGAGGGCTACTGACTTTTTTGAGTTGATTTTGTATCCAGCCACTTTACTGAAGGTGTTTATCAGCTATAGGAATCCCCTGGTAGAATTTTTGTGGTCACTTATATATACTATTATATCGGCTGTGAATAGTGATACTTTGGCTTCCTTTCTGATTTGTATCTTCTTGATCTCCTTCTGTTGTCTTATTGCTCTAGCTAGGACTTCAAGTACTAAATTGAAGAGATATGGAGAGAGTGGTCAGCATTGTTGTGTCTCTTATTTCAGTGGCATTGATTTAAGTTTTTTCTCCATTTTGATTGATATTGGCTATAGGCTTGTGATATATTGCCTTTACTATGTTTAGGTATGTGCCTTGTATCCCCGATCTCTCTAAGCCTTTTAACATGAAAAAGTGTTGGATTTTTGTCAGATGCCTTTTTGGCAGCTAAGGAGATGATCATGTGTTCTTTTTTTCTTTCAGTGTGTTTATATGATGGATTACATTGATGGATTTCTGTATATTGAACCACACCTGCATACCTGGAATGAAGCCTACTTGGTCATGGTGGATGACATTTTTTTACGTATTCTTATATTTGGTTTGTGAGTATTTTGTTGAGTATTTTTACATCAATGTTCATAAGGGAAATTGGTCTGAAATTCCCTTTCTTGGTTGGGTCTTTGTGTGGCTTAGGTATTAAAGTGACTGTGGCTTCATTGTATGACTTTGGTAGTGACCCTTCGGTTTCTATTCTGTGGAATAGTTTGAAGACTGTTGGTTTTCTTCTTTGAAGTTCTGGTACAATTCTACACTGAATTCATGTGGCCCTGGTCTTTTTCTTGGGGAGGGGCGGGTTGGAGACTTTTGATGAATGCTTCTATTTCCTTAGGGGATATAAGACATTTTAATTTGCTTGATTCAACTTTTGTAAGTGAAATTTATCAAGAAAATTGTCCATAACACTTAGATTTTCAAGGTTTTGGGCATATAGGCTTTTGAAGTAAGACCTAATGATTCTCTGGATTTCCTCAGGATCTGTTGTGATATCTCCCTCTTTATTTCTGGTTTTGTTGAGTTGGATACTCTCCCTTTGCCTTTCAGTTTGGCTAGAGGTTTGTCTATCTTGTTGATTTTCTCAAAGAACTAGCTCTTTGAATTGTTTTATCATTAATTTATTAATTTCAGCCCTGAGTTTGATTATTTCCAGCCTTCTACTCCTCTTGGGTGTATCTGCTTCTTTTTTCCCTGGGGTTTTCAGGTGTTCCATTAAATTGCTTCTAGGTGATGTCTCCAATTTCTTTATGAAGGCATTTAGTGCTACGGACTTTCCTCTTAGCACTGCCCAAAGGTTTGGATATGTTGTGCCTTCACTGTCATTAATTCTCAGAAGACTTTAATTTCTTTATTTCATCCCTGACCCAGTTGTCATTGAGTAGAACATTGTTCAGTTTCCATGTGTTTGTAGGCTTTTTGTTAAATCTATTGTTGTTGATGCTCAGCTTTAGATCATGGTGGTCTGATAAGGTGCAGGGGATTATTTCAATTTTTTGTATCTGCTGAGGCTTGATTTGTGACAGATTATATGGTCAATTTTGGAGAAGGTTCCATGTGGTGCTGAGAAGAGGGTATATTCTTTTGTGTTTGGGTGAAAAGTTCTGTGGCTGTCCGTTAGATCCATTTGATTCATGACCTCTGTTAGGTTCATTATTTCTCAATTTAGTTCCTGCCTCAACGATCTGTCCATTGGTGAGAGCAGGGTGTTGAGGTCTCCCACTATTAATGTGTTGGGACCAATTTAAGCTTTAAAAATGTTTCTGTTATGAATGCAGTGCCCTAGTATTTGGGGCATAGATATTCAGGATTGTGATGTCCTCTTGGATTTTTCCTTTGTTGAGAGCGAAGTGTCCTACCTTATCTTTCTTGATTAATTTTAATTGAAAGTCTGTTTTATTAGATATTAAAATGGCTACTCCAGCTTGCTTCTTGTGTTTGCTTGGAATATCTTTTCTTAGCCCTTTACTCTCAGGTAATGTCTCTGTGGCTGATGTATTTCTTGAATGCAGCAGAATGTGGGATCTTGTTTCCACAGTCTTTCTGTTAGTCTGTGTCTTTTAATTGAGGAGTTGAGTCCATTGATGTTGAGAGATATTAGTGACGAATGATTGTTAGTTCCTTTTATTGTGGAGTTTGTGGTGATAGTGTGTGGCTCTGCCTGTTTGTTTTGTTTTTCTATTGTGAGATTATATACTGTGTTTTCTTGGGTGTAGTTGAAGTCATTGTGTTGGGATTTTCCTTCTAATGTCTTCTGTAGAGCTGGGTTGGTGCATAGATATTGTTTAAATTTGGTTTTGTCATGGAATATCTTGTTTTCTCCATCTATGATGATTGAAAGTCTTGCTGGATATAGTAGTCTAGGTTGGCTTCTGTGATCTCTTAGTGTCTGCTTGACCTCAGCCCAGACCCTTCTGGCTGCCACAGTCTCTGTTGAGAAGTCAGGTGCAATTCTGATGGGTCTGCCTTTATATGTTACTTAGCCTTTTTCCCTTGCTGCTTTTAATATCCTTTCTTTGTTCTGCAGATTTAGTATTTTGATTATTATGTGATGGGAGGAATTTCTTTTCTGGCTAGACTATTTGGTGTTCTGTAGGCCTCTTGTATGTTTAAGGGCACATCTTTCTTTAGGTTGGGGGAATTTTCTTCTATGATTTTCTTGAAAGTATTTCCTGGTCCTTGGAACCTCCCATTTTCTTTTTCATCTATTCTATAATCCTGAGGTTACACCTTTTCATGTTGTCCTTTAGTCCTTGGATGTTTTGTGTCACAAATCTTTCCATTTTAATATTTTCTTTGAGAGATGTATCAATTTCTCCTATTGCATCTTCAGCCTGAGATTCTTCCACTTGTTGAAGGTGATACTTACCTCTGCGACTCCTCGTCTCTCAGTTTTTCCATTTCCAGGGTTTTCTAGGTTTGTGTTTTCTTAATTGATGCTAATTCCCATTTTCATATCTTGAACTGCTTTACTTATTTCCTTCACCTATTCGATTGGGGTTTTCTATTTTTCAATGGCCTCTTGTTTGTTGTATTTTCCTGTAATTCTTGGAAGGATCTATTCATTTCCTCTTTATAATTCTCAAATAACTGTATAAGCATAGCTTTAAGATCATTTTCCTGGGATTGAGCTGCATTAGTGTGTCCATTGTTTGGGGTTTCTGGTGGAGCCATGCTGTCCCAGGTTTTGTTGGTTGTTTTTACCCATTAGCCATCTACTGAGGGGCCTCAAGTTTCCTAAGCTGGCAGTCAAGGGGGTAAGTACCTTCGGAAGGCAGCTGCTTTGCTTATTGGCTTGGCAGACACTGTCCTCCTGGAGCTAGATTCGTCTAAGTTCTGCCACCTAGGGTCCAGGATTCAGCAGGGTTTCTCTGACTACTTGGTCTCCTCAGAGGGTTCAGAATCAGAGTAGAACAGTGGTCTGGAGGCCAGAACACTGTATCCGGGATCCCTTTGCTGGTCTTGGGGGTCCCAGATCTCGATGTGCTAATCTTCTGCTTCCCAGGGGCCCTGCACGCACTCCAGTATTCGGAAGAGTACAAGGTGCTTTAAGTTTGTGACTCCTGTACTTGGGGGACGTCCAGCCGCAGTGGGGGTGAGGAGGGCTGGCTCTGGTCCTCCCCAACTCTTCGTCTGAGAAATCCCCAAGTCTCTGTTTTGCGTCAGCAGCCCATTCAGTCACTGGTTTTGCTGCTGCGGGGATCCTGATCCTCTGGTCCCCATGGGGCCTGCACTTGTTCCAGTGTTTGGAAGAGTGCAGGCTGCTCCAAGCTTGTGACTTCTGAACTGAGGGTTGTCTGGCCATGATGAGGGCGTAGCCTGGTGCTCCTGGGTTGTTCTCTTCAGTCTGTGTCCTAACTTCTGCTCCTCTGCTCCCTAGGCACGGGTACATACTGGGCACCCCCACCTTGGAATCCCAATTCCACTTTTCTTACACAGCTGTTACCAAAGATGATCCTATCAAGATTTTCCTCCAGTAATTTTCAGATGTCTGCAATGTCAGTACCTTCTAGATTTCCTGGAGAACATTCCACTGCGAGGCACTCCTCCTCTTCATATTTCACTGAATGTAAAGTTGATACTACTAGGGACAGTTTCCTTGTTTGCTCATCCTTGAGATGGAAGTTACTGCGAAGCAGGGTGGATTTCCTGATTAACACATGTGACAAGTAAACAAGGCAGCTTCCAGCTGCAGGGATGCCTTACTCCCTGCCTGGGGAGCACAGGTGCCTGCCAAGGTTATAGCAGCAGCTCGTCAGTTTCTTAGGGCCTTGCCAAGTGAAGCACACAGGGGAATGGGGGTGGGGGTTGGAGAGAGGAAGGCCTGATTATACTTTTGGAAGACTAGTCTTTTGGAGGATTGAATCAACGTACTCAGTACCAGGTAACGGGATGCTGGAAGCCCTCTTGGTACGTCCCTTATGAGCCTCAACACAGCTGGCAGCTGGTGAGAGGACTAGAGCTGTTCATCATTGTGACGTGTCACCTGTCACTGTGGCCCAGGCTGCCTATCTCAGATCAGTCATGCTGCAGTGGAGACTGGGTGCAGGAGCAGTTACCAGGGGCTAGTACTTTTAATTTTAATATTTACTTGGGCTACTAGTCATATAAGTATTTTCTTTTTTTTATATATATATATTTTCACACAAATACATTTTGTATAAACACTATCATTTTCTTCATCCCCGCCCCACCCTTCTATCAGCCTTTGCCCTTTGCTCTGTGAATGCACATTATACATTTGCATGCAATTTGACTTTTCGCAGAGCTGCTGCACTCATTATCTCGCAGCATCTTTATTTCCGTGTTACACTGTGCCTCCGCTTGGTCATTTTCATTGCTGTTCTTGTTGATGTCGCTATGTTCCCTTGAGCACAGTGAGACATCTAAGGACACTCCACGCTGCCGGGTCTGCCCCCACCACACTGCTGACGCTGAAGTGCTGGTTCCGGATGCTGAGTCTTGCTGTTCCTCATCTTCCTGTAGCTCCACTCCTCAGTCACTCTACTGACAAAGTCTCCTCAAGCATCTGACTTGTTTGGATGTGTTCTGTAGTGCAGGGGATCAAGGCCAGGGCTCTGTGCTGTGTAAGCAGGCACTCTAATATGTAACTGTATGCAGCTAAACATGAAGCCCAACCTCTCAGTTTTAACATCTCCTGGATTTGCTCTTTTTATGTACTATCTACAAAAGGTGTCTTTTGTGGGGGCTGGTCGGATGGGCATGTTCAGTCTGATTCTGCAAGTAGGCTATATGGTCCAGATTTCTAATAGGTACTCAGTCCGGCCATGAGAACACTAAGGTACACTAGGCATGTACACACAGGAAACCCAAATGTCCACAGAAGTATACTCTCCACACTACTATGTAAAGAACTGGAAACAATCCAATCTCTAGAGACAAATTATGTTTAATTACAATTAATGTACAGTGATTTAGGTGTGGAGAACTGCACCAGAGAGGTGGCTCGCCACGCAAAGGTGTTGCCACCAAGCTTGATGTCCTGAGTTTCTTTGGTCACAAAACCCACAAAGGGAAGGAGAGAACAGACTCCCAGAAGTTGTCATCTGACCTCCACACGTGCACAGGCACATCCTCAAACAAACACATAAAATATTTTAAAAATTATTTTTGAGATGTGAAGGTTTACTGACCGGGAAATCATAACATATTTATTTTTAAAGCAAGAAGTACAGTCTGGAGAGATGGCTTGCAGCTCAGAGAACCCAACTTCAGGTCTTAGTGCCCACCTGGCAGCTCACAGCTGTCTGCAACTCTCTCTCTCTTCTCCTGTGTGCATCGGGCACGAGTGTGATGCACACAGATCTCGGTGTGCAGTAGGCGTGAGTGTGATGTACATAGGCCTCTCTCTATGCACCAGGCATGAATGTGATGCATTAGCACACTCTCTCTCTCACTCTCTCTCTTTCCCCCCCAAGGCATGAGTGTGTTACACACAGATCTGTGTGCACCAGGCATGAGTGTGATGCACATACATACACACAGGCAAGCATTCACACACAGACAATAAAGCAAGGTTGTTTTGTTTCAGAATTGTGCATATTTAAGTAGCAAATATCTGACAGCCCAAGGCTATTCTCCATAAACATGACCAGTAGTGTTCTCAGTGCAGTCAGGGAAGTGGGTTCTTCCCCTCTGCTTTGCTTTCCTATACTTATGTCTCCTTTATGAACCTCTTCTACTTGTACAAGTGATGTTGGTACTTTCTTTGTGGCAGCTTTAGTTCAAACTCAAGGAATCAAGCAGTTGCCCAATAGCTCAGAGCTGGCAGAAGGCATTCTTTTACACCGTGATCCTGTTTGTTTATCTTAATACTCCTTCGTTCCATTACAGTGCCCAATGCTGGCAAGAAGCCCTACATCAGGATGCTCAAAGCCACTGCCTCTGGGTAAGCTCACTCATCTTCTATATTACACTTAACAATTCATTATGATAAAGGGAGGTACCACGTCACAGCAGTCAGAATAAAAGTAACTTCCAGACTCATAGCAAAAGCCCTTTTTACAAATAAAACCTTTTGTCTGACCGTCAGCACACACAGCCGCAGATGAGGCCTGTGCACTCAGCTCCTCACAGGATACAATATACAGACAACTATTGCCGTCTGCAACTCTATGTGCCAAGTCAGAGCTAAGAAAGACACACGCGTTCAGTCTGGTATTTATTTGGTGGTTTTGATTTGCAGAGTTGGATTACCATCACGAAAACACCTGCAATCCTTCGTAGTGTGCTCCATCAAGGGAGAGAGGCAAGCACAGCTCAGTCAGTTTAAAAGAAACCACAGCACGTCTTAGTGTGATGTGCAGGAGGGCCAGCTGGGCCCTCTCCTTGGAAATAAATATTGCGTAATCATAAAAGTGTTTAGCCGGCCAGGCAGGAGCACGCACACCCCACATGGCTCAGAGTTCCTCTTTGAAATAGCCCAGCTTTGCCAACGACATCTCCTTTCTCAACTGCATGACCTCCCAAAACATCTGATCAACTACAAAACAGAAAAGAGACATGTAAATCATACTGCTCAAGATTCACTGAAAATTTAAGATTAGCTGAAGTGCAAACCAGGCGTTTCCTAATGACACCCCTGATGCCAAATCCTACCCAGGTCTCACAAACTTCTCCCCATCTCTTCCCATCACTAGGCAACAGCCACTCATTTTGTCATGATAACCGAGGATAAAAGTAGACATTCCAGTGTCTGGAGTAAATGCTAATTCTGTTTCCTCCATGAGCTTATACTGCTCCATTATTTGAAGGTTATTATGCACAGTGTGTGTACTCCTGTTTTTCTTGGTTGTTTCATTCTCCCAGAACACAGATTCAGTAATGTTCTTTGTATGGTCAAATTAGGGCTAAGAACAAATACTGAGGCTCTACCACCCACGTCCACTGTCCACACTTCCGTTATGTGTCCAGTTGACACGGAATAGAGGTGCTCTGCTTCACGCAGTAAGATCTGCGGCCAGCACACACTGAGGCATACCTTTTCCACTGTTGTAGCTTGAGGTGTACAGGCATCTAAATGAGGCCAGAAGTGCTGTAAAATATCTGTAACACACTCAACAGAAACCCCCCCCTCTCTCTCTCTCTCTCTCTCTCTCTCTCTCTCTCTCTCTCTCTCTCTCTTCTCTCTCTCACACACACACACACACAAATAAAAAGTATGCAAGCTCAGAATGTCAATACAAGAAAGTCTTCTATCTGAAATGCTTCTAAGAAGAATCCAGATTTTAATTTAAAAAAAAAATTTTTTTTTTACACAGATACAGTGAAATAACCCTGGGGAAAGAACCCCACTTCAAATCCAAAGTTAAAAAGCTTCATACAGAGCCCAGTGTTGTGGTATAAGCCTTTAATCCCAGCACTTGGGAGGCAGAGGCAGGTAGGTCTCTGTGAGTTTGCGGCCAGCCGGGGCTATATAGTGAGATACTCTCTCAGAAAGGGAAGTGTCATGTAGATCTTATATCCAGAGCCTGAAAGTCACATTTTTATTGTACTTGCACTCTGACTATGAGGGCAGGCACGGCACTGTCTGTCTGTGCTTGTGGCATTACAGCCATGCTAGAAGTTTCCTATCTTGAAGCACTTGAGGTTTGGGGGCTAAGGTGCCTGAGCTATAGAACAAAGGCTGAGAAACTACCTTGGATTTAACTGACGTTAATTGAAATCCTTTGTTTAATACAAGGCTCAGATAATGGGCTTGTTTTAAAAATAAAATCTTAGCTTTGTACCAGGGCCCCACATGGTACAAGCTGTGCACTAGATACATGAAGTGCAAAAGTGACAGAAGCCAGTGGGAGGTCACACTTGTCATCTTCAAAACACATGAGACATTTTATTCCTATTTTCATGAGGTGAATTGTTTCCAGACTTCCTATTAGTCTTTTCCTGTAACAAGGAAATGGTTCTGCGTCATATTATCCATACACAGGTATTCAAAGATGTTTTTATTAAAATTACAAAACTCGCTACACTTACAGAACTTCTGTTTCCTAGCCTTTAAGCTCCAGCATTAGAGATAGGTTTTATGCCATATTAAAGCTGATGATACACAACTCTAAGCATATGGCATGGCTCAGCAGGCCGCAGCCGCGCAGGCTGAGCTGAGCCCTCTGCCAAGCTGAGCCGCCCACAGACTTTTCTGTGGTGTCTGTGGCTGGGAAGGGTCAGCTCCTACTAGCCTTGCACTACAGAGACATTTTCAACATCTGTAAAAATTTACTTGGGAGAAACTTCCTACAGTGTCAAATACAAATACTGGCAGGCTGCCCCGACCTAGCATCTGCTGTGTCAGCTCTGAAACTGTCATGACGCATCAGTCTTACGCTGGATGTAAGGCCATCCGCACTCCTAGAAGATGATACTGAAATGTCAACACAACTGCAAGTTAGTGGACCTGTGCTGACCAGCATGTGGTGATCACGTCTCTTCAGTTGTACATTAAAACATGGGGAGCTTCAGGTTGGCGCCTTTACACTCTCCCCACCAACTAAAATACATCTGACTACTTAGAGCTTCCGTATTTCCATACACACAGACACCCTGGCCCCCAGGACCTCCTGAGTGCTGCTGAAGCAATCTAACACTTAGCTCTACCCATCCCAACACTTTTCTCTTTAAACTTTATTTATTTTTGAGACAGGGTGACATTAATCGCTAAGGCTGGCCTTGAACTCATTCTACAGCTCTCGTTTGCCTTGAATCTGTTATGTTTGCTCCTGTTTAAACCTCCCAAGTAGCTGTCACTTTACTCTTTCAAAGGGTAAATGCAATAAGCTTCGGACACTGCTCACACTGACAGTGTGATTTATCATATAGCCCTTGAAAGGTAAAACTGATTCTGCTCAAAACTCAAGAGTAAAATGAAGGACATAAAAACATCATTTTTGGAAGGGAGAGTCTTTCTTCTAAGTTAACCACGCATTTTGTTAGAACTATACAAAGAATTTAACGGCACTGCAGGAACAGCAGCTTATTCCTGCATAATACTTGTTCTGATTGGCTAAACTTTAATATAAATGATTACAAGAATTAAGGACACTCACCATCCTGTTGTTTCACAAGTCCCTGCTGAATATATCGAATATATGTAAAAAAGTTACATACAGAAGTGATCTAGGAAAAAAAAGAGGTGTCATAAATAGTCAGTTTTATAGCAAATGATACTTGTATCATTAAATGTCATGGTCATGCCACTTACCCTGTATCTGCAAAAAGGAGAAATATAGTAATAGTTGCTTGAGTCCCCTAGTTTAATTCTGTGCTTACAGGACTTACTCTGGCCAGTGAGAGCACATTTCCTGTAAGATAACAGATTTCAGTTTTGTTTTATAATTAGAAGCATTTGTCTTTACTTTCTTTACAAGTTGTCTCTTCATTAAAATAGAAAATGTCTGAGACCCTAACATGTGTCAGGCCTGTTCTGCAGGCCGGACCACCATATGACAAGGCAAAGCCCCTCCCTGCAGACGTAAGTCCCAGTATATGCTGAGGACTGTGACTGAGCCCCTCGGGAAGCAGCTGCTAGGGCTTGCTGACAACAACCAGCCACAGCTCAGCACTCCACTTCACACGTAATTTCAGCTTCCTCACTGAGAAGAAGCTAATCAAGATTATTCAAGCTTAAAACCTGCAGCTAATGGTGTGCAGGGTAGCACCTGCCGGATGGAGTGTGTGTGTCTGGTAGATTTCACTGCACTAGTGTGGGATGTAGGAAGCATAAAGAAATACGCTGCCCTTAAACACAAAACTGAAACACTTGTGTGAAGAGGCCGTCCCATGGCGTGCTGTCTGGACTAGGCTATACATTTCTGGAGGTGGATACTGTGTCTTACTGATCTTTAAAGCCTGGCATAAGGTAGCCATTCAGTAACGGATGAGCCACCTGTCACCATGCTGCCCCATGACTCAAAGCCAGTTTGTTTACAGCCCAGTTGTCAGCCTACTCAGCTGGGAACTTGGACACACACAACTACCAGTCTTTGTTAATGCAAAATTAGCACAGCACTATGCAAAATTACCACAGCACTCAGTGGACCGAAGGGGCCATGACATCTGACATGACGTTACAGATGACACAACAAGGGAAACACAGCATATGAACCACATTAGATTTCAGTTTTACCTACAAGAACATGACACAAGTTCCTCCACTTTAAGAAATCAAGTGTAGAATGTGTTATTTGGCACAAGATAATTTTAGAGGTTGCCTGCAAATCTCTTTGAAAAACTACTAATTCTTTTCAAAGAAAATTTGCCTTACTGTTTACACACACACACACACACACAAAGTGCTTTAATGATCTGTGGCAATATTTTCAAAATATTAACTACTAGTTTGGGAAGGATCAGAAGTCAGTAAATTTAAGGTTCAAGTGTTAGAAGTCCTTGTAACTTGCAAAAAGTAAGTTTATTAGAAGAAAAAGGCTCCCTTGAACTAAAAACAAAGTTACCAGCTCTTCTTTTTTCTTTCACTATCTTGTCTCATTTTGAAAGGATTTTGCTAAAATGGTCTCAGGTGTTAAGTTTTAGATTAAAAAAAAAAAAAAGTCGCCTTCAAAGCGAGGATTAAGCTTTGCCTTAATTTCCTCTCTGGTTTGTGGAAGGGGTGTTTGTGGAAGGGGTGTTTGTGGAAGGGGTGTTTGTGGAAGGGGTGTGTGTGTGTGTGTGTGGGTGTGTGGGGTGTGTGGGGTGTGTGGGGTGGTGTGGGTGTGTGTGTGTGTGTGTGTGTGGGTGTGTGGGTGTGTGGGTGTGTGGGTGTGTGTGTGTGTGTGTGTGTGTGTGTGTGTCCTCTGTGTTTCTTCACCCTTCCCCCCAGTAAGAGCTTTTCTTCAACTGCTTTAGAAATAACCCTAAGCAGTCATTTCTAAGTGCTAACCTGGCCACAGCTGGCCTCCCCTCTAATGCTGTCTTAGAACATGCTACTTCGCGGCGTCTCTTCCTAGCTCTGCTCTCCGAATTCCAGGCCCTCACTGGCCTTGTCCCGTAGGGACAGTCGCAGAAAAATCCAGGCCCATAGCTGCTTTCACAAGCCAGAACCTTTTTTTTACTAATTTCCAAGATAATTCCAACTGCTCTTCAAGCCTCTAAGGTTGTGCCTGCCTCTTCTCCTCCCTCTCCTCCTCTTCTCTGAGCACACTGCTTTCCTGTTCTAATTTATCCGATTCCACCCCCATCCCAAACCCTGGAACAAATCCCACCTCCAACGTCATCCCTGACCACAGCTGGAACAAATCCCACCCCCAATGACATCCCTCACCACAGCTGGAACAAATCCCACCTCCAACATCATCCCTCATCACAGCTGGAACAAATCCCACCTCCAATGTCATCCCTCATCACAGCTGGAACAAATCCCACCTCCAACATCATCCCTCATCACAGCTAGAACAAATCCCACCTCCAACGTCATCCCTCACCACAGCTGGAACAAATCCCACCCCCAACGTCATCCCTCACCACAGCTGGAACAAATCCCACTTCCAACGTCATCCCCTCACCACAGCTGGAACAAATCCCACCTCCAACGACATCCCTCACCACAGCTGGAACAAATCCCACCTCCAATGTCATCCCTCATCACAGCTGGAACAAATCCCACCTCCAACATCATCCCTCATCACAGCTAGAATGACCTTGACCTTCTCAAAATTCTCACAGCACTTGTCATTTGTTTAACCACCATTTTTGAAACCTAATCCCCAAGAGCCCTGCTAGGACTTCACCTTACACTTTGTTTAAAATGCAGTATGTGAGCCAGCAAGATGGCTCACTGCAGACTGTGACAGCCTGGGTTCAATGCCCTAAACCCACAGAGCAGGAGAGAAGTCAGCTCCTACAAGTTACACTCTGATTTCCACATGCATGCTGTGACATTCTGCTAAAAGAAAATCAAATGTAAAGAAAAGAAAAAGACCTTCCATTTTACACACTCTTTCCACCACAATCGCCATTCCCTCTGACCTCACACACATAAGCACTATGTAACCTGCTCTCTAAATCTAACCTATGTAACTCTAAAATCCCTCAAGTCCACATTGCTGTCTGTCATCCTTTGGAGTAAACTTTCATGTGTACAGTGTGTGTGACATAATGCAAGCATAGACAGATCCTATCTAGAAACTGCCACGTGCCATATCTAACATCAGGTCAGACCCTCAAAGTGCAGACATTGCCAACATTGCGTCTGACTTCCCATGTGAGGAGCTGCAAGGCCAAAAGGAAAACACTCTGGTGTTTGTGGAATGTAATACTACAAGTGTCCCCAAAGTCCAGGCTGCTGTGCTAGGGTGTCACAGCAGTAGTGTAACAGACTACAGCGCTGGGTGGATGTGCCATTCACAAAACAAACACGTGAGCCGCTATACTACCCACACAGTTATGCCAACAGCAACGCTCTACAATCCTGAGAATGTGTGCATCAACAGAAACAGTGTCACAACTTCTAACAGAGCCGAGCGCAGACACAGCCCAGCCCTGACAGAGGCAGCGGCTGTCTGCTCTGAGCTCTCTTGGGCTTTCCTGTCTTCACACTCACCTGCTCCCTGGATGGCTCTCCTGTTGTTTCTTTAGAACAGAAGGTAAAGGCACAGCTCCATGCTGGTTTGGGGCAGACTGTCTCAGAGGTTTCACGCTTTCTCCTCACAGTATGAGAAAGGAAGTCCCTGCCCTGCTCTGAAACAGGGTTGTCCTCCCTTCGACAACTTATAATTTCCAAACTCCTGTCACATGTCAGAGACAGAACTATTTGCCAATTTCAGAATCTTTTATAGAAATAATATGTAAGGTGAGGATCAATTTTTTATTTTTTTCTTTTTTAAAATTATGTGTATGTACCTGGTCTCTGTAGGGGTGTGTTCCTGTAAGGGCAAGAGTCGGCGAGGGCCAGAAAGAGCAAATCTGAGTTACAGGTGCTTGTGAGTTGTCTGACGTTGGGAGCCAAGAATTGAACTCGGGTTCTCTCAAGAGCATCAAGTGCTGTTAACCACCAAGCCATCTCTCTAGATCCTCTTTTCCCACTTGCTGAGACCAGTTCTAGATGAGCATTTTCCCACACTAGCTTTGATGGTACTCCTCAGACTAAAGTGTTTACACAGATACCCAAATGTCCACAGGTAAACTCGTCATATTCATTCTGTCGCTCTTTCTCTCTGGCAAAACAAAAGTTCGGCCTACAATTCAATTCATTAGACTGACTTTATAACCCACCCATGGGTCAGAGCTGTGTGCAGTCCATAGTCTGCCTGTATCCCAGCATGCATGTGTATTCTGTAGTTAAGAGATCTCAAGGACTCTCTCCTGAGCAGCCCACACCCACTTGACTAGGGTCAGTACCAATGGCCTTCCTTGGGTATTTCTCTCTCCTCAGCCACACTGAAATCTAAGAATGTACAATTTTCTCTTAATAAGCCACACACCTTTCTTTACTTAATAGACCACAGCTTCGTCTGGGGAAATAAGTTTAACTTTTAAATGCAAACTTAAACATTGATACCATTTGGGGATTTGTCTTTGGGCCACTGACACTAAGGGAAAAAAAAATGAGGAGTCATGTGATCACATTTAAAACACATAAATGAATAAACGCAACACTACAACACAGACTTCTTGAGAACTCACTCTTTCCCACAAGGCACGGTGTGAAACCTACTTTGGCCCTCCACATTCTACGGCGGAAGCTTTCACAAATCGGATGGGCTGCAGTCCCACTGGCTCGATGCTTAGAGTATTGTTCTCCACGGCCTCCAGAACAGCCGAAGCCAACTTAAAACAAGAATTAAGTCCCAGCAGAAAAAGATGAAAATGAAACGTGTTAGTTTTATATGCTAGTCTTCCTTCAGGCTCACTAACTTGGCTTTAACCACTGCAAAGGAAGAAAACACACAAGTCACATTTTCGATTTAACTTCTTTTATAATTCAAACAGTTGTGTCAGGCAACTTAGTCACAGTGGAAGAAATATTTGTATTAACTGGCAAAGGATAAAGGTTTTAATCCAAGCTCTGTCCATTCCTTACACAAGATTACACACACAGTATAAAAGCCACTTCAAAATTAATATCTTAATTCTTTGTCCTGCTAAATTTATGCAATAAATATTGGTCATTCACAATAGCAATATATACTAATTTCAGCTACTTGTATCTACAGGCACAAAAATCTACAAAAAGAATTAACATTTCCCCCTTGAATCAAACAGGAGGTCTCCTCTGACAGGTGGCCAGCACGGTCAGAGTTCAGTCTGGTGAGATCAGCACTGCTAAGGAATGGCCCGCCACACACAGGCCACACCGCCACGCACAGGCCACACGCAGGCCAGTGCCACGTTCCTCATCCACAGTTCTCCTGACAAGGACGCTACAGCTCAGTCCTTTAAAGACTCACGCAAGATTCTGAGGACTGAATTCCTTAACCACTAGCTGGCAGGCTCCTTGGAGACAAACTTCTCACACATAAGATCAAACTGAAATTACAACTTTACACTTGTATACGACTTACACAATATCTGATCCTTTTCAATGTTTTTTCATCTGACTACTTCATTTTTCTAACAGCTCTGACAGGCCAAGCTGGCATCTTTCCTGCTTTTTTATGGCTATGTTTTGTGTTCTGTTTTAGGGTCTGTACTTTGGCAGTGGTAGGGATCAAATTCAGGGCCTTGCACAGGTGAGTCAAGCAGTTCACTCCATGCTACAGCCCAGTTCCGCACACATATGTATTGTGCAGTGATGAGCCCGGCAGCACCTTTGCCAGTGGACACAGAACTGAAAACTGAACCTGGTGTGTGGATCGAGCAGCAAGCCCTCCTCCCCACATGTCTACATGTCACACATACAATGTGGGGCGATGTTCACAATGACGGTAACCATGGCCCTAACAAGAAATGGAGAAAATGCTAAATATGACGTTTTACAGTAATTTCCTACAAAGAAGACATTGGAATATAAAACATGATAGTAGAAAATACAAAAGATTCTAATGCATTGCTATTAAAATGAAAAAAAAAAAAAATTACCTCACTCTTTGCGAATGTTAAGCATGGGAAGATGTCCTCCTGGTAGATCTTGTCAAGGAAAGGACACGTCCTGTCCATTGTAGGCTCATCCTTCCAAGATCTGAATTCATTATACAGAGATAAATCGGCCTAACAAACCAAAGCAAACACAAAACAACTTTTAAAAGAACAAACATAAAGCTGCTTGACAAAACCAAACCCTAATTTAAACATTAAAAGAAAATGTTCTTTACATAAAATAATAAAAACTCAGCTGGCCCGTAATACATGACAGCAATTTGTCTTTAAGAGATGGCTGACTGAGCCCTTTGGGTGTGTTCCCTGTGGTGTGCAAGACACTGCTGTGCTCTTTACCTCACGAGCACCCAACACTGCAGGTGCTCCTCACTGCGTGCCCAACTTTCCTGGGGTTCCCTGTGTTAGCGGACACCCCCACTCACGAGGCCCCTGCCTGACTGCTATGCCCAGCAGTACTGGGGCTCTCCGAAGACAAAGACTGTTCTGCAGAGAAAGTGCTACTCACCAGTCCTTTCTGAAAAGTATCAATCTGGGCCACGGTAATTAAATAAAGTGAATACATTGAGTCTAAATGGTGAAACCTAGTGTGGGGTGAAAAATGAGAGCGACTGCTCTTGACTAAAGTCCTAAAAGGCTGGCTAGGACCCACTAGTGTAAGCCACAGGACAAAGGAGCAGCAAGCACAGCCACTGCACTGCCTGCCTTAACTACAGCCTGAATCAGCAGGTGTGACCCGCCACTGGCACTCACTCTCCTCTTTCTCCTTTACTGAGTCTGACCGCAGCCTTCTGCTCTTCAGATCCCCTCAGCCTGCCTAGCCCACTCGAGGCCACCTGCAACACACAAGGCAGCACAGGCCACCAGCCGCCAGCATAGAGCAGCGCCCTTGTCCTTAGAGAGTTCTGAGCGACGCTCACAGGTGCTGGACGCACTCTGTGAGCTGTGGCTGCCCTAGGATAATGTAGCCAGGGCTGCAGTGCCCATCAAGGAAGCAAAAGGCCAGGGACACCCACACTCTCCCTACAGCCTTTAGTGAGTAATGGCAATCTCAATGTGCAGATGTTTCATTCCAATTCATAAATTTCTTGAGTCAAAGCTAAAGGCAAGAGGATGAAATATATTAAGAGGTAAATATTATTGAATATTTTCAAATTTGCTTGTGAAGTTAATCAAGAAAGTGGAGGCAAGCCCCAAAACAGAAACATGAATGATAAAAGGACTATCTTAGCTTAAAGGCAGTGACTTAAACCATTTCTTAAAATCTCTTTCAGGAACTATGGTTCCTCTGAGTTGTGCCAGGCAGATATAAACCCCAGTTTATAGATAAAGTCAGGACTTAGAGAAAACAGCTTCCTGAAGTGACGCAGTGTGCCAGCTGGTTGGTTTTGTCAGCTTGACACAGCTAGAGGCACATGAGGAGGAAACCTCAGTTGAGAACATGCCTCACAGGATGTGGATGTAGGCAAGCAAGCCTGTACGGCATTTTCCCAACTAATGACTGATGGAGGAGAGCCCAGCCCACTGTGGGTGGTGCCATGCCTGGGTTGGTGGTCCTGGGTTCAAGCGGGTTGAGCAAGGCAGTGCGCAGCACCCGGCATGGCCTCTGCACCAGCTCCTGCCTCCAGGATCCTGCCCTGCTTCAGTTTCTGTCCTGACTTCCTTTGATGATGAGCAGCAATGTGGAAACATAAGCAAAACAAACCCTTTCTTCCCCAACTTGCTTTGGTAATGGAGTTTGATCTCAGCAATGATGATCCTAAGACACACAGCCAAGTCCAAATTCAAGCCTAAGGGCTGAGGCCCCAAAGCCCTGCACTGTACGCATGTCTGCATGCATGAGAGTTAAGAGCTTTCAGACACCACTTCTGTAACTGGGAGCACCACCATGTTTTCTAGAGAAACACACTTTCTATTTCACTTCAGTGTGCAATACACTGTCCTAGGGCACACTGCAGCCCAATGTTCTTCATTTTTTTGTGTGATAAAACATCCTAACATTTTCACAAAACATCAGGATATAAAGTGGAGATAGAAAACAAAAGTAATAACATGTTGCCTATTTGTACGCATTTCAAAAACAAAAGAAACTTTTTAAGTGACAAGAAACCATCTAAAAAGTTTTAATGTAAGCAACTGGAGGAAATGCACTAAATTCACTAAGTGAAAAATCACAGTAAGAGCTAAAAGTGTTTAAAAGTATACTTAATTACCCGGGTGGTGGTGGCACACGCCTTTAATCCCAGCACTCAAGAGCAGAGGCAGGCAGATTGCTGAATTTTCAAGGCCAGTCTGGTCTACAAAAATGAGTCTAGGACAGCCAAGGCTACATTACACAGAGAAACCCTGTCTCGAAAGAAAAAGAAAACAAAACAAAAACAAACAAACAAACAAACAAACAAACCACTTATTTAAAGTTAGATCAGAATTAAAGCAGTGGCTAAAGCAGAAACAAATATGAATTTTAGATTTTGCTACACTCAGATTTGGATAAGAAAAAATTCTTACTAATTGCTGAACAAACGTGACTCAGTTGTAACAGCCAACGCCTTGGCTATAACAGCCAACGCCTTGGCTACTGAATGTAGCAATTCCCGGCTTCTATACACACAGAAAATGAATAAACACCACTAGCGCCCTCACCATGCATCAGCCTAGATTTCACAATGAACCAGCTTTTAAGAAAACAGTGAGGGACCCTCTATCCCCTTAGGAACAGTTTTCATCACATATGATGACAAAACCAACAATGTTTAATAACACATTACAAAATACACAGATTCTGTTATCTTTATGTTTTCTAAAATGTAAAGCTTCTATTATTTCTGGGTTCTGTTTGTTTTCCTGCTTAATTATCTGAATCAACTCTAGAACTTACTTATCAATGTAAAATTTTGCTTCTCTCAGATTTCAAGTAAAAAGGGCTGACAGTAAGTACTCTTTACAAAAATCATACTTTCATGTTTCTTACATCCATCTTTTAACCTGCACAGAACGTCCTAATGAGTAAGGACTCTAAGGCCACCCTCTGTGCTTTACCCAACACATGCCAGTGTGTTCCCAAAATGAAAAGTTGAAATGCAGAACTTACTCACCGGGTCTCCAGCAGGTCCTCCAAGGCCAGCCAGGGGAGAACAGGAGTGGAGAGTCCCTGAAAACAGCCAGCTCTAGATAAAGCCTCCCCTGTCTTAATACTGTTTATTTTGTACTAACAAAGTTTGCTGGCAAAAAATAAAAAAGCCTCGACTGACATCTCAGTGATGACAATTAGCAAGAACCAGCAGAGCCAGCGGGCAGCGTTGGGCGTTAGTTACCTCTTTGCAGTCTTTTACAATTGGCTGGATCACACTGAGGTCCTGATGGCTCCCACCCATGGCACTGCTGGTGCTTTTATTCCTGGCATGCCCCCTCTTAAAAGGCGCCTTTCCGGTGGCCAGAGGCTCCTGTGTAGGTGAAGTTGGGGAGCTGGACAGCACGAGTGTCTTCAATGCGGCCACCTCAGCTTGAAGCACATCGATCTTGGAAAGAAATCAGCGCCACATAAAGCACACCTCTCAGCAGAGAATGTTAGCGAGTTGGTCAAAACACTTTCAAGGACAGAAAATAAGTTTAAAAACAGTTTCAAGGGCAGAATATAAGTTTAATTTGTATTTTCTGTGGAGTAATAAAAGGAAAGTAATACAAGTTTTTTGGGGCTTTCACATATGGCTTGGATTCAACTGCCAGTGATGTCAAAAGAAAAATTTTAAATAAGCAAAAATATCTAGCACTAATATGAATTTTCAAAACATTAAAATATATCAGCTTACGATTAGCTGAAGTTCACTCCTAAAACAATAAAATCTGATTAGGTGTCTTTTTTTTTTTCAGTAAATTAACAAATATTAACTCTTAAATGTGACTATAGCATCCTTTCATGCAATTTACATGGTTGTAAATAAGCTGGCTGTGAGGTAACACACGCCGGTGCTCAGTGTGGACGGTCCCTATGTACATCTACTTGCTTACTCATGGTTTCTTCAGCTTCCAAATGTAAAGTAAGTTCTGCTTTCTCCCAACTGGAGCAGCCAGGGGCTGTTGGGACCCTCGGGAGCAGCCAGGGGCTGTTGGGACCCTCAGGCGCAGCCAGGGGCTGTTGGGACCCTCGGGCGCAGCCAGGGGCTGTTGGGACCCTCGGGCGCAGCCAGGGGCTGTTGGGACCCTCGGGCGCAGCCAGGGGCTGTTGGGACCCTCAGGAGCAGCCAGGGGCTGTTGGGACCCTCGGGAGCAGCCAGGGGCTGTTGGGACCCTCGGGAGCAGCCAGGGGCTGTTGGGACCCTCGGGCGCAGCCAGGCGCTGTTGGGACCCTCGGGAGCAGCCAGGGGCTGTTGGGACCCTCGGGAGCAGCCAGGGGCTGTTGGGACCCTCGGGAGCAGCCAGGGCTGAGGTCCTCCAGTCCCAGCGGCCCCACTTACTTTCCCTTGCGCTTCCTTCAGCTGCTTTTCCGCGGTGGCCTGCTTGACATTCGCTTCTCTCACCATCTTGTGAGCTTCCTGGAAAAGTCAACATCTCAAGTTTTGGAGGCAAAGCATTTTAGCGTTCATTTCATAGCACTATGACTGAGGCAAAGGCACGCTGCCGAGCTTTGCGGGAAACTAAGAATTCAAGGGCCACTATGGGGAAAGCAGTTCGTGTTAAGCAGGTAAGACGTTAGCAGTGAGGCCCAGGCACCCTCCACTGCGGCAGCCCAGGTGAGCCAGTCAGTGCAGTCCACACTGTGTCAGGACCGTGGACAGCGAGGGGAATGGAGGACGCTGCACGCCATAGCCACTTCCTTGCAATGAGGTGTTTGTAATTCCACTGTGACACCTATTGCTAGTCACAGAGAAACTATACAAAAGGGACACGTTAAAAGTGTTAACACCTCACGAGGAAACATGCACGAAATGATCCAGGTGACGGCTGTACTGTACACCAAGGCCTGGGAGAGAAAGCAGAGCCTAGTCACCAGAAGTATTCCATTTCTTTCTTTTTCTTTCTTTCTTTCTTTCTTTCTTTCTTTCTTTCTTTCTTTCCTTCTTTCTTTCATGAAAAGGAGTAAGGTTATATTTGGCTGATGCATGCTAACTCTGAGTATCTGTAACTTTATGTAACCGTGTGAATTGATTGTACACCTCTTTGAAGATGTACCTGGTACACACAGTCTCGGTGATACAGCAGTAAACAGAAATCTATAGTCTGTGTCCTTATTTGAATTATAGTTTGGTAAGAGATATAGATACTTCACATGTCATGATAATAAACAATTGTGCTATGGACGCAGCTAACGGTGATCCGACCACAGACTGCCTGTCAGTACAGGAAATGACCCCAGGAAGCCACTGCCAAGTGGAGAAGCAGAGGGTGGTAGAAATAGGACATCAAGTGTGGCCTGTAGGCTCAATTTTAACAGTTATATTCCATTATGAACTTAGTAACCGAGAGTACCTCATTCATAACCCGGCTAACCTAAACAATAGGAAAAGGAGATTAAAGAACACAGTAATGAAACCATAAGGATATCAGTTCGGACAAACGAGTCTCCTGGTGTCCTCAGCAGGACTCTTCTTCTGCTGGGGTCTCCTGTTCCTAACGCAACAGGTGTGACCCTGCAGGTATGGAGGTGCCTTCCAGTCATGCAATACTTACTCGTGATGCCTCCGTGTGAAGCACTGCTCTAGGCCCTGACAGTGAACCAGGAAGAGACAGGGCCCTGCTGCTAACGAGCTCGTGCTTGGTGCACATTCTAAAAATGACAAAGCGTAATAGCCCCAAGCTTTAAGGGAAAGGTGAATGAATTCGGTTTTGTTTTTTGTTTGTTTGTTTGTTTAAGAAAACGCATGGTCTCATTTTTTAAGATTATATTATTATGTATATAGTATTCTGCCTGCAAGTTCACCTGTGCAGGCCAGAAGAGGGCACCAGATCTCATTATAAGTGGTTGTGAGCCACTAAGTGGTTGCTGGGAATTGAACTCAGAACCCATGGAAGAACAGGCAGTGCTCTTAACCTTTGAGCCAACTCTCCAGCCCCCATGGTCTCATATTTTAAAGAGTCTGCTTCTGTGTGAAACGATCTGCACAGGAGATGAGACCAGCTGGGAACACGTGTGGCCTAACAGCTCTTGAGAACTTTAACACAAGCCGTTTAATGAATGCACTCTGACAGCTACACCAGGTCTGTGACCTGCCTAGTAACCCCTCCCTCAGAGTGTGCGCCACGCACAGCTGAGCATTCAGGGAACCGGGCAACAGTTTCTATGTCTTGTGAACTACACTAATTGACAGTTCACTCTCAGCAATTCCTAATGACGCGAGATGCACCACTGAACTGCTCCAGCCACCGCCGCTGCTTATGTGGCAAAGGCCGTAAGAACCGTCAGATGAGTGAGATTAGCACTTTCCTTTTGAAAACAACAGTTGTCGCAGATTTGCTGAGTATTTCTGGAATGAGGAGGGGCTGTCAACAGAAGACAGTTGACAGATAACTGCAAAATAACAAGCCTGTCCACTCTTGCCCTCTCCTAGGATAAGTGACACTAGCACGGAGCAGAACACCTGCTCAGCAGCTGGGGACAGGACATTAATTAATGCCACTGTGCAATTTGCAGCCAATGTCTTCAGAGAGGGCAACTGGAAGAGCTGGTGCTTCTAAAACATCTTTAAAAGCCTCGAAGAGCAAAGGAAATAGCAAACAGCTAACCACGGCCAGGAGGAGAGCCCAAATGAGGTGGCTGTGAGGTGACCTTCAGGAGCAAGAGGGAGATGTGGAGGCTGCACAGGTGTGACTGGTGTCCCTGAGAGGGGCTAGCCTGAGGCAAAAGCCATCTGAGAAGAGAAGGCTTGTGGCATGCGTCTGCCAATCAACAAACAGCCAAAGAGCACAGTTTCTAGATGTTTGGTTATTTCCTTTTACTGTCCTTCTGCAGGTGAGGTGACAGAAGCACCAGCACGGCAGGCTTCCCAAGCTTTCTCCGCTGGAGAAGCCCGAGAATATTCTACAGTGCTGAGGGCAGCACTTCTAGTACAGACGGCAGAGCTATGCTGAGGTCCATTTCAGGAGCTGTTAAAACTGCTGTTCCAATGCCAAGCTAACTATATCAACTTTTAAAATTAATTAATTAAGTAATTTATTTATTTATTTATTTATTTATTTATTATACAGTGTTTTGCCTGTATGTATGCCTGCACGCCAGAAGATGGCACCAGATCTCCTTAGAGATGGTTGTGAGCTGGGATTTAGATTGTGGTTGCTGGGAACTAACCTAACCCTCTGGAAGCCCAGCCAGTACTCTCAACCTCTGAGCCTTCTTTCTAGGCCAACTACATCAGTTTTTTAAAAATCATAGCTTTCATTAAATTTCTTCTTCGACAATTTGATACATGTATGCAATGCACTCTGGCCATTTTTACCCCATGCCTGTCCTCTCTCCCTCCCACCTGTCAACCTTGCCTTTCACATTTGACACCTCGGGTCATCTAAATGACTGTTTTGAACTATCCATTGGCCTGGTGGGCTCACCTGTATACAAGTGGCACACAGTAAAGACAATGACTGTATCTTCCTCAGACCAATCAGAGCTGATAGCTCCTCAGGGTGAGGTGTGGTCCCCCGACTCCCTCTCAGGCCATGCCTGACTGGTGACAGGCATACTTATGTGCGGGTCCCACAGGCTGGGTCGATGCTGTGAACACAGCATTTTCACAGCCCTCCTCCATGTCTTCTCTTACATTTTTTTCCCAACTCGTCTTCTTAATGATTAAAAAAAAAAAAAAAAAAAAAAAAAAAAAAACTCAAGGCAACAAACACTTCAAACAGCAATTATTTTTTTACACTATTAATTTATTTTGTGTGTGCCATGCATGCATGCGGGAATCAGAGGGGAACTCGCAGAAGCTAGCCCTGTATCCCCACTCTGCAGGCCCAGGGAATGGAACCTGGATCAGGCCTGGCCAGCAGAGTCCTCACCACAAACAGCAATTTTTTTTTTTTGAGACAGGGTTTCTCTGTGTAGCCTTGGCCATCCTGGACTCACTTTGTAGACCAGGCTGGCCTCGAACTCACAGTGATCCGCCTGCCTCTGCCTCCCGATTGCTGGGATTAAAGGCGTGCGCCACCACGCCCAGCTCACAAACAGCAATTTTTAAAAGCTAACGTGCTAACACAAAACAACCCAAATGCACACTAGTTGGATACATACCTCCTGAGGAATGGTGTAAGAACATATTTTAAATGTTAGTTTCCCACAATTCCTAAGCGGCAGAAGTCTTGGATCTGAGCCTCGGCATTTAAGGCAGCAGTCACTGCTGGTGATGCACACTACATGTGCAGAGCCAAGGCTGTGGTGAAGCCGTGTGACGAGACAATAGTGATCATGGCCAAAACTTCCACACTCGTTTTGTGCTTGGTTTCAAGTCAGTTTCTGGTTACAGTAGACAGAAACCTTCCCCTGCTGTGCCAGTGTTTGCAGCTCCCACATTCAGTTACCCAGCTCAGCTTATGGAGCCGTGAGCAATACTAGCAATCACCAAACTTCTGCAAAGGGCCGAAGGGTGTTGTTGAATCTCAGGCCCTCACAGAGCTTCTGTTACAATGACTCAACGTTGCATTTGCAGTGTGGAAGCAACTAGAGGTGATACAGAAATGAACTGCCTGTCTCAATAAAAACTTAACAACCATAAAAGTTGGATTTTCTAGTAATTGAAAAACAAAACAAAAAACATACCCACATCAGCTTGCCCTTCTGTTTTGGTGGTGGAAACAGTCAGGATCGACTTTTCAGCCAACTCCCAACATGACACAGCCGTGCTGCACTTCCCTGCTCCACACCTGCGCCATCTAACCGGCATCTCCCTCTCCCAGGCCTCACCCGACAAGCACCCGTCCACCCTGTCCTGAAGAACTCGGCTGCTCTCCCATCCCCACGACAGGGAGACAGACCACGCATCATTTTCTGTCCCTCTCGCACACAGTCCTCTATACTGCCTCAAACGGTGAGGTTTTCTTTGATTAAAAAAAAAAAAAAAAAAAACTTTAAGTGCTGCATCTGTCAGGACAGCCTTCAGCAGTGGCACCGTCCTCCCACCACAGGATGCAGGACTGACCTCTGGTCACTGGCCTGCACAGAAGTACCTTTACCCTCTGAGCCATGTCAACCTGGTGTCCCTTTCTAAAAAGCTGAACATCATGTAAACACACACGTTACATCAGCTTTACCCAATCACTGTTGAATATGTGTTGGCATCTGCCTTGTGACAATCCTACAGCAATGAATATGGGGACGGACGTCAAGAACTAATTTTATTTCCTTTGAGGTGCACCCAAAAGGGGGGATTGCTTGCTTCTAGTTTTAACTCTGCTGTTGTTTCTTTGTTTTTTAAAGACTAGGTCTCACTACATAGCTGTCCTGTAACTTGCCATGTAGACATGCTGACCTTGAGTTCACAGGTCTGACTGACTCCTGAGTGCTGGAAAGGTGTGTGCCACTACACCCGGCTCTATTTGTAACTTTTAAAGGAGAAATCGTCATACTTTTGTCAGTAATAGCTATCCTAAGAGCGCCACGATGTAATGGAAAGTTTTGGTGTCTTTACAAACTCAGTTTTATGTTATATAAGCATGTTTTCATTTTACCCAGGTGTGAGATGTGGGGCTGATTCAGACTGCCCACAGCAGCAAACTGTTTGCTTCACGCAGGCTCTGAGAGGGGCTGTTTGCCAGCTGCACACAGTTGAATTCCGAGACCTCTGAGAGGGAATAGATGCCAGAGCCCAGAAGGATGCTGCTGCTCCTGGGTGCTGTTGACGCAGCTTAATGAGAAGCTGGAAATATCCTGAAAGGTGGATTGAACTCAGCCCCGAGGACCCCAACAGCCCCAGCCAGCTGGAAGTAGCTAAGGAGAATCCCGCCCCCCTCCCCTCCAACCTTCTTTCTCTCCTACCAAGGTGGGGGGGGGGGTTGGAAGGGAGGTAGAGGCATTAAGGAACCCTAAATAGGGTAAGAAATAGCACCTATACTGAATCCTGCCAACACATGCTCTGCTATACTTTGACAGGCGTGTGGTGACATCTTCCTGGGTTTCGATCGGCATTACCTGAACATCTTTTCATACACTCCCTGCTGTGTGTACACCTCTCTCCATGCGGCACTCGTTTTGATATTCCTTACGTATGCTGTGATTATCCTGTCAGCTACACTTTGCAAGTTTTCTTCTATCCACTGCACTGCAGGTTAATTTTGGTGACTGGAGTTTACAGGCTTTAGTTTGACGCAATTCCACTTGTCTGGTTTTGTTGTTTTCTGAGTACCTGCCCAGACCTGTGTGCAGAAGCTTTTCCCAGGCTAGTGGTCATAGTTTCGGGTCTTTTGATTCCATTTGTGGGGTTTGTTTATAGTGTAAGGGTCCAATTGCATTCATGTGCATGTGCACATAGATATTATTTTCCCAGTGTCATTTACTAAACAAACTACCCTTTCTCCCATTCATTAGTCCCCTCATTAAAAATCAGTGCATTGCCAGGCGTGGTGGCGCTCGCCTGTAATCCCAGCACTTGGGAGGCAGAGGCAGGTGGATCTCTGTGAGTTTGAGGGCAGCCTGGTCTACAAAGTGAGTCCAGGACAGCCAGGACTATAACTTATCTCGGGGGGTGGGGAGGGGCACAGGTAAGAAGAATCAGTGGATTACAAAAACTCAGTCTTATTTCTGGGCTACATATCTTTCCTCTTTACAGTTATGCTGAGTTTTCATTGCTGTCACTTTGTCATATGATCTGAGAGGAGGAAACGTGAAGACAGAGCTCACTGTTCTTGCTCAGAAGCACTCTGGAGGTTCAGCTCTTTTGTAGATCCATGTGAATTAAGGTTTTTTTTTTTTCTATTTCTGCAAATAACATCCTTGGGATTTTGATGGCAACCACACTGAATCTACAGAAAACTCAACACCAAACTAATTCTTCCAACCTGTGCAATGATTACTTGTGTATCTTCTTTAACTCCCTTCGTATCAGCCTACCATAACTTCCAGTGTACCTACAGTCACTGTGTACTGCTAAGTGGCTCTTGTGGGTGTTTTTGTGAGACTGTCTTTCATTCCCTTGTCAGAACATGTGTTGTACAGACAAACACTACTCTTGATCTCAAACTTTACAAAGTTCCTTTATTAGTTGTTTTTACTGCAGAATCTTTTGGATTCTCTATAAATGATAACCATCTGTAAACCTAGTTTACCTCCACTTCTTGTGTAACATTCTGCTTCTGACTCCTAGCACATGAAGGGGAAGTGCTGAGGCACCAGCTCCCTTGGCTTGTACACGGTCACAGAGGAAACGCTCTGTGTCCTCTATTATTGTGCTGCTGGCTGTTTAACGTTTGGCCCTTAGCATGTTGAATGACATTCCCTTAATCCCTCTTCTGTTGACAATATTATCACAAATTATTTTGACTTGTATAAGATGCTTTTCTACATCTGCTGAGATGATCACATGGTTTCTACTCCCTACTCATGTAGTGTGTCTCACCAATTGATTTGCTGACATTGGACCATCCTTGCATTCCAAGGATAAACCCTATTTGGCCATGGTTCTCTATATGGTTCTCTCGCCATGTGCTGCTGAACTCAGCTTGTTGGGGTGTTATTGACGATTTCTGCATCTTGTGTATCAAGACTATTTGCCCATCGGGTTTCTTCTCATGATATCTCGTAATCGTGACTTTACAAGACTCTTTTAGAAGTGCTTCCTTCTCCTTACGCCTTTCACTTTGTTTTTAGTGCTGGGAGATACATCTCTTCTTTCATCTCTTTTTAAAACTTTCTCTTTTTTCTCAGTCTAATGAAGGTCCTGTTTTGTGTGTGTGTTTGTAAAAAGCCTTAGTTTTGCTGATATTCTCTCCCCCTTGCTCCCATCCGCACTCCACGCCTGGTCCTTTCCTCCTCTTGCTAACTTGGGGCTTAGGTTAGTTCTGTTTCAGCTTCCTTGAGGTCTGATATTCAATCAAGTGTCTTCTGTGTTTTTCTGTTGGTAATTTTCCTAATGCTGCTTTTCTGCGTCTCCTTAGCTTCTGCCATGTTATGTCTCATTTTGTCTCAAGAAGTTTTTCAAATTGCCTTTTAATTCCTTCTTTAACCCCACACTTCAAAATGTTTTAGTTTCCACATACTTGTGCATTTTACTTTTTTAATTGGTGATTTCTAGTCAGATTTTTACTGTGGCTGCAAAAAGCTTTTGGGAATCTTTTGTCTTTTTAAATTTGTAATGAATGTTGTGCTGTAACATGAATTATCCCAGACAGCATCTCATGTCCACATGAGAAGAATGTGGACTCTTTTCTTATGTGAAAAGCTCTGTGTGTGTCAGCCAGGTACATCTGGTCTAGCGCCAGTCCGTCCTGCTGCGTCTTCACTTGACTTCTGAACAATGCATCCATAAACACAAAGGGCATTAACACCGCTACTACAACTGCACCAGTTTCTCCCTGATGATTCTTGCTTTGTACATATAGGCGCTTTGTGGCTGGGTATATATTTAAATGCATCACCCAATCAAACTGATCCCTTTGTCACTATGTAATGACCTTATCTCTTAATGACAGTTTTGAGTGAAGGTCTGTTATGTACATTTCGAATACAGCCGCCTCTGTTCTCCTTACCAGTAGCACAAAACTATTTCTCTACCTACTCACCTTCAGGCTGTCTCTACGATGTATCTTTTGATTGGGGAATTTGGCTTGTTTATATTTAAAGTAATTATTGTAAGGTACAGGCTTCCTCTCCCCATGTTGTAATGTGTGCTCTCTCTGTCCAAGTTTCCTGTTCCTATTTTCTCTTGTTCTCTTTCACTGTGGTCTGGTGGTGTGTATGTACATGCATGTGCGTGCAAGCTGGCATTCTTTGATTCTTTTCTCTCTTTTGTGTATCTAATGTACTTTTCAAATTTTGGTTATCAGAATTCAAACTACACATTTTCACACATTAGCACTGTTTTTGGGTGATTAAGGTCAGCTACATGTAGATACCTTACAGCCTGCTCCACACTCCACCACACGGGTCAGAACTGTGTCAGGTTCACTTCTGTCTGTTGTTTCCATTAACAAACTTTAATGTTTCAGTGCTTAATGCGTAAGCTGACTTCTAACTTACACACTAGTGCTAAACTTTTCATATAACTTAGATGTGTGACAGTAAATTTTTAACTTTTCTCCACTTAAAAACACAAAATCTACTCATAGGTCCCAGGAGACATAAGGTCACTCACTTAGGTCTTTGCTCTTAAACACAAGCTCATATTTACAAACTTGAAAAATAGAATTACTTGTCTTTCCTAGTTGGTATTTGGGGGACAAACCTATTTCATGTTTCATTTTGAAACATGAATGGATCACAAGATGCCCAAATTAAATGTTAAATAAAACATGATTGTGAGAATGTCTGTGATAGTGTTTTGAGTGAGATTAACAGATTGGTGCGCTTTCTGAGGCAGAATGCACTGCGTAAGTCAACGGGCCAGGCAGCAGGGGAAGGCCTCAGCAGAACACGCCTACCTTTCCACCAAGTAAAAAAAATGTCTTTCTTCCTTCAGGCTCTCAAACATGGTTCTTCGAGTTCTCAGGCCTTTGAGATCAGACTGGCTTGCTAGTCTACCTTACATCCCTGGGATGCAGCTGCCTCCACAGTAATAAGAGCCAGTTCTTTACAGCAGTGAGCGGCTCTGTCTCTCTCTCTCTGTCTGTCTGTCTGTCTGTCTTACACGTGTCCCACTGCATCTGTTCCTCAGTGCCAATGCCCCTGCAATCAAGAGTCCAAGTAGAGCTGGGTAGAAATCTTGGTCCTGAGGGCAAGCTGGGGATGAAGAGGTGTGTCACCTAAGGTGCCTCAAATCACCCTGCAGCAATGACTGCACCTCAAAGATTTGCAATCATAAAAGAAAATTTTAAAAAATCGAAGTAGCCCCTAAGTAACTGGTAAATTCTAACCTCTTCTTTTGCACGCACATTGTTAACTGCCTGACACTGTTAACATACGGTGTTCCTATTTCCCTCTATAGTATTTTAAATTAGAGACTGCATTTCCTTAAAGATTGTGTTTTCTTTCTTGCTCAGAGGGATTACGAATACACACGAAGCTAGCCATATCCTTCTCAGGATTCCTTCACAAACCAATTCTATCAACATATAAAATTGAGACGTTGCCCTTGGCCACGATGTACACAGACCAACCTCAAATAAACTAGCTGTGAGCTCTTCCAACTCCTGCCCAAGTTGGTCTCGCACTTTCGAAAGTCTCTCACATTCTTCATCTTTTAGCTTCAATTCCTATGAGAAATTGATAATTTTGTTTTAGATCTCTTCAGTCTGAAATAAGATTATATAAACTATATCATAGTTATTAACAAAACTATAAAATATTAATACCATCTCCTACATGTTCATATTGAAAATGCTTAGTATTTGCTAGCTGGAAGACAATCAAACAACTGTAAAATTACAACCAACCCCAGCTTGTTACACTGTGTTTCTTTTGCAAACAACTGTAGAATTACCACTAGCCCAGCTTGTTACACTGTGTTTCTTCTGCAAACGCTGAGACTCAATGTGAATGTAACACACAGAAAAACTTTATTTCCCCATTAGCTTTCCTCTAAGCATACTGATTTCCACCAAGCATGTACTTCTTTCAATTCTGCGTATTAATGCCAATAACTTTAATTATGTTAATGTTTACTTAAAGGGGATAGATGGCTCAGTCAGTAAAGTCCCTGCCACAAAAGCATAAGGAGCTGAGTTTGGACCCAGAACCCATGTGAAAAGCCAGGCACAGCAGTGCGCACCTGTCGTCCCAGGCACAGCAGTGCACACCTGTCGTCCCAGGCACAGCAGTGCACACCTGTCATCCCAGCACAGAAGAGGCAGAGACTGGCAGCTCACTAGCCAGCCAGCAACCAGGTGAGCACAAAGCTCAGTGACAGACCCAGTTCCAACAAATAAGGTGGAGAGCAATTAAAGAAGACACCCACTATGGTCCTCTGATCTCTACACATTTGTATATGCATGATGCATACACACACTACACACGCAAAAATTATTTAATTTTTTTATTCATTTTTATTTTTTAGTTTTTCGAAATAGGGTTTCTCTGTGTAACCTTCGCTGTCCTAGACTTGCTTTGTAGACCAGGCTGGCCTCGAACTCACAGTGATCTGCCTGCCTCTGCCTCCCGAGTGCTGGGATTAAAGGCGTGCACCACCATGCCCAGCTCACAAAATTATTTTACTAAGGCATCAAGATACTTGATTTATATGCTGAAGTCACCCTAAATTAACCTTTCAAACACAGATTTTAAAAATGGAAGCTCTGTGCAGGTCACCCACAGTCACACTGATAATGTAGCGACTAGTACCTGTGACTGTGGAGGCAGCTTAGGTTCTTAATCTCCCAAGGACAGCTTCTGAGAAGCACACATCCTAGGAAATCAGAACCTAAAGATAAATGGTCAGCAACTTCGTGAGAGAGCCCTCCCATGTCTCAGGACATGAGAGAATGTGTCCTCACTGACTGCAGCAAGAACCACAGCTCATCACAAACACCTCAACATACGAGGACTCTAGCCTCGGAGAAAACGAAAAGAACACAGCTGGGAAAAATGGAAAAAAGCAGAAAGGTTCCTCAGGCCTCATTAGCAGGTGAGTGCAGCCAGCCATAAGATCCATCCTGTAGGCAGCAGCAGGCTGCTAGGAAATTCCTGGGCCCGCACACACGGCAGAGCAGCGAGCAGTGACAAGGAGCGCCTAGCACAGTTCTACACTAAGGGAAAACTGAAAACAATGCAGACAGGTAGAGACCAGGACCTGAGGCAAAATCTCTGATCTTATAATGGAATGCTGAGACTCGAAGGCCTCAGAAACACTGTGCCAGAAAAAAGCTGACTGACAGGCGTAACTCTGAAGATGTTAGTGATGACAAAAAACCACCGCCCCACGGACAGCCAGGCTGCTGTCCTACTCCCTTCACTAGAAACTCAAGTTACATGTGCATAAGAGACAAAAACGGATGCATAGTTAACAAGGTGTCTGGCATGCTACTGTACAGCAGAGCGACCACAAATAATAATATACTGAACATCTCAAAAAGCTATCAAGATTTCAAGAACTTTCTCAATAGAGAATTTGAAGAGCTAGATATGATTAACATGATTTTAAACATGATACAACATACATACATATTGAAGCATGCATGGTAATATATTAATGTATAGGATTTTTATGTTCCTGTATGTTAAAAACTAAAAATTAAAAATTAAATACAAAGCCAAGTTATTAATAAGGGAGAAAAAAACTGAATCAGTCTGAAACTTCAACAGCAATATGTTATGCTAGAAAACAATTAAGTGCCATTTTTAAAAGAAACTCTAGACTATAAACTGAGTGTTGTTTCATATCCAGCCAAACTATCTTTCATGTAAAAGACCTGTAAAACTTCAGGAAGTGTCCACCCTATAAACTGCTTGAGCAACGGAGGAGAGAATAAGTGACAATAACCCAAGCAAGCTGCTGCGGCTTCACTAAGAGTGAAAGGGAATCACATAACTGTAGGAGTGTGACTTAAAAGATGAACTTAGGCAAGAATAAGAATGACTAAGGGGAGACTTAATGGGACAGGGCTTGCCTAACGAGATGAGGCGCTGGGTTCAACCCATGAGAGTGAGGATACACACACACACAGAGACACAGACACACACAGAGACACAGACACACACACACACACAGGCACACAGACATACACACACACACAGACATACACACACACAGACACACGCACACAGACACACACACACACGCACACAGATACACGCACACACACACACACGCACACAGACACAGACATACACGCACACAGACACAGACACACACACACACAGACACACACACACACAGATACACATGAAAGAAAGAGAAACAGTTCAGCCACTGACGGGAGAAAGTATTACTTGCAAAGGACATAAATGATGAACCACTATCCAAAACACAAAAAGAATTATTAACTTTACAGATGGACAAACCATCAGACCAAGACACTTAACCAAAGAAGACACACAGTGACCAGCCTATGAAGGACACTCAATGTTCTCTTTCATTAGCCACTGCAAATTAAAACAGCAGACCATTAGACACCCATCAGACAGCCGCAGGCAACCTCTGACAACACTGCACTAGTGAGGATGTGGAGTGCGAGAAGCCCTCGTCCCCTGCTGCCGGAGGACAAAGCTGCAGAGTCACTTTGGAAAAGGATTTGACAGTTACTTACAAAACCAGACGTAGTCCTAACAAATGATCCGACAACTATACACTCCTTGGGTACAGATTCAAACAAGTTGCTATGCAAAACATGCACACAGATGTTTTCAGGACTTTATTTGTAACTTCTCAAATTCAGAAGCAGCCAAGGTATCTTTTATTAGGCAAGTAAGTAACTGTGGTCAATCCCCACAAGGGGTGAGCAACGCAGCCAGGAAGAGATGTGCAGGAAACAGACATGCACATTAGCTGAAAAGGCAATCTGCAGCTGTGTTACATCCTAGACACCAGCAAATCTACAGATTATAGAGGTCACAGCATCCTGCCTAGTGCTGAAAGGTGCAATACCCACTGAACGCTGGAAACGCTCCTGGGAAACACCTAAGGCGAATAGGAGACTCCCAAGCAGCTCCCCCATGGAGCCACAAGTGTGTCTGTCATTCCTGGAGGCAGAGCTCCACATCAGCTGCCATCTAACTATCAAGCAGCATAGACTCCACCCCAGGACCAAGGCGGAGGGAGCCTGTGCCACTCGCCTTTCATTTTTGACTCATACTCTAAATGGGGTCAAGCCTGCCACAGTCTCTCCTTCACCATCCAGTCTGGTCCAATCCATCTCAACTCGTCCCCCACAGATGACTAATGTCTGCCTGTATGCTGCAAGCTCCAACTCAGCCAACCAAAACGAGGAAAGACGTGTACTCGTGTGATAATGTTTGAACGTTTGTACTTTTCCTCATCATACCCTGTATTGTAACCTAGTTATTCAATCGAGTCACTCCTTCAACAACTGCTAACTCGTATGTTAAACAGTCAGGCAATCAGCTTGGTGCCAGAGGTAGCATTAGAGAGAAAAGTCATGGTTTCTAGGCAGTCATAGAATAATGAGGGTTACAAGGCTTTTAGGCAGATGCACAAGAACATCTGGAAGTAACCAGTTAGGATCAGTTAGGATCCACCAAACTAAAGGCATGACGCAGTATGCTTCGCAGGAGATGACAACGTGGAGGGCAGAAGCTACAAGAGAGGCGGAGTTGTGTCTCAAGCAGCCTTGAAAGGCAAAGTAAAAAACAGGACTTATCTTAAAGCAAAGGGGAATGACCAAAAAAGAGAGCAGGTGTCACTGACAGTCACAACAGGTCTGCCATTCAGAGTGCACCACTTGTATAGACTGGCTAACTTTTAAAAAACAAAAGCAAAAACAAACAAACAAACAAACAAACAAGCAAACAAACCCACTGCAGAAGCAGACCATAGTTATTAGTGTAATGTTCTGGGCCATTTAGAGTGAGGATGTGGGGGAGGAGGCTGCACCAGAACCAGGAACACGCACACTTCAAAAGCACTTCCGACCTCATCATCTTTGTATTCCCAGAGGGGTCTTGCCGTGTCTCCCAGGGGCCCAGACTCTTGAGGTCCAGCAATCCTCCTGCAGCTCAGCCTCCTCCCAAAGTAGCTGAGGTGTATGTGCGTGATGGGGTGTGTGTGCGTGATGGGGTGTGTGTGCGTGATGGGGTGTGTGTGCGTGATGGGGTGTGTGTGCGCGATGGGGTGTGTGTACGTGATGGGGTGTGTGTGCGTGATGGGGTGTATGTGCGTGATGGGGTGTGTATGCGTGATGGGGTGTGTGTGCGTGATGGGGTGCTCAGCTAAGAGCTCATCTCCCTCACCCCTGTGCTACGGATGAACCACCGCAGCCTCAGACACACTGTCAATCACATTTATCTAGCTGGACTTCATAATTTCTCATATACATAGAAATAAAACAATGCTGTTAACGAAACAATGATACAATGTTTCTTTTATTTCTTAGGGTTGTTATTTTTGAGAATTCCTTTAGGCTGACAGAGAACTGATTTTTATCCTGTTACTCTTTTTCCATCTCAATACTTCATTACAGTGAGATACTGTTGAAGGTATTTAACCTAGTAATTACAGTCAACTCAATTAAGTTAAGCATGAGCAGCTACGGCCAAGCTCACGCATAAGCAGGCAGTCCCAACTGTCTTTATTAACTAATTGGTAACAGTTTTAACGTTCATGTTGATTTCAGAGATATCAGACAACACACAGTCGATGAGGCACATTTACATTGCTTCTGCCCAACTACAAAATGCTTTTCTTTATTTAGTTTGGTTTCTTTTTTGAGACAGGGCCTCACTCTAACTTAGGCTGGCCTGGAATTCAGTATGTAGACTACACTGACCTCAAATTCACAGCAGTCTTCCTGCCTCAGGGTTCTGAGTGCTACGATTACAGACATATACCACCAAACACTACCAAAGTAAATTCTTCAAATACAGGGTCATTCCAAGTTTATTCCTGCACACTATACAGTCAGGAAATATGTTAATGAAAGAACCCGGTAAATTTTTATCTTCCTTTGGCTCCAGCTGTTATAGTTAGGTCACAGTCACTAAATGGGGCAGGTATTCTTGAACTATGGTGTGCGGAAAGTCACACCTGAGGTTCCCTTCATGGCAGAAGGTATCGTCCTCAGGGAGAGTAACGACCAGCAGGAACTCAGCACAACACTCCTGCTCTACACCTCAGCACAACCCTCCTCCTCCTACACCTCAGCACAACAATCCTCCTACACCTCAGCACAACACTCCTGCTCTACACCTCAGCACAACAATCCTCCTACACCTCAGCACAACACTCCTGCTCTACACCTCAGCACAACCCTCCTCCTCCTACACCTCAGCACAACAATCCTCCTACACCTCAGCACAACACTCCTGCTCTACACCTCAGCACAACACTCCTGCTCTACACCTCAGCACAACAATCCTGCTCTACACCTCAGCACAACAATCCTGCTCTACACCTCAGCACAACAATCTGCTTCAGAATCTCTGGGAGGAGATGTGAAGATCTACGCTTTTTTAAAATTAATTTATTCAGATTACAACTCAATTGTTATCCCATCACTTGTATCCTCCTGTTCCTCCCTCCCTCCCACTTTCACCCTATTCCTCTCCCCTAGGTCTAAGACTGCGGGGGACCTCCTCCCCCACTCTATGGTCACAGGCTATCAAGTCTCATCTTGATATCCTGCTTATTCTTTCTCTGAGTGCCACCAGGCCTCCCCACCCAGGAGTAATGGTCAAATATGGGGCACCAGAGTTCATGTCAGAGTCAGTCCCTGCTCTCTACATGACTGTGGAGAATGTCCTGTCCATTGGGTAGATCAGAGTAGGGGTTCCATGTTATTTGTGGACAAATGGATGGAACTAGAAATGATCATACAGATCAACAGTTTAAAAGGACATAAGCCCGCATTCTACCCAAGCTAATCTTCAGCAACATGGGGAGGGAAGGCCGGATGGCTACACACTCACACACAATCCTGGTGTCCCACAAATCTCTGGCTCATGGGTGGCTCCCTGTTCAAACACTGTGATCTGTTGCCAAAAAGTGGTTGTTCAGCCCTAGGAGATTACAAAGCCCAATACAGAAGAATCCAATCCCTAATTATTTCACAGGGTAGCCTGCCTACTATGAGTCTCTATTTCAGAGCATTGCACACACAGAGGTTAAGTTTCTAATAGGTTGTATATTATGCATATGCCTATTCAGACAGCAGTACATCTGCATGCCCACATACATAATCCATTTAATCAACAAAATACAAGGATACTTCCCACACTTCAGATGTAATCATAAACAAAATGTCTAACCTTCTTTGTGAAGCTCAAAGTGACTGGTGTGCGTGTGTGTGTGTGTGTGTGTGTGTGTGTGTGTGTGTGTTTGTGTGTGTGTGTGTGTTTGTGTGTAGATTTGGGAAAGGGTATCTCGATAAGGTGGGTAGATAAACAATATAAAGAAATACAACTTCTAGCCCTAGTTAAGATAGTGTAACAGGGTTGAAGTTACCATCCATACAACTGAAAAACCAGGAAAATGTACATGACACAACAACTCTGAAGGCACTGGGCACACGCCAACTAAAGACTGTGACCACGAAGAAGTGGAGAAAACTGACATGAGCCCTGGGTTACCGTGTGAGCAGAAGTACTAGGAGTTTAAAGCACGCATCCCAGAAGCCAGGAAAGTGGTCATGCTAGACAACAAAAGCAAACTTTCACTGTGGACGTAAAAACCAAGATACTGCAGAAGAAAGGAAGAGCACTGAAAACTATCCACAGTGAAACACAAGGAGAGAAAAGAATATATATATCTAACCCCACAATCCAACAGACATATGATAGAAGTCCACGAAAGGAGACATAAGAAAGGAATGTGAAGATTTCTGAAACTGACGCTGAAATGTCCAAAATTTTGTGAAAACAAAAGCCTAGAGATTCAGAACATTACATTTTAAGTGTGAGTGTGTGTGTATGTGTATGTGTGTGCATGTGTGTGTGTGTGAAAATGTGTGTGTGCGTGTGTGTGCATGTGTGTGACAGCGTGTGTTTGTGAGAATGTGTGTGTGTACGCACGCATGCGTGTGCAGAAATGCACACACAGACACCACAGCCCTGAAGAAACTACTCTACAGGGGGAAGTCATAATAAAACTGCTTACGGAAGACTCTCACAGCAACCAGAAAGCAAAGACAGCACACACAGAGCAGCAGAATGCAAAAGGACCCCAAGTTTCCTGTGAGAACAGTGTGTGCTAGAAGACAACGAAGCAAACCCTTTAAATACTTAGAGAAAGGATGCATCCATCAGCCTTCAAGACTGTACCCAGCGAAATGAAAAACACTAAAGAAAAAAGGGACCTTTTCACATATATTTTTTAAAAAGGTAGTCACATCAGATATGGACAAGAAATATGTTAAAGGAGCCCTTTAAACAAAAAGAAAATGATGCCAGTTGGAAAGCTTGACACACATGAAACAAAAGAGTAACACTGGAAACAGAAAGTAATCAAGTGTTTGATGCAAAATAAAAGTGTTTGGTGAGATTTAAAATATATGAAGTATATAATAGTCACTGCCCAGAGCGAAGATTCTTACCCTGTACATAGGTAGCACACCGCTGGAAAGTAGACAGTGGCTAGGTAAAGGAATGTACTGTAAGTCATAAACCAAGTACTCCTCAACAAAAATCAGCCAGTGAGCCAAAGACAGACTGAAATTACCAAAAATGAGTATAAAAGGAGAAATAAAATCGGAGATCAAAGAGAACAACAGAATACAAACAGAAGGCAATAGTTAGCCAAATGTTATCAATATTGCATTAAGTATAAACAGCCTAAATATGCCAGTTAAAGGGCACATATTAGTAGAAAGGATAAAAAGCAGGACTTACTTTAAATAGAAAAGTACAAATAAACGGATGAAAACAAAGCAGCTAGGAATACAAAATGGCCAGTGACCTACTTTTAATTCATAAGTTACCAAAACTGAGGAAATATTTTATATTCAAGTCCTCCTCAAGACTTGAGTCTTAAGTTAATATTAAAACTATATTAAGCTCATCCTAATAAAACTCAATATGTACATGCTTACATACCATAATCATTTGTTACCTCAATACAGCTCTAAATATTACAAACAAAAGATCTCAAGAGGGATTCCCAATGGAGCTAGGAGATAAAAATGCATGCACACACAAAAAAAATAAATATATATATATATGGGGAAAGGAAAGTTATGCTCTTGAGAGAACACTATGGTAGATAGATTGTGGAATTGATGCCTGGAACATGGCATGGCAGGATAGAAAGTGTTTGATATATTTTCTCGATTTTTTAAAATACAAATTTGACCACAGCTGTCAAATTTATGTTTGTAGAATTATTCTTATCATTCCTAAATTGTACTTTTGCTGTCTGTGAAATCAGGAGTAAAGCCTGTTTACTCTTAATATTGATAATCTACAAATTTTTTTCTGTCAGTATTACAAGAGGCTTGTCAATTTTATTGATGTTTAAAGAATCCATATTTTGTTTTTGTTTTATGCATTTTCTATTTCTCTTGTTAATCTCAGTGAATTCTGCTCTCAATCTTCTACTCTCACTGTGTTTTACTTTACTTTTTTTTTTTTTTTTTTTTTTTTGGCTGATAAAGTAAGATTGTTCATTTATGTGTTTTTCCTGGGCTAGTGAGATGGCTAAGTAGTTAAGAATGTTTGCTACCCTATCTAAGGACCAGAGTTGATCCCAGGACCATGGAATGGCTTGAGCATCCTGGCATAAGCCTACAACCACAGCTCCAAGTGGATGACGCGGAGACAGAAAGATGACTGGTGCTTGCCCTCTTCTAGCTTAAACAAGAGAGACTCTGCCTCACAGGAATAACAGAGAATGAAGGAGGAAACATCCCATGCTGTCTTCTGGCCTGTGCACATGAACATGCAGAGGTACCATCCCCTTACACACACTTACACACACACACGTTTCCTGTCTCCTAACACTATAGTTCTCTCTGCTGTTTTATTTCAGTGGGGGAGGATAATAAGCGCTGGCCATAAATTTGAGGACAAATAAAAATTATCAAGGAAAGAAAACTCTCTAAGTAAAATGTAAAGTTCAACAATTAGCACAAGGAAGAATGGTGACGCTACTGAAACAATTCCTCCAGGTGAAAAGAACGAGACTGGTGGGCTGCAAGGAAGTGACTCCCAGGCTGACCACATAAGGAGATAACCTGCGTGGAAGTCATGTAGTTTAGCCCGTGAAACTATACTACACATGAGGACAGCAGTGAGTGCAGAGCTGAGCTCTCCTGTGGTCAGGTCCTGTTCCCAGGCAGGGTCTCTGCACCGCGCAGGCGATTCTGCACTCAGATGCCGTGCAGCCAGGCAGTTAGTCAAGTGCATTGTACAAGAGCGTGTGTATGAGCTGCCGGCCCAGGCGGTCACTTCTGACAGAACGCGTGCAGGGACGGGACGGTGTTCTTACCCTCTGAGCTTTTGCGAGTTCTTCTTTTAGCCTTTCGTAGCCCTTCTCTCTAACTTCCAGAACAGACGGGCTTCGTAACCGCGACAGGCTATCTGTACTCAACCCAAAGACGTCCTCGGTGCCAGCGGGAGCCTCCGTGAGGGCCGCGCCCTGCAGGAACGCCCTCTCTGCGTTATAGCTCTCCTTCCTTGAAGCTGGCTTTGTGAGCCCTGCTGCCACCCCAGGGGCAGTGGACGATGCTGGGTCCGGAACATGAGTGCTGCAAGGAGAGTAAAGCTCAGAAGTTACGTCAGAAAGCCATTCCAGTGACGTGGCCAGTCTACACCCAATGACCAGGAGGTCCTCGGACCACAGACACTTCAAGTACTCAACAGCCACAAGTGGCTAATGGCTATCACTCACACTGCACACAATAAAAATACTGTCATCTTCAAAGAACGTGCTAGTGCGTACAGCTTCTCAAGGACAGGGGTCTCCACGAGTTTTCCTAAGGACCACAAGGCAGGAATGATAACAGGAAATCATCAACACTCTATGATTTGTAAACACTGTTTGAAGTTTCTGTGGCCACAAGTCTTACTGGAAGAGTCATATTTATTCATTTCCACATTGTCTGCGGCTGCTTTCAGACTGTAAAAGCAAGGCTGGAGAGGTGGTACAAAGCCTGTATGGCCTGGGCTGCAGCGATGCCTCAGTGGCTAAGAGCACTTGCTACTCTGACAGAGGACACAGCACCTACATGATGGCTAGCAGCCATCTGTACCTCAGTTCCAGGGATCTGACACCCTCTCCTTGCCTCCACAGGTGCTACATGCATGCGGTACACAGAGAACATGCAAGCAAAACCTCCACATTACAAAAAATAAAAATAATTTAAGAACCAAGCAAGCTTTTAAACATAACAATAATCCAAATCAATTGTGCTGGTGGCCTCCTACCTGATATTAGCTACTTCCGCACAGTGCAGCCGTCTAGGGGATGAGTATACAGGCTGTGCAGGAAGATCCGAAACATCTAAGGTGTTAGCCTGGAGAGGAGCTGCGCACAGAGACGACGGGTGTGGCCGGTAGATGACGCTCGGCGAGGTGGTGTGCTCTTGGGTTCCCGGGTCACACACACCGAGAAGGTCTGGAGATGTCGGTGAAGCAAGGTTTACTTCATGGAAGCCTTCCAAGGGGTCACTAGCCATAGCAAAGGCTTCATCATAAGACAACCTAAGCTAAAGACAAAAGAGTATGGTCACTTTTAGGGACTCAGTTCAAAATAAACCAAAATACATGGGCTGTAAAACAGCCTAGATAAAGAATAAGCTTACAATAAGTTACAGTTTTTAAAAACCTATTTAACATTCACAAAGTAATCTCATGGTGGAAATATGACACAGAAGGTAACCTGATTTGGGAAAGATGTGAAAATATAGAAATATTGTCATGGTGAGTACAATTAAAAGGTATGAGGAATAAAGAGGGAAAAAAGCTTTCTAAGTTTCTTAACTTTGCTGCTATCTATAGCCTTGGTTGGAAAACAAAAGACAGTAAAAATAAATACACGTACACTTAGAACAAGAGACTGTTCTTCCCTGCCTTGCACTGGCTGTGACTTTGGATAAACCAGTTATTTTTATCTTGAAATCATCAATTTCCACAAGAATTCCAGAGGTCTTGAGAGACAAGGTGTTACTAACATTTTTGAGCCATTTGAGAATATTTTAAGCTACTGGGTGTGGTGGCGCACGCCTTTAATCCCAGCACGCAGGAGGCAGAGGCAGGTAGATCGCTGTGAGTTCCAGGCCAGCCTGGTCTACAAAGCGAGTCCAGGACAGCCAAGGCTACACAGAGAAACCTTGTCTCCAACAACAGAGAGAGAGAGAGAGAGAGAGAGAGAGAGAGAGAATGTTTCAAGCCATTGATGTGTACGTAGACCCACTGATACGTACGTAGACCCACTGTGTGTACGTAGACCCACTGTGTGTACGTAGACCCACTGTGTGTACGTACACACACTGATGTGTACGTACACACACTGACGTGTACCCTAAATGCAAAGGTGTTCCAGCTAATCATGAATCATTATCAAAATCTAGGTGGTAACAATTGACCAAAACCACCACCACGTGCACGAGCCCCATTCAGAGGCCCCTGCCTGCCGCAACTCTAGACTTCATGGCTTCATGTCCCTAACCCCAAAGGATGGGAATGGCCGCACCACCCCACCTCCTGGCTGCAGCGAGCACTGAAAGAAACAATCCCTCAGGCATGAAAGAGCACTGTGCTACTGCGAAACATATATCACAACTGCTAGTAACAAGTACATTTCAGTTTCTACATTAGCAGAAAAATACTTATTCAAAAAATAAGATTATGTCTCCCACAGTTTGTCCTCTTAACTCTAAAACAATGCATCTTGTAAACCATTCACTGATTGATTCTTTTTACTTCTTTTAATCTACAGGGAAACATCCACAGTCATAGCCTGTAAGCCCGGAGGCCAGCGCTGCCTTCCACTCCAATCCTTCCTTTTACAGCAGTCCTTGGGCGGCCGGGAATGGCCTTCCCAGACCTTCACAATGCCAGCAGTAACTGCTAACACCATCACCTCTTTCACAGCTTGTTAGACTGGAAACCGTACTCCTCTCACATCACCAGTAAAACGCCTTTAAAAAACAACCCAGAGGCGACTGGAGAGATGGCTCAGAGGTTAAGAGCACTGCCTGTTCTTCCATTCCCAGCAACCACATGGTGGCTCACAACCATCTACAATGAGATCTGGCGCCCTCTTCTGGCCTGGTGGCTCACATGCAGGTAAAATACTGTAAAATGAATAAATAAATCTTTAAAACAAAACAACAATCCAGTAAAGAATAAAGACTACAAAAGTTCAGAAGCTAGAAAGTAGATACAATATTGACATTCTTTCAAAATTACAGATCGCTACATGACTATAAATGAACAACCAAAATTTTATCAACTAAATCTATAAATTGCCAACTTCAAAGTAAGTAAATTTACTAATAACAAATTTATTAACAGCAAATGACAATTTCAGTCCTCAAAGTTTAACTAATTTAATGAAAATATTTACTATGTCAAATTAAAGCTCAGACAATACTTCCAATTTGCTTTTTCTAATCTAAAAGAACCATTTTCTTTTTCCCCATAATTTACACACAAATATACAGCCAGGAAGTCTATGCTAAAAGCATATATTTTATTTTCATTTGAATATAGTTCACTAAGTCGCATATGCTAAGGTTAAAAAAAAAACCTTGAAATGTGTTCATACTAAACTGACTTTCAGAACAGTTGGCCATCCCATGTCTGTACAGACTCAGTGTGCTCACTCGCCCTCCTTCCTTCCCTTATCCCTGCCTACTCTTTTTTGATGCTTTGCTTTTCCCAACTAGACCCACTGCCAACCCACGGCCTTATCGGATTTGTAGGTGACCACCACTGCTGTGTGCCCAACACTGCAACAGCCATGCCACATGCAGAGAGCAGGTGTTCCTCTCCATCCTGTGGCCCGTATCGTATTTACCATCCACCCCTCTCGGGCCATCTTCTCTGGGGGCAGGTATGTCATTTAGGGCTGAGCACTCGCCAGTCACTTATTCTGAGCACTCTGGCCACTTAGCCGTCTGCACATGAACTATCACCCTCTGCAAAAAGACGTTCTGACCCACACTGGGAGCAGCACTAGCCTTGGGCATTTTAGGAGGCAGTTAGGCTGTGTGTCCCGATTAGTACAACATTAGGAGAACATTCTCTGCTAGGGCCTGTAACAGCTCCAACTGTAGGTTCATGACCAGGTTTACAAGATCAATCGTGTATTCTCACCCATGAGACAGTCCTCAAATCCAACCGGGAAGTGATTAGTTAACCCTCAACATTCCTGCCACTGCTGCACTGGTGGGCATGTCTTACTTTGCAGGTCAGCACTGTAGCACGCGGGATTCACAGCTGGTTTAGACCTTTACAACTTTTCTCCCTGCACGAGACTACACAGCACCTTCTGGCACTCTGAACACCAGCCACTGGGGAAGCTTCCAGCTGAGCGTCAGCCTGCTTTCTCTGTCCTGCGTCCAGTATGTTGTGTCTTCCTTCAGCAAAGGGTTCCTACCACCTAGCTCTGGTGGTGAGCCAAGAGCAATGGCAGGAGCCTGGATTTAAACTGGCATTCATTTATCAGTAACTACGATCCTTCCTTCTATCCCACATAGATGCAAGTCAACTCTGCATTCCTTAAAGGCTCACTGAACTACAGGGCGTAACATCATCTTAATTTCTAGAAATGCAAAAAGAGTTAAATCGTCTGGGAGGAAGTGTGGCAGTACCTAGAAAAATGACAGGTCCATGCAGCATGTGACCCAGCCCAAGGACAAACAGGCAAACTGGAAAAGCAAAAGATAAGTGATCATCTGTAACAGCAGAGCACTGACTCTGTGAGGTGGGGTGCAGCCTCATAATGCCGTGCTGCTTGTGTATATGAAAAGAAGAGCGCTATCCCCGCACTGCTCAGGATGACCTTGAGGAAAGAGCTGTGGGTAGGAAGCTACTTTTACAAGTGTTTACGCCGCGCACACGTGGGGAGCAGGAGACACTGCTTTCCTTCCACTGCGCCGTGGGGAATCAAACACCAGTTTGTCCAGTTTGCTCTCTGGTGCATAAGCTGCTTCTAAATCTAGAAAAGGGGAGGAAAAGCACAGACTTATTATCTGCATATGAAATATATGTAACTGGGGCTGGAGAGATGGCTCACAAGAGCACTCACTGACTGCTCTTCCAGAGGTCCTGAGTTCAATTCCCAGCAACCACATGGTGGCTCACAACTATCTGTAATGTGATATAATGCCCTCTTCTGGCCTGCAGGTGTACATGCAGGCAGAGCACTGTATACATAATAATAAATAAATAAATCTTTAAAAAAAAAAGAAATATATGTAACTGTATATTCATAAACATATTTTAGAACTGGAGTGTTATACTAAAAACAGAACAAAAAAATTATCTATAGTGGGAGGGAAGAACCAAGTAGAGTGAAAAGTCAAGCACAGACTTTTCTCATATTTTTACACGTTTGAATTTTAACTTGAAACTATATGAATATTAACTTTTTTAATCTCTGAAAGTATAAAGATATAACATAGGGAGGATAGCTTAACCACAGAAAAGTAAGTACTTCATGATTTTTAAAACAATAATATAAAGTAAATTCTAATGCTTTCGTCTAGCCCAGCAAGACGCCCAAAAGAAAGAAGGCTACGGGAAGAAGGTGGCCCCCAAGCCGCCGCCATGAAGAAACAGGAGGGAGACCATTCAGAAAAGGCCCAAGGACTTTGGCACTGGGAAGGACATCCAGGCCAAAAGAGCTTCACCAAACGGCCCCGCTACACCAGGCTGCAGCGGCAAAGGGCCATCCTCTGTAAGCAGCTGAAAGTACCTCCTGCCGTTACCCAGTTCCCACAGGCCCTGGACCAGCAAACAGCCACCCAGGTGCATTAGCTTGCCCACAAGTACATGCCAGAGACAAAGCAGAAGCAGCTAAGGCTACTGGCACGTGCTTGAGAAAAAAGCTGCTGGAAAAGGTGACGTCCCAACTAAGAGACCACCTGTCCTTTGAGCAGGGGTCAATACAGCCACCACCTTGGTGGAGAACAAGAAGGCTCAGCTGGTGGTGACTGCCCATGACTTACACACCATTGAGATGGTAGTGTTCCTACCTGCTCTGTGTCAAGGGAAAGGCCAGGCTGGGGCGGCTGGTCCACTGCTGCCTTCGCACAGGTTAACTAGGAAGGCAAGGGTGCTCTGGCTAAGCAGGTGGAAGCTCTTAGGACCAATTACAACTACAGATATGATGAGATCCGTCACCACTGGGGACACAACATCCTGAGTCCTAAATCTGTGGCTCACATTGCCAAGCTGGAAAAGGCAAAGGCTAAAGAACTCGCCACTAAACTGGGTTAACTGTACACCACAAAGTTTTCTGTACATAAATATAATTACAAAATTTTACTTTAAAAAGTAAATTCTAACAATGTTTTCTAAGGACAAATGTAGTGAAAATATCATAAACTATTTCCAATGATCATATTAGCAGGAATATGGATTTTTTTTTTATTCTGAAACTATACAAATAAAATCAAGTAAGTTATCTTAATGTCATTTATGGCCAAGATGCTTTTAGATATGACAAAAGATTAATAAAAATACAAAATCAAACCAGCTAAATCTTAAAGAGCCCTTAAATTAAAAAGACCAGTTTTTCCCTCTTGTGGTAAGGCCTGCTGGTGAGTGAGGACTACCACTGTTACTCACTGGCTGGAGGTGCTGATGCTCTTCTCTGCTGTGATCTTAGTAACTACTGTGATCGTGGTCCAGACCCAGTGAATCTATATTTATTAAATAGATTTTTAAAATTTTAATCATTTATGTGCATCAGTGTTTTGCCTGCATGTATATCTCTGTGAGGGTGTCAGATCACCTAGAACTGGAATTACAGACAGTTGTGAGCTGTTGTGTGGATGCTGGGAATTGAACCAGGGTCCTCTGGAAAAGCAGCCAGTGCTCTTACCTCTGAGCCATCTCTCCAGCCCCATTATTATAATGTTGATTTTTTTTTTTAAATATTCCTCATGACCAAAATGTAAGGATGAAAGGATTTTTCTTTTATTTAGCAGCTTTAGAAATAATTGTTTGACCTCAGTGTATCTTCTATGACAGTGTCTGCTAAATGCTACAGAAGACACAAAGGGCAGGAGCTAGGAAATGGTTGTCAGTAAAAGGCTTGATCCCAGAATCCACATAAAAAGTAGGATTTACTGGTGTGTGCTTGTAGTCCCAAAACTGGTCAGGGTTAGGGGAGTAGCCAGTCAGCTTAGAGGGCAAGTTCGAGACTAATGAGAGAGCCTGTCTCAAAAGACAAGGTGGACAGTGTCTGAGCCACATCCAAAATTGACCTCTAGCCTCTATAAATATACACGTACACACACACACACACACACACACACACACACACACACACACACACACCTGCATAAGTAGAAGTAACTTTTATTCTCCTGGCTCAATTGTCGTCTTGGAGACTCACTGCCTCCTTCTGCTAACCTAGGTCGAGTTCTGGAAGCTTCTAGCCTCCATACAATCTAACCTAGGCCTAGAATGTTTTCAGCCTCTGAGACTCACTGCTTAGTAAGCTCACCCTTTCTTGTTCTTTCTGAGCTCTGGGCTGGCTGGTTCAACTCAGCTGTTCTGGCTCAAACTCTTCTCCCAGGTGACTTATTCAATCTGGCTTCTCTCTCATCCTGGAATTGCTCTGCCTGGCCTCAAACTAACTCAATAATCTGCTCTAATCTTCTGGCTTCTTCTCACTTTCTATCTTGTTCCATCTTCACCTGAGTTCTTTCTCTGCAACCCATCTCTCTATTGCTGTCCTGGTAAAACTGGCTCTTAAGTAGCTTCCCTTTCCTCTCTGGCTAACACAGAGAAGACACAAAGGAGGAGGCATTAAACCTGCATCACCAGGCCAGGTCTCACAGCTGGACATCGGTACGCTGGTTTCTACCTCAAGGGCTGGAAATCCAGACAAGGTGAGCACTTACGCAGCAAGCCTGAGGGCTGTCTGCTGCCTACAGCGCTTCTGTCCTGACACTCACTTCAACACTGCTTAACATCAAGTCACCTTAAGATGAATTTAGTCTCAGGGAAGAGAAGACCTATTGCTCCTGCAGAGGACCTGAGTCTGGTTTCAAACACCCACATGATTCTTACAACCACCCATAACGCATTCCAGGAGATGCGATGCCCCCGCCCTGGCCTCTGAGGGCACTGCCTAATGTGGCTCACATACACGCAGGCAGGCAGAGCAACCTGGCAGGTTTATGGCCCCAAGACCACAACCAATTTCCCATCAAGGAAAAGTCGATCAGAGCAATGAGCTTCTGAACACCACTATGCACTGAGTGCTACTGTTCTTCCTCCTGCAAGTCAGCATTCTCACAGCAGAAACAGCAGCCAGCCTCTACTGAAAGTAACTATGCGGCATTCCCATCTACAAACTCATTAAATGATGCCTAGCAAAAGCCAAATGACTTCTTACAAAATTGACATTTTTCGCCAGACGCAGTGGGGCACACCTGTAATCCCAGTACTCAGGGAGGCAGAGGCAGGCAGATCTCTGTGAATTCAAGGACAGCCTGGTCTACAAGTGAGTCCAGGTCAGCCAAGGCTACACAGAGAAACCTTGTCTCGAAAAACTTAGAGAGAGAGAGAGAGAGAGAGAGAGAGAGAGAGAGAGAGAGAGAGAGAGAGATTTCTAAGTAAAATAACACTTGAAAGAGACACAAAGATAACTCAAATCACCAGGCTGAATTATTGGTAAAATACTTTCCATGAAGTATCTTAGAAGCTGGGCATGCCAGTGTAACCCAGCACTCCATAAAGCTGGAGGGTCTCCAGTTTGAGGTCAGCCTAGGCTACAAGGAAACCCAATCCCAACACACACACACACACACACCTGCCTCTGCCTCTGGAATGCTGGAATTAAAAGAATGTGCTACCACACCTGGCCACATTTTTTTTCCTTCAGTTGACTTTCTAATTTAGCATGACTTTTAAAGAATGTCTCTTGACATTAAAAAAGTTTGCTATTTCAATAGTGTATCATGAATTAAAGTGTTACAAGTTCTACCTCTTGGTCCACTTCCTTACAGTATGTACAGAACAGAAGTAGGTGGCCAGCTTCAGGCCTTGATAGGTCACGTCCTGGTGCCAAGGGCTAAGAACGCAGCGTGGCCAGACTAAATCTACAGCATGAGGCCCCGCAGAGGCAGCGATTGCCCTGCAGATAGAGGGAAAGAAGGAGAAAGGAGGAAAAATATACTTACTCTCTAAGGACTTACATCTGACATGCCAAGTAGGAGTGCACTGGACTGACAAGGCAGGCAGGGGAATAATGAAGCGCGCTCAGGGGATAAGGGTCTGACAGTAAGAAAACTAGCAAAGGAAAGAGTGACAGAAAACCAGGCAGGGAAGGCAGCTGAGGGACAGACCATTAAATGCTTCATTTAACATGAAAATGCTGCCTGACGTTTATCCTGGAGAGTCAGGCCTTTTTCATCTTGGGAAGTGTAGCCAATCCCTAAAGCACTCATTAGGAAAAATGACTCCAAGGTAATAATGGGTTTGACTAGAGGCAACTGGCTGAATGACTACCACAAAGGGCTACGCAAAGGCCATATCAACGTCAAGGTCATACCCTGGGAACATCTGGAACAGGAGTTTTATTTAATCTGCATATATACACAATCTCACTGATTGTCACATCTGGAATAGGAGTTTTATTTTATCTGCATATATACACAATCTCACTGATTGTCACAGCATCCCTTTAAAATGGTCCCAATCCTTGTTTTACGGAAGCAGACGCAGAGACACTCACCAAATAATCAACAGGTAAGAAGATGCAAGTCCTGATGTCTGACTGACTGTCTCCACTAGGTGAAAGACACAGTTACAGGCAAAACTGGCCGAGACAGGAGCAGCAGACAGAACCGGAAGGACAAAGGGTTTCGAAGGTCACGTTCACCAACACTAAGAGGTGATGAACATCCACACAGAGAACCGGGAACATCTGAACTCTCCTTACCTTCTGAAACACAGAGATTTCCTCAAGACACAGGCGTCAACAGCAACGCTGGGCCCACTTTTCTGTGCCCTTCCTCTTCTCCCCCTCACTGTCCGCTAGAGGTTTCTCCTCTGTTTTGGAGAGCAATGAAATGATTTGACATACACTGCTCTATCACTGTTCATCATCCAAAAAAAAAAAAAAAAAAAAAAGGTCAGGACAGGCACTCAAACAGGGCAGGAACCTAGTGGCAGGAGCTGCTGCAGAGGCGGTGGATGCTGCTGCTGACTGGCTTGCTCAGCCCGCCTTCTTCGAGAACCCGGGACCACCCACAATGGGCTGGACCCTCGCACATCAATTTCTAACTAAGAAAACATCCTGCAGGGCTGTCCACAGACTGATCTCATTGAGGTGCGGTCTCATTTGGGGATCCCTCCTCCCCAGTGTCAAGCCGACACAAAACTAGCCAGAGCACAGGCTGTATTCCACCCTGAAGATGACACACAGTGGCAGGAAGGTGAGACTGGCCAGTCACACTGCATCTGTAGTCACAGTGAGAGATAAAGAGCGAATCCCTCCTCTTCCTCCTCTTGCTGTATATATTAAACCCACTGAGGTTTTGGGTTGTTTTCTAGTTGGTTCTGCTCTATGAGAATAGTTGTTGTGATTTTTTTTAACTTGTTAGTCTTTAAAGAGCTGTGTGTGTGTGTGTGTGTGTGTGTGTGTGTGTGTGTGTGTGCATGTGGGTGAAGGTCAGAGGGCAATTATTTCTGCTGTTGTTACTCAGGTAACACTCACTCCGCTTTGAGGAAAGGTCTGTCTCTCTCACTGGCCTGGTACGTATCAATTCTGCTAGGCTAGCCAGCTTGGCAAGCTTCAGAGATCTGCCTATATCGGCCACCCCAACACTGGGATCCCAAGTGCAGCCACCAGAGCAAACTTGTGGTGGCTGGAACGAGGAATGGCCCCCACAGGCTGCCGTATTTGAACACTTGGTTCTCAGTTGGTTTGCCGACACGGTGCTTCACTGGGGGCAAGCTTTGGAGCACATCCTCATCGTACTTTCCCTATGTGCTCCCTGCTTCAAGCCTGTTGGAATATGGGATGTGTCAGCTTCCTGCTCTGGCTGCCCTGCTGTCCCTGCCAATATGGATCCCTAACCCGCTGCAACTGTAACCCAAAATAAACTCCACTATAAGTAGCTTTAGTTCTGGTGTTTTGTCATAGCAGCAGAAAAGTAACTAATATAGTTTTTTTTTAAAACATGGTTCTGGAGATCAAACTCAGACTGTCCTTATGGGACTGTGAAAAGCACACCATGTAAATTACAATAAACAGAAGCTTGATTTTATTAAAGTCAATGTACTCCTGTGTCTTATTCGACCAGGGAAATAAAATTTCCATTTTCCTAGTTAAAACACTGATCCCTGTTAACTACGAGCAACAAATCTCTCCCAAACTTCAGCTACTCTGCTAAACTTCCACCTTCTTCCTCGAAGTGGGCGTGGTCTGGGGCTGTAGCTATTGACCCGTGTTGCCAGCATTTGGACGTCAGTGTGTGTAAGGCTGTGTACAAGCTAAGCGGTGTAACTAGCTCTTTCAGCTGTAAGGGGAAAGAGAAAGCCCAACAACCCAGGCTGTCAACCACACCCCTTTCCCTCCTGTCATCCCCTCAGCTCTCATTCTCAACACTGCAGCTTCTACTGTCAGCTCAGTTTCAATGGATGTGGTTTATAGCCCAATGCTAAACTGTAAACTGGGCTAAGATAAAGTAAAGCTCACTGCCCTAGAGCTCAGAGGACCACCTTCTTACACACACGCGCAGTTCACAAGGAAAAGTCTCAACGCAGCTCAGACATCAGAATTAATAAATAACAAAAGAGAAATATGTATTCAATGTTACAGAAGCCGGGGGGGGGGGGGGGGGGGTATGGCGGAAGTACATTTCAGCGTTATGTAAGTGAAGGAGGTTAGAGTAATGAGCAGAAATCCAGCACTGTAGAAACAAGGGGGGCGGGTGTTCCCAAAGCCCCGAGATTTGCTTTTAGGGTATCAAGTAGATGGCAGTGGCAAAATGTACTGACCTACACTGTACCAGTCAAAAGTTGGGTTTTAAAATGTATCTCCCCAGTGAATACTCTTTTAGCTTCCCGTCATTACCCTGACACACACCTGTAACTACCGTTCACCTCCGCCTCCCCCCAGTACCCAACTCTTTGTTTTAATGCTCAACAAAATGTGTGCACAGATCTCCACACACATCCACACGTGCGCAGCCTTCTCAGTTGTTCTGGTTTCGTTTTGCTGCGAGCTGTTGCTTTTTGCTTCCTAGGACTGAACTCCATGTCTCACACAGTCTAAGGAAGGCGGTCCCCCACTGAGCTACACCCAGCCTCCTCTAACTTTTGAGGAACATATTACGTAACATCCAGGAGCATCGTACGCTCCTGCCTTACACTCTTTTCAGCTTCCTTTAGCGCCCACTGATTTGCAAAGTAGATACTGAGTATTTTATTTAAAAAAAAAAAAAACCTCTGGTGACATAAGAACTACATTATTACACTCATATTAACTATCTCATAAAAGCTAAATTAAAAGCAATTTTTCAGCATTACGACCTACATATGAGGTGGCAGAGCAGTAATTACGAACAGGCAATCCTTCAAGCATGAATTGGTGAATCGTCTGTGACTAAGAGCAAAGAGTTCTCCGACGTCACAACCTATACCCCAGGAAGCAATGGGTAGGCCTGGCGACGGTTGCAAGCCCTGTTACCGAAGCTGCCTGACTTCTAATCGACCTGTCGCTTTTAGCTATACGATCCTGGCTAAGCCACACAACCGCTCACGTCTCGGTTTTCTCAACTTTAAAAGGCAAGGCCTAGCTCTTGGTTTAGTGAGGGTGACTTGGACTGAGCTTCAGTCAGGACTTGGCAGTTAACGGGGGCAACAGGGAGGGAACACTTGGATAGTTTTTAATCAGACCCGCAAATAAAAACACCTTTCACCTGCAAGGCGCTAAACGCAAAGTTCCTTCCTTCAGCAGGTATAGAGCAGCGACACAAGGAACCACAGAGCGTCAGTCTCCATTTGGGTCCTCACATAGCTTTCAGTCGGCCTTGCTATGAGCCACTATAAATGACAGCTAAGTACCACAGCCAAGTCCTTTTTGACTCTCTGCTTTCCAGATTTGTAAGATCTGATAAAGCTATCTATCTATAACCCAAGAACATCCTGAGGGCTAAGGAGCCAAAGTAGCCTCCAACACCGGGCACGGTGCCCAGGCTACGGCCAAGCTGACGCCTGCTCCTTCCTACCTCCTGCACAGCTCAACGGAATGTCTAAGTAAACCCATATCCTACCCTTATAAAGTTCATGTCTGGTTAAAACACGGAAAAGGACCAAATACTGGCGTTTTAATATGGCTCTACATAACTGGCTCACTAAATGATGTATTCGAGGTGGCAGGCACGCATGGTGAGAGCACGTTCTCAATGTTCCGCCATTTTCACCTCAGTCACTATGACCTAAGGAGAGAAGAAAAGGCCTAGCTAACCCTGCAACATATGCGAAAACTAATGTCAAGTACAAATTTCTATTCTGCCACAGCATAAAAATGAGGGATGGGCTATTCCTAGGAACTTCTCTATTTAAAAAAAAAAAAAAAAAAAGTATTTGTAGAGGGTCCACGTATACAGCAGAGCAGGGATGCAAAGAAATCTGAGGTAAAGAATAATTTTTAAAGTACAGAATTAGACCTATCCAAAAGTACAGCTGGGTTTAAACACACACATCACTAATCAAAACCCCAGCAGGTGAGCATCAAACAGACCGTGGATGGGTAGATGCATTCGATGCCACACATGACTTGCTATGTGAAGGAGCCAAGGAAGCGCTTCACCCAACAGTCATTCACAAAAGTATGCGTTAATTCAGAGCATCGTTGTACTGAAAAGAGAAAAAAGTTAAAAGACGTCTATTGCTTAATCTTTACTCTATCTCACTATAAAGATACAGTAAGAATGCACCATTGAGTCAATCTGTGTGAGTGTTACTTTCCACTAAGGCCCTTGAGGGTCACATGAGCCAGACTCAGAACGCAGTGTCTGTCCAGACAGAAAAGCCCTCTCAAAACGCACAGTCCTAGTAAATAAGTAACGCATGCCCCATAAAGCCGGTGAAATATTCAACAGTATCAAATATTTACAATGATGGGCTCCTTTTTCTTCTCGATTTGTCATGCACTGTTTAAAAACAAAAACTTAACGGTGTAATGAACAGAAGAACCTGGGTCTTTCCATAGACTTACAATAGAACAGTTTGTTTTAATCCTCTTATCGGCCTCTCCTTCCAATTATGCAATCATTCCCACAGCCAAAAGATCACAGGGCTCTTTCCTTGACTCGGGGGACACTGAGGAGTGTATAAACAGGTAGGCTGGGAACAGGCAACATTTCCTTGAAACTAAAGTGCCTCCAGGGCATCCGTCCTAACTCGGAGCAGAGTGCTCCAGCCAGCCAGCCATTACCGATCGACGTTTTATTATTCTCCCAACAACCGGCAACTCTTCGTCGGCTGCAGCGTCCACCCGGCACCATCCCTTCCCCGGGGCCTCGAGGCTGCTTTTCCGTGGGCGGCCGGGGCGAGCGGCCCACGCAGAGAGAATCGGTGTCCTCTCTCACTCCGGGTCACCGGCTCTCGGGCCGGCGACCCCGCACACCCCGCGCCGCCCCGCGACTTAAGCAACTCCGTGACCCAGGCCGCGCGGGCCGCCAGGTGAGCGCCGGGATCCCAGTTAATGAGTAACGCGCCCAGCCGGAGCCGCCGCCGCCGCCGCCGCCCTCCTCCTCCTCCCGGTCCCCGGAGCTCCGCGCCCTCCCCGCCGCCTCGGCACCTGCCCGGCCGCGCTCCCCGGGCCGGCGGGACGAGGGCGCGAGCTGAGGCTCCGGAGGGGGGCGGTGCTCACGCCGTCGGCCTCTCCCTCCCCGCCGCCGCGCTCACCTGCCGGACCGACCCGCCGCGGCCGCCGCCCGCGCTCGGCGGCGCTCGCAGAGCCGCGGGCTACGCGTCCCCAGCCCCGGAGACGCGGAGGATGGCTGCGGACCGACGCCGCTCCACTCTACCGCGGCGGGCGCACTGCGATGGGAGCCGTGGACCCGGGAGCCCACTGCGCCTGCGCCGGGAGCCGGGCGGGGCGCCCGGAGGGGCGGTCCCCAGGGAGATGGGGCGGGGCTAGGGGCGGGACTTAGGGGGAGCCAGGGGCCCGAGCGCTGCGGCGCCCCCTGGCTCCAGAAGGGGTGCGACGCAGGCCGCCCGCGAGGAGTCCAGGGTACTCCAAGGTCCGTTTCCCTGGGAACCACTCTAGCTGGGCACCCTGGGGCTAGCTAGGAGTGCGCAGAGCTCTCCTGGACTGGGAAGAGACTTTGGACCATGAGTTGAGGACAAGCAGAACCGACCTGAGATTCCGCGTCCATGGATACCTAAAGCTGGACAGGGGTGCGGTGGGGGGACTGGGGCGGATGGGGGGTGGGGGGGCTGGTAAAACCAGATCCTTTCTCTAGCAGTTTCCTGAGGCCTTCTCTCATCCTTTACAGGAACTGATTTTACTCTTTTATTTTGTTTGCCAAACTTCCGTCCCACATTCAGTCTTCCAAGTTGGAAAAGCCAGAAGCCAAAGTACAGACAGAGTCAAGTCCTGAAAATCTAAACAAAGGGGGGGGAGGGAGCAGCCATCCTCAGTATCTCTGTCAAGGTTTGTGATACTGAGAGAAAGGGGCTGTCATTCTGTGTTGAGTACATGTACGAAGTGGTAATAGAAAGTAGGTTGTGTGTGGTCCCTGCGATCAGCCACCTTCTGTGACCTTGAGTGAGTTCAGTTCTCTCAGCAATACATGGACATTAAGAATGCCTACCTCACTGAGGTTTTGAGAGCTTAAATTGTTTGGTATGTATAATCAGTGTACCACACAATAGGGTTCTGGTGGGTGTAGCCCTCCTATAACTCAACAGAAATCTAGAAAGTCATTAACTATTTAATAACTCATCGCCACTATATTACCAATGCTCACCCGCTCTAATCCCCAAAGAATTCTTAAATGTATTGTTTCCTTCATCTCAGACGGCCTTCATCATTCATAGACAGCTACATTTTATCTCTGAACCTTCTGCTGGACAGAAAGTCACACACACACACACACACATACACACATACACACACTTTTTATCATGTGTAATCTTTCATGACTTGACCCAGGCTCAGTCTCTCTGTGAACCATTCCCTGATGCTCGCCTGCCACCCAACCCTAACCCTATTAAGGATTCGCGTCCTAACCTGTGATCCCATCACACTTTACCTACGTTCTCACCCTTCCTAACGCTGCGGCCCTTTAATGCAATTCCTCATGCATTGTGGTGACCCCCCCCAAACCATAAAATTATGTTTGTTGCTATTTCATAACTGTAATCTGCTACTATTACGAATCATAATGTACACACCTGTGTTTTCCGATGGTCTTAGGTGACCCCTGTGATGGGGTCATTCAACCCCAAAAAGGTCACGACTTGACTCACAAGTTGAGGAATGCTGCTTTAACTCATTGTTTTTTTATTTTTATTTTTTTGGTTTTTCGAGACAAGGTTTCTCTGTGTAACAGCTCTGGCTGTCCTGGAACTCGCTGTGTAGACCAGGCTGGCCTCGGACTCAGAGAGATCCGCCTGCCTCTGCCTCCCAAGTGCTGGGATCAGAGGCGAGCGCCACCACCACCCCGGCTGCTGCTTTAACTCTTGCGGGCATATTGCACGGGAAGTGTAGCTGGGGTTTTTCTCTCTTTCCTCTCGACAGTGTCTGGAGAAGAAGCACACTGCCTGCTGCAGAACTCTGTCCGTGTGGGAAGAGGGAGCGCACACAGGCAGAGCGCGCCATCTGCCGTACGAGCATTTGCAGGAGGGACTCTCTGTGTACTCAATATACGACCCAAGACATCACAGGTCTGCTGAAAACAATAATGCAGTACGTGTGAGTCCCACAGGGACCCGCGTGCACGTCACCTGAGGGCAAGGCCTTCTGCGGTCTTGGGTAGCGGACTCCAGCGCGGATTGAGAATGAACAGGGTTGCGGTGGTGGTTCGAAGAGGAATCGCCCCTAAGTTTCTGTATTTGGAAGCTTGGTCATCGGGGGAAGTGCTCCAGATGTGCCTGTGGATCGAAAACGTGGGCAGGGGAGTCTTTATTCCTGCCCCTTGAAGATAAGAGACACCTTCTTGTCGGGCAGTGGCCGTGGTGATGGTGGCAATAGCGGGGCATGCCTTTAATCCCAGCACTTGGGAGGCAGAGGCAGGTGAATCTCTGAGTTCGAGGCCAGCCTGGTCTACAAAGAGAGTTCTGTGACAGCCAGGCCTACACAGAGAAACCCTGTCTCAAAGAAACAAAACCAGAGTGAGAAAGGTACATTCCTTATAGCAAATACACAGACCATCAGAGCACAGCAGTGTTCCGTGAGGAGACCTGCTTGACCCTGTTTAAGTCAGGGTTGCCTGCAGTAGAAGAAGGGAGAAACGTTCCAGTGCCCACCGAAGACAAAGCTGTGGACCAGCGGATCCTTTCAGCAGTGGTCAGCCATTTTGCCACTAGTGCTATGAAGGAAAGAGTGTCCTCAGTGCTCTCCACGCCCATGCTCTTAACAGTTTCCAATTAGGGCAAAAACAAAGTGATATGGGCAGTTTGAGTTTGTTTGAATGCAGTCAGAATCCTAGAACCCGGGATCTTGTTAACACGATGTTGTAAGGTCACAGGGGCCTTGGGGAATTAAGTTCTCACAGGCCCTACTTAAACAACATACAGGGGCCGGAGGGAATTCGCTTTCATGCTGTTCTGGTGAAACAACAGGATACACTGAACTTGGAACAACAGTCGGGAAAGGGGCTTTTGTTTCGGGAGGTGAAAAACTGATAGGCTTAACCAAGGCATGTGGATTGGGCCCAGAGCTTAGCGGGATTATGGATTCTGAAGCGCTATCCCATTTCTGTAGAGACAGAGTCCACACTTCAGCGGAGACATGTTCTGATGAACATGGATCGGACTTTACGTTTCCGCACCTGCTGTTGGTACAAAACCCTCAGGGTGTGTCTGAATCACCAAGTGCCTCTCTCACGCCTGCAGTGTGGTTGAAAAGGGAATTTAATCTTATGAATCTGAAAAGGGACTATTCTATCAAAAAGTGAACTAGAATTTGAGAAGTGGCATGTGCCTGACAAAATTGTCCCAAATTTCTGTCCACATGGATTTCTCTCACAACAATATGAAAATCCAGGCAGAAAACATTCATGCGGCCAGTAACAGCAAAGTCTAGATTCAGCTGCCTGACCACAGGTCAGACACCTCAGAATTGTTTAGTTGGGTACCTAACTGTAATATCACTAACATAATCAAAGTTAGTTGACAAGTTTATGTTTTCAGGACCAGAAGCGCTCTGCTATCAACCCTGCGTACAGAGTTGGTTCCAGAAAATCAGCTGCTTGGGTCTGCATGGCACAGGCACTGCTCCCAAGTCCCAACTCAAGACCCAGGGGACGCAACAGGGGTCTAGACTGACCTTGAGGGAAGATGTGGGAAATAGTTAAATATTATAAAGCCTGGTATTTTATAAGGGGGCAAATAAGTAACATAAGCATAATTGAGATATCTTTGGGAGCCTGTCGTTTTCAGTATATTATAATTACCTGGCTCCAAGTAAGGACTAGCCAAAAGCTTGATTTAATATGACCACATTTTTAGAAACATGGCCTATAAGCCATTTTGAAAGACTTTTTTTTTTAAGACTTTTTTTATTTTATTCTAAAAATCTGTAATTCTGAATAGCCCAATGCTAATGACGAATGTCAGCAGCATGCAGGTAGATTTCTCATTTTTCCTAAACCGTGGACACCACTGTTATGAGGTGTAGAAAAGTCATGGTGAGAAGATGACTGAACGCATTACTATTGCTTTTTCTATATTCAGAAATCATTTAAGGGAAGGGGAGGGGAACCAAACTCCCATCCCTCAAGGTCCAGAAATGTTTCTTTTTTCTCTTGCAAACTAAGACACCAGCATACTGTCCAGGCTTCCAAAACACATAATGCATGTTGAGGAAAGCGGCTGAAATTTAACAAAAGCCGTGTGGGAGAGAGCAAAGATGCCCTCGGCAGCAAGAAGATTCAGCTGGAAAGAAAACACAAGGAAACGTGTGACTCCTGGCCTGAGAGTATGTGTGAACCGCCTGCTGGGCAAATGCAAGGCCTGGGATCTATCACTACACTGCACTGCACCGCACCGCACTGCACTACACCACACCACACCACACCACACCACACCGCACAGCACCGCACCGCACCGCACCGCACCACTCCGCACCGCACCGCACCGCACCGCACCGCACCGCTCCACACCGCACCGCACCGCACCGCACCGCACCGCACCGCACCGCACCACTCCACACCGCACCGCACCGCACCGCACCGCACCGCACCGCACCACACCACACTACACCACACCACACCACACTACACCACACCACACCACACCACACCACACCACACCACACCACACCACACCACACCACACCACACCACACCACACCACACTACACTACTCTACACTAAAATAAAACAGAAGTATAAGGTCCCCAACACTTGAGGTACCAGGTGCCCTTCTTTTGCCACTGCGAGCTGTAGGAGCGACCACTCCCCCTGGAAGCTCTGGTAAATTGCAAGTGTGGGACAACTTGGTTGGTTTAATGACGAGGAATAGAAAGAAGTGCCAGTATAGAAAGGTGCTTGAGTGAGAACTTGAAGCAGAGGAAGGTGTGCGGTTTGAATGTAAATTCCCCTCACCGCCTCCCGTTAGTCTCCAGCTGACAGCGCTGTTGAGAGAAAGCATGGAGCCTTCAGGAGATAGGAGGTCACTGCTGGGTGGGTGGGGAGGATGGTACAGCTCTCTGCTTCCTGACTTGTCAAGACATGAGCAAGCACTGACAAAAAACAGAGGCTTCAAGCCCCAACGATGGCCCATATCCCCCAAATAATCCTCTCTTTGGTTAGGTTGCCTCTGCCAGGTGTCCAGTCACAGCCTCAAAACAAGAAACCAACAGAGCAAAGCAACAGACAAGAAATGCTTTAATTGGTAGCATTTTTATGCAGCAGGATGAAAATTTTGAAAAAATATCGGTCCCTGGATGAAGGGGAGAGAGGTGAGGCAATTGCCTCTGCTAAAAGGTCATAGAGCAGAAGTGTGGGGAATCAAGGAAGGCATGATCATGTAACAGGAGATGGTGAAATGTAAGAGCAGCAGATTCAAAAAAGTAGCAGTAGGAAAAAAACCAGGAAAACAAAATTAGAAGGGAACTAGAAAAAGAAAGAAGATACCTAAAATGGAGTTTAAAAGGTTTAAATATATACAGAAAACAGGCAAGTCTATTTGTTTCCTCCCCTAAATTGGTCATTGGACATGAATTTTGCAAATGTCACTTATGTTAGCAGCCGCAGTGGCTGAACGCTGAGAGCCGCCAGTTAGGCCCACATACCTGCAGATGTTGGCCCACGCATTCCCCTGCGCTCGTGCGCTGTGCTGGTGATCCACACTGGGCATCAGGATTTCTTCTGATAGTTTTATGGAATGGATTGATAAGAATGGCCTCAGAGAATGTATATGCGGACTCTTCTCCAACGGTTAAGAAGTAAAGACTCAGCGAGGCAGTGGTGGCGCACTCCTTTAATCCCAGCATCGGGGAGGCAGAGACAGGCGGATCGCTGTGAGTTCGAGGCCAGCCTGGTCTACAGAGCTAGTTCTCGGACAGCCAGGCCTACACAGAGAACCCTGTCTTCAAAAACCAATGCAAAAAGAGAATTTAAGACTCTCAAAGTCCCACAGTAACATCCAGCTCTCTCCTCAGCAACAAACAGACATTAATACTGTGATGAAGAGGCTTTGCCACAAATTGGTTGCATCTTCAGGAACTTGCAGCCACCACAGAAAACAAGTATCAATACAACGTACGCTAGCTTGGCTATGTACCCCAGCCTGCGCAGTTTATCAGGCCTGGGGACGGGGCGGGGGGCGGGGGGGCCTGGACAGCACAGAAAGCCACAGTAGAGACAGCAGAGGACTCTGGGAAGAAAGCCACCACGTGGGTGGGGCAGCTGCTTCCTCCATCCATCACTCCTGGTTGAATTGGTACTCACTCATCACGAGAAGCATGAATTCGCCTATTCAAAGAAACCTTTGTGTGTAACTTCTTATTGATGTCCTAGAGAAATAGATCCAAAATAGTGAATTAAACAAATAAATATAGAACAGGGGAGGAAAAAAAAAAACACCTAACCCTCAATTTCAAAACAAAACAAAACAAAACAAAAGGCACGTATCTTCATCGTAAGGACATACTCCTAAGTACAAAGAAAATCTCATGGAGAGTCTAAGCAATCGAATCAGCTACCATGGGGGAGCTGCCAGGCTGGGTTTAGATTTCTGCACAGGACTACTCACTCCAAGAAGGCACTGGAGCGACATAAGATGCAAGAAGAAAGTGGGCACGCTAGACAGACAGTCTCGCCAAACTGTCTTCCAAGTAGAAAGATGGCAGGCAAAGAGTTTTAACTGCACAGCCACACAGACACCATTGCTCCTGTTAGCCCTTTAAAATGAAGGGGGTTGGGGACTACTAAAAGATTAACAAAGGCAACAAAAGACACTTAGTCAAACTATCACAGAAGAACTGTTGGAGACTATTCTGTGCACCTTTCCTGTGTGCTCTATGAAGTTCAGCCATTGGTCACCCAAACCTCCAACACCCTCAGCTGTTCTGGCAAAATATCACATCCAAAGACCTTCTAGGTCTGTGTGATCCTGCTGGAATACAAACACACCTTTACTCCAGGAGACAGAGACAAACAGATCTGAGTTCAAGGCCAGCCTGGTATAGAGCAAGTATCAGGTAGAGAAAAGCTCAGGTCCAGGCATGGTGGTGCATGCCTTTAATTCCAAATGAAGGTAAAGTTAGTTTGTAGAAGGAAACAAAGTGATGTCCAATTGAGTGGCAGAAAAAGGTGACCAATCAGAGAAGATTTGACAAAATAGGATATGCCCAACTCTCACAAGGAGAGAGAGGAAAGAGAAGCTACTTTAGAGGCAGTTTTACCAGCATAGTAATAGAGAGATGGGTTGCAGAGAGAGAGAGAGAACTCAGGTGAAGATGGAATAAGCCAGGAAATGAGAAGAAGCCAGAAGATTAGAGCAGAATGCTGAGTTAGTTTGAGGCCAAGCAGAGCAATTCCAGGCTGAGAGAGAAGCTAGATTGAGTAAGGCAGCTGGGAGAGGAGTTTGAGCCAGAACAGCTGAGTTGAACCAGCCAGCCCAGAGCTCAGAAAGAACAGGAAAGGCTGAGCTTGCTAAGCAGTAAGTGTCAGAGGCTGAAAACGTTGTAGGCCTAGATTAGATTGTACGGAGGCTAGAAGCTTCCAGGACTAGGCCTAGGTTAGCAGAAGAAGGCAGTGAGCCTCCCAGACAATAATTGAGTCAGGAAAATAAAAGTTACTTTCACAACACACCTTGTCTACATTGGTCTGCATACCAGTCGTTATTAATCTTCAGACTCTTCTCAGTCTCCATCTTTGCTCCTCATGTTATCAGAGTAAGCCATTCAAAAGTGTTTGAATTTTCTAATTCATAATCACCTATAGTCTGATAATCTCTTGCTTTAGTCTTAATTCTCAAAAATTCTAATAAAAATGGACAGTTCTGTCTCTCTCTCTCCCTGTCTCTCTCTCTCTCTCTCTCTCTCTCTCTCTCTCGTGTGTGTGTGTGTGTGTGTGTGTGTGTGTGTGTGTGTGTGTGCATCTGTCTGTCTGTCTTTCTCTACCTCTCTCTTGTTGTTAATTTACCAGTATGGCCTAATAATGTTTACGATTGGGCCTATAATTATTATTATTATTATAACAATATAGCCCACCTGGTTTAAATCATGTTTAAGGGGCTAGAGAGATGGCTCAATGCTTAAGAATACTCACTCTTCAAGTACTCCAAGAGTATGTGAGTTCAGACCCGGCACCAACATCAAGTGGCTCACAACCACCTGTAACACCTGTAACTTCAGCTCCAGGGTATCTGGACCCTCTTCTGGCCTCCACAGGTACCCATACATATATTGCATGCACATGCTCACTTAATTAATTAATTAATTTTAAATTGACATGAGGTCTTCCATCCAGTCTGTATAGCAGCGTCAGGTGGGAAAAAAAATATCTGCAACCACAAAGCTGAGGGTTGACTTGTTATCCTTAATATTTTTTCTTAATTAAAAAAAAAAAAATACAGCTGGGCATGGTGGTGCATGCCTTTAATCCCAGCACTTGGGAGTCAGAGGCAGGCAAGTTGATATGAGTTCAAGGTCAGCCTGGTCTACAAAGCAAGTCCAGAACAGCCAAGGCTACACAGATAAACCCTGTCCTAAAAAAAAAAACAAAAACAAAAAACCCCAAAAAACCTAAAAACTAAAAACAAAACTGTGGGAAAGATTAAGCTTTGTCACAGGTGGAAGCAGTCTTGGCGGGCTTTACCCTTGGGGCACCCCATGAATACCTTGTGACAGACTGAGTGGAGCCATCCTGGGCCTGGAATTCAGGAAGCAGACCTGGGAACCCCAACTGGGCTATTGTTTTTCTAATTGACCCTCAACAGGGGAAGGAGACCGCCCTTCCCATGTGACTCAGGCAGGTGGGGAGGAGAGAACAACAGGTTCAGACCGGGCTTGAGCGCGTGTGGAGCAGTGAAGAGGCTGGACCAGCACGCGGGCCAGAGAGACACCTAAGGACCCGTCCCATGGAACAGATACCGGAAGGTTCACTATTTTGTCCCTTTAACCTTTTTCCCTTCTTGTGTAAGCTAGTTGGGTTAAATAATAAAGTTTAATTGTTAAGAAACAGAGCCAACATCTGGTGCCCGACGTGGGGCCCGATGGGTTCCACAGTCCCTAATGGTATGAGGGAAGATTCAGTATTCAAAGGTACAAAAATGCTGTTTCAGGGTATCAACAAAGTTGCAATGGCTGTTGCAAAACTCTTTCCTGCCTTATATTTAGAGGGAATTCTCTGTTTTTTCATTGTCCTTTTATTACAATATTTCATGCTTAGAAGGATTAGAAGAAAGTCTAATGACATAGAAAAGCCGGAAGGGTCAGTAAGTTCTATCCTTTTGAAAAAGATTGCAGATTTGACTGGACAGATGGAAAGGCTGAGGAAAGAAAATGAAGGGATGGGAAAGCGGATAGAATTTTTGGTAATTAAGAGTGATGAAGGACAGAAAATAGAGAGACCAGAAAGCCAGAAAAAAAACGGAAGAGTCAATAAGCTCTATCATTTTGGAAAGAATTACTGACTTGACTGAACAAATGGGCAAAAATGCAGAAAAAACTGGAAGGGCTGGAAAAGCAGAAGGCACCTTTGGTTAAAAAGGGTGGAGAAGGTCAGAAACCAGAGGCAAAGAAAGCCAGACCGACCAAAAGGTCTTTGGAAGTAAATGTCCCAATGGAGGACACCTCCACAGTCGCCCAGACACCTTCAGCTTTTCCAGTCACTGTAAGACATGTGCCCGCGCAAAATGGTGCTGAGAGTTATGAAGAAATGGCCTGGCGTCCTGTAGACATGATGGATTTAAAACATTTTAAGGAATCCATCGTCAAATATGCTATGCACTCTACCTTTGTTAAACAGCTGGGCCACTCAGAATAGACTTGTTCCCCAAGATTGGAAATATTTAGTTTCAGCGGTATTGGAAGCAGCACAACAGTTACAGGTGTTATCATGGTGGCGAACAGAGGCTATAAAAATAGAACAAGAAAATACGACACAGGGAATAAATATTAATAGAGATCAATTGCTTGGTGAAGGACAATATACTAACATTAGAGAACAAATTCAAGCTAAAGATAAAGTGATTGAACAATGTCGTAAGGCAGCCTTGAGAGCTTGGGAAAACAACTATTCCATTTACTAAAGTGTTCCAAGGACCTCTGGAGCCCTTTGCAGAATTTTTGCAGAGATTAGGATCTGCTTTGGATAGGGTGATGCCAGATTCTGACAACAAACAGGCATTAAAACTTATCATGGCTTATGAGAATGCAAATACTGAATGTAAGAGGATGCTTAGACCATTAAAGAAAAGAGGCGCTCCACTAGATGACTGGGTAAAGGAGACAGTTAATATCAACTCTCAGGAGTATCAAAATAATATTGTGGGACAAGCTTTAGCCAGAGAGCCCAGATATCATAATACTCAGTGCTTCAATTGTGGTAAAATTGGTCATGTACAAAGAAACTGTAGAGAGAGAAGGCGCAATAACCCAGGAAAAAACGTAACTCACAGGAGAGAACAAGGAGGTTCTGGTTATGACTGTAATGAGGTACCAAGACTCCCAGGGTACTGTAGTCTCTGTGGAAAAGGGAAACATTGGTCTCAATATTGTCAGTCTAAAAGAGATGTGCAAGGTAATATCTTGCCGACGGGAAATGGCAGGAGGGGGCCGTCGGCTTGGGCCCTCGTAAACAATGCCAGCCGAATTCCTTTGGCCAGTCAGAAAGGGACAAACCCACAGGAAAATGGGAACTGAGTGTTAGTGATCTAATGCATGCTACTAAAGACAGTGCAGCCTTGGATCTGGCTTCAAATGTGTCTCTTACCCTATCTCCCCAGGTTAAATGTTACAAATTAAATACTGGTGTTTTCGGACCTTTGCCTTCAGGCACAGTAAAAATGGTTCTGAAAAAAAGTGGGCTCACTTCTCATGGTTTTATTGTGCATCCCGGTATTATAGATGGAGATTCTAAAGATGAAATAAAAATCATGGCATGTGTAAAAAAGGAGATAAAAATCGATGCCAGAGATAAAATTGCTCAACTCCTACTATTTCCTTACATTAAGGGCAAAGTCGCTCCAGTGGAAAGGACTGGTGCGTTCGGGAGCACAGGGACACGTGTGTTCTGGCAAACAGTAATTAATGATCAGAGACCTAAGTTAATTATACAATTAAATGTTGTTAAAATAGAAGACTTGGTAGACAGCGGAGCTGATGTCTCCATCATTTGCCAAAAGTCTTGGAACCAAAATTGGCCACTTAGGAAGGTTTATACAGAAATTGTAAAAATTGGTAAGTTATCTCAAATAAAACAAAGTGTACAGTGGCTTGAGTGTGTGGGACCAGACGGACAGATAGGGAGGCTGAAACCCTATGTGGCTGACATTCCCATAAATCTATGGGGAAGAGACCTCTTACAACAATGGGGTACTCAGATTACTATTCCTGCAAATACCGAGATAAACAAGGTTGAAACTATGGGTGAATTGGTACGTGCTTCTGGGGAAGAGATCCATGTAAGTGTGATTAGGGGTGACCACAAGCTATGCCCATTGTCCAATCTCAGAACTCTTCAGGTTTAGAGTGTCAAAATTTATAAGAGGGGCCACTACTGAGATACCAACCGCCTTGCCCCTAAAATGGATTTCAAACAGACCTGTATGGCAGGAGCAGTGGCCCTTAACAACAACAACAAAAAAGTTACAGGCGCTTCACGGTTTAGTAAAAGAGCAGCTAGAGGCTCAACACATCAAAAAATCTTCCAGTCCCTGGAATTCCCCTATGTTTGTGGTAAAAAAGAAATCAGGTGGATAGAAAATGATAACAGATTTGAGGGCCATAAACAAGGTGATTCAATGCATGGGTTCGCTTCAACCTGAAATTCCTTTGCCTTCCTTGCTACCTAGGTCTTGGCATATAATCACAATTGATTTAAAAGATTGTTTTTTCACCATACCTCTGCATGAGAAGGACAGGGAAAGGTTTGCCGTCTCAGTACCTACTCTGAACAGTAATTCTCCAATGAAGAGATATTATTGGAGGTACTTCCACAGGGAATGTTGAATAGCCCAACTTCATGCCAGTATTTTGTGCAACAACCTTTAAAAATAATTTGTAGGCAGTTTCCTCAATCTATCATATACCATTACATGGATGATATTCTGCTAGCTGATTCTGATCTTAGTGTTGTAAAAAAATATGTTTCAAAAAACACAAAAAATTCTGCCATGCTGGGGATTACAGATTGCTATGAAAAAATACAAAGAGGAGATTCAATTACCTGTTTAGGCTATAAAATAACTAAACAAAAAATTCAACCCCAAAAGGTACAGATCCGTAGAGATCAATTGCAAACTCTTAATGACTTTCAAAGATTATTGAGAGATATTAACTGGTTAAGGCCTACAATCAGGTTAGCTACCTATGAGTTAAGTAACTTGTTTCATACATTACAAGGGGATTCAGATTTAAACAGTCCTAGGTGTCTAACCGCTGAGGCAGAAAAGGAGTTACTTCTGGTGGAACAAAAACTTCAAAAGGCATATGTGGATAAAATTGATCCTGAACTTGGTTGCATTCTGGTTATTTTGCCTTCAAAACATTCTTATACTGGGCTTCTTATACAAAAGAAAGACAAGATCATAAAATGGATATTCCTGGCAAATAAACAAAACAAAAAATTAAAAACATACATAGAAAAAATTTCTAAATTGATTACAAAAAAGAGTAAGGTTGCACCAACTGTCAGGGATAGACCTGGTGGAAATTGTAGTGCCTCTTACTGATTCTGAGATTATGTCATTATGAGTAATTAATAAAGACTGACAAAAAGCTTGTAGTAACTTTTTGGGAGACATTAACAATAGATAACCAAAAAGCAAATGTATACAGTTTATAAAAAGAACTAATTGGATCCTTCCAAGTATTGTAAAGAGGTCACCAGTCTCAGGGGCACCCACCTTTTTCCACTGATACAAATAAATCAGGTATGACTGGCTATAAGTCTGAAAAAATGACCAAGGCGATTAAAAGCCCATTTACATCAGTTCAAAAATCAAAATTATATGCAATCCTTATGGTATTGTTAGATTTTCCTGAATCTCTTAATATAATTACTGACTCTCAATATGCTGAAAGAGTTGTTTTACATATAAAAACTGCTAAATTTACTCCTGATAACACCAAATTGACTACCTTATTTATAGAACTGCAAAAGGTCATCAGAAGTAAAAATTATCCCTTGTATATTACTCATATTCGATCCCATACAGGTTTACCAGGTCCATTGACACAAAAAAACAAAGAGATCAACAAATTATTAATAGGTAATGTATTCGAAGCCTCAAATTTTCATAAAAACATCATGTCAATGGTAAGGGGTTGAAAAAAAGATTTTCTATCACTTGACAACAAGCCAAAAAAATAATTAATAAGTGTCCTACATGTTCCTTATATAGCCAACTACCATTACCTACTAAAATTAACCCTAGAGGTAACAAAAGAAATAAAATTTGACAGATAGATGTGTTTCATTTTACAAAATTAAAAAAAATAAGGTATGTACATCATACCATTGATACATATTCAGGTTTTCAATGGGCAACTGCCTTAAGTTCTGAAAGGGCTGACTGTGTGATTACTCATTTGCTAAAAATAATGGCATTTATAGAAATACCTATACAAATTAACACTGACAATGCTCCTGCATATGTGTCCCTTAAGATAAAAAACTTCTTTATGTATTATAATATAAAACATGTTACTGGTATACCTCACAACCTCACAGGACAAACAGTTGTAGAAAGAGCTAATCGGACCTTTAAAAAAATGCTTATTAAACAAAAGGGAAGGATAAAGACACCCAGGAACCGATTAAATAATGCTTTGTTGACTCAATTTTCTTAATGTAAATGATAAAGGGACGTCAGCTGCGGAGAGACATTGGGTGATAAAAAAAAAAAACTAAAGAGTTGGGACAACCAATATTCTACAAGGACTTGTCAAATATAAAATAAAAACCTATAGTAGTTTTGAGATGGGGTCGTGGGTATATGTACGTTTCCACAAAAAGTAAAAAAATATAGCTACCAACTAAACTTATAAAGATTAGATCTGACCATATAACAAGTGAATCTTAAGAGCTACCTGGTTCTTAACAACTTGACATTGTTTCTTGCAGCTTAGAGAATTAATGCCCTCTTCTGTCCTGTTGGTGGATGTACAGATAGAGCCCTGTATTATTTGCACAAAACAGGACAATACTAAAGACGAAACAGACAACATGGGTGATTTAACCCCAAAAGCATGCCTCTGGCACCTCGAACAAGGTGCCTCAACGAATGTTTCCTTAAAAAATTATATATGTACTAACATACCTGTACTAATGATTTCAAAAGTCTGCTTACTTTCAGAACAAAAAACAGGACAGTTATGAAGATCGAACTTCTGCCTCTGGCACTACTGCTTCTTCCAAAAATTACATACATATTAACAATAAATCGGCTAGCCAAAAGGATCGATCCCAAAAGAACTAAACAAAAACAGCTAGCTTTTCCAGCACTTGGCCAATATATTATTTTTCTAGGGTACCCAAAAAAGATTTTTCTCCTAAACAACATAAAGTAATTTTGAAAACATGATGCCCCCATTCCCAGTAGGTGAGGTGGGTGTTTTTGGTGGGTTACCAATGCTCATTTTTGCCTAACGGGGTTAGTTACAATTAATAAAAGTTCATTTAGAGATTTCTTTCTTCTATCTTTCTTTCTCTCTTACTTTCTATCTCTTTTAATATTAAGGAAAAGGGGGGAAGGAAGGGAGGATACAGGTTTGTAGAATAAAAGGTAGATTATTGAATCTACTAACTTCAAAAATCCTACATTGGTATTGTAGATTGATGAAAATTTAAGACTTTAACTTTTGCTTCACATTGATAAGAACTTAAATTGTATATTGTCATTCATTTTTGCCTTATGTAATGTATGTTATATGTTGACAAAATGTTATATATTGTATGTTAGAAACTTAAGTTCATTTTGTTCAATGTTTATTTAATGTATTATTCATGTACCACTAATGTCTTGTAAAAAACTGTTCAGAAAGATCAGGGATAAAAGGTGGTATTTAGTTACGTAGAAATCCTACTAGATACTAACTTACTTTGTCATAGAGCAGATTTGTTTAATTCCTTGTATATGTCTTCAAAGGAATAGATTGATAACTGTAAGAATAGATAGAGTTGGTCTTCAAACTCTTCAGAGATCCACAGAATATGGCATTTAAGGATGAGGGCTTTCCTGACAGAGAGAGACATCCACTCCTGGCCATTTCTCCATTTGCATCATTGAAGATGGGGGCTTCAAGAGACGTGGGTCACAGAATGGTCACTGGATGGAGAAATTGCTCTTATCTCTACTGCTGATGACAGGCTAACTGTCTGCAATGATCAGCAGTGATGCTGGAAAGTTGACTGTCCAGCTTTAAAGAGACTAATTGGACCAGACAGTCTGATTTCCTGCTTCAAAAAGCAGTTTGTTGGATGTTTTGGGCCAATAAGGCTGAAGACTGATTGCCCCAATGAAGGAGAGAATCTGGTGACTATCCAGGCGGTCTGCTCTCTCTGTCCTATGCAACTTGGAAGTTGCCCACCAGCACTTCCTTTATTAGATAGATTTTCCTTCTTGGGTCTCTGATGGGATTAAAGACTAGATAGCCACAGTGTTACTAGAAGCTTTAGTTTAAAAATTAAAAACACATTTATATATTGATAATTGCAATTTCTCATTAAAAAAAAAAGGACTCTCTTTGGTAGGATAGTGGAATACTTTCTCTCAGGTTAACAAGTATAAAAAGACTTGGTTATGTACTTGATACCTGATGATTATGTATATATGTGTATGTGTGTATATAGTTCTTTTTTTTTTTTTTTTTTTTTAAAGAGAAGGGGGATGTGTGGGAAAGATTAAGCTTTGTCACAGGTGGATGCAGTCTTGGCGGGCTTTACCCTTGGGGCACCCCATGAATACCTGTGACAGACTGAGTGGAGCCATCCTGGGCCTGGAATTCAGGAAGCAGACCTGTGAACCCCAACTGGGCTATTGTTTTTCTAATTGACCCTCAACAGGAGAAGGAGACTGCCCTTCCCACGTGACTCAGGCAGGTGGGGAGGAGAGAACAACAGGTTCAGACCGGGCTTGAGCGCGTGTGGAGCAGTGAAGAGGCCGGACCAGCACGCAGGCCAGAGAGACACCGAAGGACCTGTCCTGTGGAACGGATACCGGAAGGTTCACTCTTTTGTCCCTTTAACCTTTTTTCCCTTTTGTGTAAGCTAGTTGGGTTGTATAATAAAGTTTAATTGTTAAGAAACAGAGCCAACACAAAACAAAACAAAAACCTCAAGGAATGGACCAGTTTGTTCTGCACGCATAGAAGATTCCTGGAGAGTTGGTGATCTTCCCGTGCTGGGAAGCTGAAGAGCCTGAAGTCTGATGCTGCCGGAAGATGGTATTGGTGGTGGGGTAGGATCAGTGACAGACACACCAGTAAGAAGCGAAGCAAGCAGGCAACACTGCTTTCCCCTCCATCTGCCACAGGATACAGAGCTGCACGGAGCAGGCCACCTGACAAGTGTTGGCCCCTTCAGATGGGATGAAGTCAGCTGGTGATAACAAGGCACGCAGGAACCACAGAAGTACACCCCACCCCTCTCTTAGCATTCGCTCCTGTCTCTGCCAGGGACTGTCCACTTTGAGAAGACACAGACAAGAAGCAGCCAATATGATTAGGCAGGGCACACACTTACAACCAGTGTCCATGTCCATCCCCGCCTAAGGACACACCTCTCTGGATCCTTGACAATTTTCAAAGGTACAGGTGGGGCTCAATGAGCTATTTTCAACGTTTCCAAGATAAATATATCACACCGGAAGTTCTTAACCTTTCCACTTGTAAGAACTCAAACATGTGTTCTAGCCTTGAGCTGGTGGGTCAGAAGTGTGAGAGGTGCTGTAACAATCTTGAGTGTCAACTTGATGGGGACCTGGTGTCAACTAAGAGATGCGCCCCTGGGCGGCTGTGTGACATCACTCCAGGAAAGGACGTAGTGAGGAAAGATGACCTGTACTCAGAGAGGGAGTCCAGGAGGCACAGTGAATAACAGAGCTCGGGGTGTAGAGGTATAAAGTTTGCTCAGTTTATCATCTCTGAAATTGTTCTACCATTCAAAAGCCCACGCCCAGTGACACCCTTCCTCCAACAAGGCCACACCCACTCCAGCAAGGCCACACCCACTCCAGCAAGGCCACACCTCCTAGTAGTGCTATTCCCTATGAGCCTATGGGGGGCCATTTCCATTCAAACCACCATACTATGTTATTAAGTTTTTCTGGGGAAAGGAGTCAAAAGGGCATTAGAATAAAGACTTTTTTTTTTTAACAATACAATTATTATCTGGGATCAGTTCAGTTTTAAACTAAGGGGAGGGCTAGAGAGATAGCTCAGAGGTTAAGAGCACTGCCTGTTCTTCCAGAGGTCCTGAGTCCAATTCCCAGCAACCACATGGTAGCTTACAACCATCTACAATGAGATCTGGTGCCCTCTTCTGTTGTGTAGCTGTACACGCAGGCAAAACACTGTATACATAATAATAAATAAATAAATCTTAAAAAAAAAAAAAAAAAAAGTAAACTAAGGGGAGTTGTTAACACCAGGGGGGAAATTTCCAAAATGCCATCTTAGTGGAAGAAGAGAAAGAGGAAGTGTGAACTCAGGAGCAGGCAGGTTTTGGAGACTGAAGAGAAAGAGATGTCTAGAAAACAAAAAAAAATCAAGTAGAATTCCTGTTGCTCCCCATTAGGGGTCCTGAAGCACAAAACTGTCAAAATGTCATGGCTTTAACAAGATTCAAAAACAAGATTAAAAACCATTCTCTTCTGAAACATGCCTGAAAACGGAGGGGTTTTGTTTTTTAATATATAAGACATGTAAAATTCCCCAGGTTTTTACGTCACACATGAACACAGTCTGAAAAAGCATACGGCCTCCCCGTCCTCATCAGCCACTAACCTCATCCGCCCAGAGGATATGGCTCCTCAGACAAAGGCCAAACAGCCAGAATTCACAGTTCATTCTCTATCTACCTAAGCTAGTTCTTCAGTGACAGATAACTCAAGTGGAAAGGTTTTGGGCATATGCAAAAATGGGAGAAAAAAAAACCCAAAACAAAACAATAATAATCTCCTCTTCGAGTGAGTCAGGAGCCTCCTGGGAGTTTGGCAAGGCTTATGAAAGGTACAGAACTCCATTTGGAAAGCTCAAACTGCCAGCCCTAAGGCAAGATGCAGTGGTGCGTAACTAATGTAGCCTCAGGCACAGGTCACTGAAGCGCCAGACAGATGTGTGTGCCTGGTTTTCAAGAAGGCCTTTCTTTCCGAATTTAGAACTTTGAATTTGTCCTCCCGGAAGCCCTGTACTACTGTGAGAGTTTGGGAGGACAGCCTGAGTGCTCATCAATAGAGAATGGCGAGCAGTGACGGCTCATCTAGTCTCTGGGATCCTCGGCATCTGCTAAAAAGAGCAGGCTTGGTCACAAAACACTGATATGGGAAAGTGGCTATAGGTTTGTTTGTTTGCTGGTTTGTTTGTTTGCTTGTTTGTTTCTGCTAGAATCAGGAAAGAAAATAGAATAGTGTTCCCAATATTCCATGTTTGCAAAACTTCCATTTTTCCCGTCTTGAAAAACAAAAGCAAAAAACAAAACACCTTACATTTTTCAAGTAACTGTTTTGGTTGCAGTCTTTGTCTAGAAGGTCACACCAGCACCCTGATTATACCGTCCCTGCAACCTGTGGCTTCTCGGAGCTCCCTGCTCGGGGTACAGCAGGAGTTTGAACTTGGGCCTGTGGGTGCACATATCCTATTAGCATCAACGTGCCTCTCTCATTTCCAGATTTGGATGAAATGCCACACTGTGGAGCCAGACACCGGCCAGAGCTGGAACTATGAGGAGCTACCTTGCGACCCCACCCCCTGTGTGACCCCCCCCCCGGTGTGACCCCACCCTCTGTGCGACCCCACCCCCTGTGCGACCCCACCCCCTGTGCGACCCCACCCCCTGTGCGACCCCACCCTCTGTGCGACCCCACCCCCTGTGCGACCCCACCCCCTGTGCGACCCCACCCCCTGTGCTTGCCCCGTGGGAATAGGCTTAGCCAATGGGAAATAAGAAGCGGGAGACCCCTAAGAAAAAGCCCTTCCCTCTGTCCTTGTGGAGACTTACACTGAAGTGGGATTTCTTCCGGCAAGCTCTTCCAGAAGAATCCTGCTTGAGGAGCAGACACAGCTGCTGAACTCCTCGTGAAACTGGCCAACACAGCCACGCAGCCCATTTTAACCTCACATCTTTCTTGCGTCGCTTGCATTTTTTTAACTCTCTCCCTCACCAGCCTCACTTGCTTTTCCCGAATAAAGCGCAGCATAACAGTCCTTGCTGCTTGCTCATTCTTCAAGCCAGACGAGCCAGGCTAAGACCACAGCAAAATATTAAGGATGTGTGTAGCGATGACTCTATACACGTGTGTACATTAAAGCCTTTGTTAGGTATATAGAAACGCAAGATGCACAAAACACGCCTAATACTGCCTGCTGCTGGTTTTTTTTTTTTTAATGAACATGCTTCGTTTTATGTTTTTACTTTACAGTGGTAGTTAAATGCCTTTCCAATAAGCATAGCAGTGTGTAGTCTTCATTTGTGGACTTGAGATATACTTAAACCATTGCGTTTCTCAGGTGAAATTGGTCTCTGAGTCTCCTGAACACTTTTCCCTGGGTATGGCAGTTGACCTTGCTCCCCCGCATACGCATGCATACATGTACACACGTGAGTCTCACGCATGCATACGCGTACCTTACTTCCTATGCTCGAAACCCCAGTTTTCGCTTCACCTTTGCCCTCTAGGGACTGTAAGGGGGAATTCAAAAGAACCAGAACCACAATGTGTTAGACAGCTTGGGGATTCCTATACTCAGAGTTTTTGGCTTCTAAGATTATAGATATGTTTCCACTTTAAATTAGCTATTATACTAGTTGCCTTCACGGAATCCTGACAGCCCACACATACACTAATATATACATAGGGGCATGTATGTGTGAATAATTCCTTGTGTCCCGTGCCTCACCAGAGATTAAGAGACAGTCATCATGTTGCCTTCATAGTCTCAACTCCTGACATCCATACGCAGTAGGATTGCAACAAACATCTCTTGACGTGATTGGTTCATTCATCTCAGCCTGTGATTTACATATTACACACGTTACACACCTGGGAGGACATAAAGGTGTGTAAAGAAGGCCCAGAAAATATGGCTGAAATCACTTCTTACTCCAAAAGCTTAAGGCTATAAAGAGAGGCAGTAAACAAAATGGACCGTTAAACTGATTAAATCCCTATCACGCTACAGTGCTGTAAGGCGGCAAGCAACTGATGTCAGGACTGATAGACTGTCCTGTGTCCTGTTGTGTCCAGATACAACCAGTGCAAGAGAAAGTATGTATAATCTGCTCTTGATATACTACAGCTGATGCTTGAAAATGAGAGTGCGAACAAGATGTCAAAACTCGGCAACAGAATTTGACAAGTCTCCATTGGAGAATGGCAGGTGTGGGGTGGGGCTAAGACAAGCAGTTGTCACAAGAAAGGGCTGCCATTTTGGCCACTCCATAAGCCCATGCTGGCGTGGAGGTGTTACGTCATTTACGTAAATTCATCTTGGAACCAGGACCTAACCCAACCCTGCTTTCATTCTAACTTCTCTTATTTTACGAATGAGGAACAATTTCCATCAAGTAGGGGAACGTTTCCAGCAGCTTATTTTCACTCAGTAGTTCTAACCACGTCAGCAATTATCTACCTAAGCAGCCTTCTATGCAGACAACACATGAAGGGGAGTTCTAGAAACCTAGTGCATGCAAGACAGTCAAACAGAAACATGCAAAGCCAGCTAAGTTTGACTAGGGGCCGGATGACAGCCTCAGGGAGGTCACTGTCAGCTGGCACTGTCACAGAGGGCCCTCAGAGGGCACTGGACCACAGCAGGCCTTAAAGGGGCACAACAACACTGAAAGACTAAAAAATGCCTTAGGAAAGAGATGAAGCTAACTGAACTATTTGACCTTACAGAAAATGGGGACATCTCTAGAAATTCTACATTATGATTTCGGTTTTAAACAAATAACTAGTGTCAAAAGGAAAAAGCCCTAGCCAGGCGTGGTGGCGCATGCCTGTAATCCCAGCACTCCAGCAGGCAGAGGCAGGCAAGGCTACACAGAGAAACCCTGTCTCCAAAAAGAAAAATAGAAAGAAAGAAAAGAAAAAGCCCTTTCCCTCCCATAATCCCTTTGGTAATTTTCTGGAACCCTTCAGTTTTTTCTTGTCAATAGACCAGTAGCTTTAGTTACTTATAGACTCATTTTTCCTTTATTAAAAATATAGCATGTGGTCTGCAGGAATTTTGAGCTGGGAAAAGAAAAAAATCAAAATCAAAAACAAAAGCAAAAGTCCAGTCACCCATATCTACGTCCATACCACCCTCAGAACTCACAGATCTGTTTTTCCAAACTCCCCCAGAGTTGGCTCTGATGATCAGCCAGCCTGTTTCCATCTGCTCCTTCCTGCCACCAGCCATCCACACTTCTTTTGTGTCAGCTTGCCCAGGACTTGCTCACTGTATTCCAAGATGGTTCTGTACGCTCAAGTTTATGTGTGATTGTATTTTAATAAATTCACTATGCTGGGAGTGAGATGTTTGCGGGGCTTTTACCTTAACAGAGCCGGCCTCCATATGGTCACCATTTTATTAGCACTACAAGCCCGTGAAACGAGCAGGCCAGGTCCAGTTTCCCATCGCTGCTGAAAAGAGTAACCCTTCAAGAAAACTCTTATTGTCTAGGGTGGTTGGTCTAACAGGGATTACCAGCCAGCACGATGCTCTCGATCTCTGCTTAGCGATACTTCTTTGTAGCATTGCAGTTATTTTGAGAACATTTAGTCTAACGATGACAGCGGAAAGGCTGGGCTCCTGCACAGACCAGTGAAACTGATCTCCCAGCGCAGGTGGGTCTTGGGTATCATATCAACTAGGCAGGCTTTCTTCTCCACCGTCAGAATCAGTCCCCGGGTAATTCTATATAGAACACTGACTACTAAGCCAAGTAACACAGTCTCCGGGCCCAAACAGATTGGCATCCAGGGGCTTTCTGTCCTTTTCAGGGCAACTGCTCCTTCACTCTGCACAGCGGTTGCTAAGGAGTCAACTGGTCCTCACCCCTACCAGTCACACCTCCACTGAGGCACAGCATCCAGGTATTTCTCTGCCTCTGATACTGTTGGAGCAGTTGTGGAATGTGCAGCCTACACCAGAATAATCCCAAGAGAGGAGAGGAGAACACAGGAAGAACATATTGGGGTGATGGCGTGAGCCAGGAGAGTCCCCCCTGCCCCGCCCCGCCCCCCGGCAAGCTCAGAATTGGTTATTACTCCAAAGATAAGAGGAGAGAGTTGTAATTAATAAGTAAATGCTTTTCTTTCTTGATGTGTTCTTGGTAAAGGTATAGTGTGTGTAAATGTATGCTTCTCCACACAGCAGCCGTTCTGAGAGGCTGCATAGGGAAAACAGCCAAGGAGACGGCACAAAGAAGAAAAGGTTTTTCTGAGACAGGGTTTCTCTGTGTAGCCCTAGCTATCCTGGACTCACTTTGTAGACCAGGCTGGCCTCAAATTCACAGAGATACTCCTGTCTCTGCCTCTGCCTCCTGAGAGCTGGGATTACAGGCGTGCACCACCGCTCCAGACTTTTGATTATTTTTTGTTAAGTCTAAAGAGTATTACATGGGTTATAGAATGAAAATGAGCCCCAAATTTCTAAAGAGAGAACTTGAAGCGTGTGTATAAACAACATAACAGTGCATTCTGTAAGCTTCCGGTATGAATTTCATCCCCCATTAACACCTGTCAAACCCAAAGTCCGGCAAACAGCTAGCAGCTAGCGTTGGCTCTGCTGCTCAGTCAGTGTGGCTCAAAGTCTGGGCTCCTGGCCTGAGTTCCCTGATTTCCCTCTTTGTGCTGTAATGGACAAGCATTCCCAGCCTTCTTTCACAGATGCAGACTCTTACTAGCCAACTAAACAGACAGGGAAAAGACACTCGCGGAGACCTGAGACTCACTCGGGGGTCACAACTGAACCCTTTCTGCTCCAAACACCTCAGCTTTCCTTTACTTGTGTGGTGCTTTTTCCTGTAGACATCTAAAAACTTAGGGAAAGAAAGAAAAGGTTGGGTAAAAAAGCGATCATTGCAGTCGGGGACACCTCAGCCGACTGCACAGACCTCCAGGAGCCTGAAAGCATTCCCTATGCCAGGTCTTTAACTTTCAATTTTTAAAAGAATTCCTACTTACCCACAGCCTGGTTCTTTGAAGCTTTCTTGCACCTGAGACGCTACAGTGGAGTGGGTGAGCAGGCAGGCTCCCAAGTTAATCTGTCTGAATTTTAATATCTGATACACAAAGCACACAATGGCATCGTCTGTATCTGTCCACTGCACGTCAACCCAAAATGACGACAACCTACTTCCACCCCCCTTTACTAACAGGAAAATTAAAGATACATTGATTATAAAGGCATAAGACACTTTTCAACTCCTTAAAAACATTATCTCTACCTATAGACATAAACCAAATTTGAAAATCATGATACTTAGACGAAATATAAAAGAGTTAAGGGAGGCAAGCCGTGGTGGCACACGCCTTTTAATCCCAGCACTCGGGAGGCAGAGGCAGGAGGATTGCTGTGAGTTGGCGGCCAGCGTGGTCTACAGAGTGAGTTCCAGGACACCAAGCCTACATGGAGAAACCCTGTCTCGAAACACAAACACACACACCCAAAAAAAGTTAAGGGAGATCAGTCATATTTTACATTCAAAACAAAATTAGATAACTTCAGACACAAACAACAATCTTTGACAACACCCAGTGAAATTATATTAGAGCTTTTAAAATGGCTTCCTTTATATCCAGAAATCTTAAAAACAACAACAACAACAACAACTGAGCACTTGTCGCAGAAGCTGTGCACAGATGCCAGCCGATGCCACAGTTATGCTCCTTGTGCTGTTTAAGAAGCCCCGAGCCTGATCTTGACAGCTCGAGTGCTCGGCTTCGGATGCCTTGTGACTTACCGAGAACTAATGCCTTGTATTAAGTGATATTTTATATTACCAACCTACTTTCATTTTAAAGAGGACATACATTCTGAATATTTTTCTCTTAAAAAAAAATTCAATCTTTCCTGGGAAAGATTGCATCAGAATCCTAGGGGAAATCAATATGGCTAAAACACTCGTGTGAGTGCTGCCCTTAAGAAATAAGACACAGGGGGAAGCAGTTGCCCGTACCCCCTTCTTCCCAAACACAAGGGGAAAACTAAGCTAAACGGAGCTCTTGTGGGAGGCCACAGGGACCTGGGTCAGCAAAGTAGGAAGGCGGAAACCAAAGACAATGGCAAATGTGGAGAAACGTGGAGCTCTAGAACAATGTCACCAGCCAATAGCAGCCCAGAGCTGAGCAGTTCAGACGAAATGCAGACCTGTTAGAGGATGAAAGGAGCAAAGGAACAGGTGGGAGACAGACGGGTCGGATTCACCTACTTCCAAAGGAGGCAGCTTACTGAAGAGTTGTGGCACAAAGGGAAGAAATGGCTGATCTAAAGACACTGAACTTGAGTCAGGCTGAGACAAAAGCTGTAGAAGATAGCACACACACACCCCATACAACACACACACACAACAACAACAAGTTTCTCACATAATCTATTCCTTTATGATTACAATAATCTCTACACACACACACACCCCTCTGAACACCAGGCAATCTGCTTATTTACTTATGAAAGGGTAACCTGTGGCTAGGGTGATTCATCACTGAGATGCTTATGTTTCCAAATGAGCGTCATCAAACAGCCTAACTATATGGCTGGATGCATTCTGAGGGCTTTTCCTCTTGAGGGGGTGAATTTGTTTCTTTGGTTGGTTGCCTGGTTGGTTTTTTGGTGCACATTACCTGCCTAGATTCCTTTAAACTACCCCAGATTCAGGGTAGTATTAGGGCTTCTGAGAAAATGAACCATGTAGAGAGGGGAGAAGATTGAGATGTGCGGAACGGAGAAGGGCAGTGTGAGGGGCGACTTACTAAGTCACTTCAGGGACTGTGTCAGTGCACCTCAGCTGCAGCTCACCCTAAGTTCCCTTGCTGTTTCTTGCCTCTCTGTTAGTGATACTCCTTCCAGCAGGCTGACAATGATTTGTTTGTGTACATATCTCATCTAGATAGTGAATTCCTGAAATCAGGGGTGGGTTCCCACTCATCTGTGCATCTCAAGCTCCTAAGGCCAAGCCTGACACACAGCTGTTACTCAGAATCTTTCTGTTGAGTTCACAGAGTCAGACACGTAAGCCACACACCCCACCACCACCACCACCACCACTTTGCCTAGTGAAATGTCTTACCTAATAAGACATATTGGCTTACAAAACTTTCTTAATGGCTATAAGGAGATGGTGAATATGTTGTTTTGCGTTCCCAAATCTTTTCTGCCTCTGGATAGTTGGGGAAAGCACATATAATCTTATTATTTAATATTTATCATTAACCCCTTAGAATTGGCCATAAACTGGAGGGTGACACACAAATAGAAAGATCAGAGGAACACATGAGTGCTTTGCATGAGTGAGCAGTTAATACTAGTTAGCCTAAGGGTTATTAAAATTTTACATGTCTTGTGATTAACCCTAAAGTAGAGGTTCTTAATTTAGGATTCATGGATCCTTAACAGGTCCAAGGGCGAACCCTGGGGGTGGGGGTGGGGTGGGACACATTTTGTGAATGTGCACATGAAAAAGAGGTGACCGCAACCACCATTAGATCCTCAAGGAGTAGTAGAGTGACCTCAAAATAGCAAAATGCATGACTTCAAGCGGATATCTGCAGAGCCTTAAAAGCGTTGTGCACAAGATGCTCATCATAGCATCACAAGATGCTTCTCATAGCATCGCTTAAGAGAGGAAGATGGGGGCCACTCTGGACTGTAACAGGGGCACACAGGGACCTATGGAAGGCACGTTGGCTATGATCACATACATCACAGCATGCTGTGGAATGACACAGCATGTTATTGCCACCTTGTTGTTTGGGGTTGGTTGTTTTTTTTTTTTTTTTTTTTTTTTTCCTAAATGAAAAGAGCTCTTTCTTTTATCAGACAATTTGTCCAAATTGCTTCTGAAATCCTAAAAGGGTCTTATTCCTTTTTCCCATTGGTTCCTGCAGTTCTTTCTAGTGTTTACATTATCTTCATATTTATGATAAGATAAAAACCTGACTGATCATTGCGCGCCCCCCCCCTTTGTGACTTGAGATTCTGTATCTATTAATAAGTCTTGTATGTTGATAACAGGCATCATTCTACCTGAAAAACTGATGCTTTAAATTTTTTTTTAGCCAGGATCTTTGTAGAAAGGAGAGAGTTTTGATACAATGGCACTTGGTACTAATGACCTAGTTATTCTAACGTTTAGATTCTGAAATGTATTCTCTCCTTGTCTCTTAATGCTACAGGAGCTAGTGATAGCAGAAGAGAAAAGACAATAGCAACTGAATACACACTCTACACTCAGATATCATCTCTGAGAAGTAAGCAAGAAACCTTTTTAGACTGTTGGGCAGCCAGATCTAATCTCTCTGTCTAGACTAAATAAAAATCTGTAATTATAGAATTCGTGTAAGGTAATGATGATAAGAGGTATAGTTTGCTGTTATTTATTACCTTTCAAAAATTGGAAAACAAAAATAAGTATTTGTGTTTTGAGAGAGAGAGAGAGAGAGAGAGAGAGAGAGAGAGAGAGAGAGAGAGAGAGAGAAGGTTCAATCATAGTGTGTAATGAGATCTCCTGTATGGAAATCGTATGCATAGAATCTGTCAGGCCACACACAGATACAAAGAAGTCAGTTACCCAAAGTCAGTAAGTATTATTGAGTGGTGGAATATGGGGTTTCTTGTCCTTCCTTTTCATACTGTGTGAACTTTCACAATATGTCATTTTATCAAAACAATAGCAGCATTCCTCAAGAACTGGAGAAGATATTTGGAGAAGCCTAAAGAAGCCAAAGCCACCATGGGGAATCACAGGTAAATTGGAAGCTGCAAACTGTCGCTTTGGCACTGTAGCGCTTACTCGGCTTTTCAGGTACACGGCAGAGTGAGAAATCTTAAAGCTCCCAGCACTACACTCTCTGGGTCCTAGTTTCCATGTGTTCAAAGAGAAGTGGCCCCTGGTCTTGGAAGCTCCTAACTCCATGTGTGAAGACACAGACTGTGTAAAAGAATGAAAACACACATATAAGAGGTTGAGATAATTGCATGTTATCACCAGTGCTTGCGCCAGTCGGTCTGGTATGTTGTACAACCAGTTCCGGTCGGTCTGGTATGCCGTACAACCAGTTCCGGTCGGTCTGGTATGCCGTACAACCAGTTCCTTTGCTCCTTTGCTCATCATCACTCTCACCCTCCAGACCAAAAGTGAAATGCTTTCTTGAGGCTCAAACCCTTCTCAGAAAGATTATGTACAGTGTGCATCTGCCACGAGTGAGTGCCATTCCTCTCGGTAATTCTTAGAGCCTCCTTGCCCTCCCCCCCGACCCCATACCTCACCCCTGTGTGGTATCCCAGGAATCCAAAAGGTTAGGCACTTTCCAAAGTTGTTTGGTGCCACCAAGGTTTCATACCCCAGATTACATAAGATGGACCAGAGGCAAGTTTTTCTTTTGTCAGATGGGAGAAGGGCAATTATGAAAGGAGATATAGGACATTAGTTCTAGGAGAGTGTGCATAGAAGGAAGCTGTGCCTGAAAACTCACTTAGAATAACCCACTCTGATGCCCTTAGAAACTACACCGATGTGTATGCACTGTGAGGCACAGGAGCAATCTAAGTGCATCCAATAGATGGATAAAGTGTGGTATACTTGTGCACAATGGAGTTCAATCCAGCCACAGAGAGGAATGAAATTACACCATTTCCAGGGCGACAAATAGAACAAATAGAACTGAGGATAGTCACGCTACATGAAATACTCCAGAAAGACAAGTGTTACACGTTTTCTCTCATATGTGGGACCTGAGTGGTGTGTGTGTGTGTGTGTGTGTGTGTGTGTGTGTGTGTGTGTGTGCATACATGTGTGCCTGTAGTGCCCATGTGCACACAGTAAGTATCATGAAAATAAGAGGAAGGGGACAAGAGGGGATGATGGGCGTGAATATGGCCAAAGTGCAAAGCATGCTTACACAGGGCCATCATTCTGAGACTCTGCTTTCTACAATCCACACTAACAAAACTTTTGTTAAAAAAGAAACTCATACCTATCCAGAAGTAAGTTTGAATACCACTGTTTTAGCCCACCCCCGCTAACCCATAGTCTGGAAACTCAGGCCCACCGTAGCTCGGGCAAGACAAGGACTCAGGCCTTCTACAAGCAAGCCATTGAGTTGTCAACTCCAGCAAGCTGTTCTGACTTGGCCCGGCTCATCTGTTGCTGTGATCTCGGATTAGATTCACTTCTTAGAGGCTCATTTCTATCGTTGGTAAAGTGAGGAGGGGTCGGGTGGATGGTGCCTTTCTTTGCTTCCTGCACACACACCACGGGCCCTGAGATTGGCAGCCTTCAGCTGACCTCTGACCTCACCTTCTGATTGGTCAAAGGGAGGCCCTGGCAAGAGCTTGGAAGGTCCAAGCCAGCGCTTTTCAACCCTTTCCCAGGGATGACCTAAGACCGTCCCTGCCTACCAGACGTCCCCGTTACGATTCGTATCAGTCGCATAGTTACAGTTACAAAGCAGCAGCGAAAATAATTTTGTGGTTGGGGGGTCACCACAGCATGAGGAACTGTATTAAAGGGTCGCAGCATTGGGAAGGGTGAGAACCGCTGGTAAGCAGAATGAAACTGGTGCGTTTACTTAACTCGCTCCCCCGTCTGGCTGCTATGAGCAGATAGATGTACACTGCCCCTCATCTCTCAGACCCAGTTGCACGTGGGTTCCAACAATTTCTTCTTCCCTCTCCCTTCAGCTGTAAAGGTATTTCCGGACAGCCCCACCCCCCTCCACGGTAGGCCGCACTGCAAGCTGAAGTAACTGTTTCCTCCTCACGTTGCTTCTCGGTCAATGACTAAGACAACGTGGTCTTTTGACAACATAACCTACTGTTCGAGGCAAAAAACAAAACAAAACTGAGCATAACAATTATATGCTAGCTAATTGGTTCTTTCTAGAGGCTGTCCACTCTGTAACTACTTTGTGCATACCAGAGGACTGAGCCAGGAAGTCCTTTGGAGAAATGGTGACTCCAGGGAAAACAGAAACTGAGCCTGAACTGTGTGTGTGTGCGTGTGTGTGTGTGTGTGTGTGTGTGTATGTGTGTATGTGTGTGTGTGCGCACACGCGCGCCCGCGTGCCAGACAGCAAAGAGTCCAAGAGTCCGTTGCCACAGCAGAAGCCAGAATGGGTACTTTATAAAGAAAGAGATCCATAAGGAGACTAGGCAGCTCCTGAGCGTGGTGCTGGTGCCTGGCAAGGGCCTTCGTGCCATGGGACCGTGTGGGAGAAGGCCAAGCCAAGCGTGCCAGGGAGAGAGCAGGAGCAGGCAAGCTTGCTTTTCTAATGCCCCTCATTTATAACGACACTAATCCACTCAGAAGGGCTCTGCCCCCCATCACCCTGACAGTCAGGAGTAAATCGACAACTCGTAATGTTGGGAGGCACGATGAACCACACAGTAAGGGCGTGGGGGGAGGGAGCATCTATCTATGTATTTAACAGTAAGTTGTCAGGACTCAGTTTAATACTATGTCCATTTAGCAGAATTCTAGAAATAGGTTCTCCCCCCAGGACCTATGACCTGCCTCACCAGAGGTTCACTGCCCAATAATGGTGTTGGATGTGGGTTTATCTTGTGAAGTGAGACTTAAATTCAATCAAAAAGCAGTTGGTTGCTCCCATGATGTGCATACCACCACTGCACCAGTGGACACATCCTGCCAGCCCAGTTACCTCTGTAGGTCACACTGTTCACAGCACATATGAATGATGGTTACTTTCCTTGTCTGGTAGTATACATAGTATCTTCTACAACTATAAAAGCTAGCCAGAGCCAGGCCGTGGTGGCGCACGCCTTTAATCCCAGCACTCGGGAGGCAGAGGCAGGCGGATTGCTGTGTGTTCGAGGCCAGCCTGGTCTACAAAGTGAGTCCAGGATGCCCAAGGCTACACAGAGAAACCCTGTCTCGAAAAAAAAAAAAAAAAAAGCTAGCCAGTAGGAATGAAGCATCCAGGTGAGCACCAATTTGAGTGGACTAAAGTTTGGTAATTATCCATTGGTCGTGGGCAAGATTTCAAGAGACATTTTCCTTCTTGTATCCAAGTATTTTAGCCTTGAGGTTGGCAGGCTAGTGGGCATTCTACTTAACCTAAGAACTGCTGATTTAATTTTGTCTTGCATAAACATCCTGACCTTGGGGACAGAGATACCACACCTTTCATCGAATTTTAGTGCCCGTTTGATATAAGTAGGCACCAGTGAGGTGTGTTGTGTGTGAGAGTGTGTTTGAGTGTGTGTGTGTGTGTGTGTGTGTGTGTGTGTGAAGGAGAGAGAGGGAAAGGGAGAGAGAGAATTTGAGTGTGTGTACTTGAGTGTATGCATGTGGGTATGTGTGTGTGTGTGTGTAAGATTTATTAACTTCTGCTTTCCTTGTGTGTAGTTTGCCCATATGTGCATGCAGTGACCATAGAGGCCAGAAGAGGGCATCAGATCCAGTGTTGGGAACCAACCTCAGGTCCTCCTCTGCAAGAGCACTTAGGGCTATTAGCTAAACTTGGCTGGTGGCACACACCTTTAATCCCAGCACTCAGGAGGCAGAGGCAGGTGGATGGCTGTGAATTCGAACCTAGCCTGGTCTACAAAGCGAGTCTAGGACAGCCAAGGTTACACAGAGAAACCTTGTCTCGAAAAAGCAAAAAACAAACAAAAAACAAACAGAAACAAAAAAAGGGGAGGGGGAGAGGGGTGCTCTAAACTACAAAGCCTTCTCTCTCTAGCCTGAAATGTGAGCAAGGTTAGTTTGCTTGTTTGTTTTTGGTTGGTTGATCTTGGTTTTGGTTTGGTTTGGTTTGGTTTGGTTTTAGCTTTTTAGCAAAAACAGTTTGGGGGCTGGGAAGATGGCTCAGCCAATTGAAGGCTAGTCTAACAAAAACAGCTTTTCAAGTTTCTGCAAAGTAACCTAGGCAGCTGTTGGAGACTTCCCACGCCTGAGGAGCTAGCAGCAGCAGAGCTGGGATGCAAACAACACGCAGTTGTGCAACCTCCATGTCCTAGGTCTCCCTCTGCCAGGCTATCTAAGGCCTGAGCTGATTCTGGGCACTTCCCTGGGCGTTTCTGGAACTTTTTCTTAGCAGCAGTCACCCCCTGGCCTGTGTGTCATATATGTGGCCCCCTCATACCCAGCCAGTTCTAGTTTGACCCAGTCATAACAGGTTCTTAATCTGTAAACATTCTGGCCTTGTGGCTACTCTGGTGTTTTGTGACAAAGCTGCTGAGACCATACATGTAACTAGCAACAGGTTAAAGACCCAAAGTCAATTTGCCTATTGGCCCCCGAGGTGGTCCCTATAGGTATGCTTTAGAGGAACCCCTAGAAATAGAATAAGTGTACATGTAATTTTATTACACTAATAAGAAAGCTAGCAGGGGACCATCCTGATTTCCTTAAATGATCTAATGATTTTTTTCCTACTTTGTTTTTAGGAAGATCGCTCTGCTATGAGTCAAAGTAAACTGAGGGACAAAGTGTAGAGCAGGGAGACCAGCTGGAGGAAGAAGACAGCGGCATTCAGGAGGGAGAGGCAGGCACGTGGGGAAGAGAGGAGGGGGAAGGATCTGCAAAGCTGCACCTGAGAAAGCCCTTCCTGTCTGGGGCCTTTTGCAAAGAAAGAACAGCATGAGCTGCAATGTACAGTAGCAGGCAGAACACGCTTTAAGAAAACAGTGGAAGCCGGGCGTGGGGGTGCACGCCTTTAATCCCAGTACTCGGGAGGCAGAGGCAGGCGGATCGCTGTGAGTTCGAGGCCAGCCTGGTCTACAAAGTGAGTCCAGGATGTCCAAGGCAGGATGTCCAGGATGTCAAGACAGAGAAACCCTGTCTCGAAAAAACAAAAAAACAAAAAACAAACAAACAAACAAACAAAACAGTGGAGAGTTCCACTTGAAGCAGTTACAAGGCGCCAAACTTGAGCTGAATTTGTTGTGTGTTTCTGTTGCTGTGACAAGACGCCGTGGCCAAGGCAACTTATAAAAGAAAGCATGCCTTGGGGGCTTACGGCTTCTGAGGGTTAGAGCCGATGGCTACTGTGGTGGGGGAGAGGGGGCGCGTCATGGCACCCAAATAGTAGCTTAGAGCTTACATCTTGATCCATAAGCACCAGGCTGGGGGCGGGGGAGGGGAGCCCCGACACTAGGAACAGCAAGAGTCCTTTGAAAACCCAAAGCCTGTCCCCTAGTGACACACCTCCTCCAACAAGGCCACACTAACCCTTCCCAAGCAGCTCCAAACTGAGGCCGAACAGAAGAGCTCAAGGGCGCCATTCTCACTCAAAGCACCACAGAACTGAGCCAAAGGCAGCAGCATGGAAGATGGGATGGTTTACTGGTTGGTTTAGCTCCGTGGGATTTAGCATCTCCGGGCCACGTTTGCGAGGCAGTTTCTAGCCCAGGTTACTGAAGTCAGAAGACCTACTCCGAGTGTGGATGGTGCCGTTCTGTGGGCTGGGATCCTAGGCTGCATAAAATGGAGCGTGTGAACTCCGCGCAGTTCTGCGTTTCGTGGATGTCCCCACTCCACCCCTTAGGTTTCTTGTGTCAGGTATTCTGTCAACAACAACGCAAAGTCCCAGCACTGAGAAGGGAGGTGGACACAAGGTCCCGCCCCTGCCTGAAAAGCCGCTTGGAATCGAAAACTGTTAGGATGGGGCGGGGATCAGTTTTCTCCAACGAAGTGACGTGACTTTATCAACCGCACTCCAAGTCAGGCCCCATGCTCAGGAGCAGCTGCCCAACACAAAATGTACTCCGTGTTTTCATGTGTGCTTTTGTTTTTATTTTAAGGCTTCTCCCCCCCCCCCCCCCCGTCCTCTTTTCCTGAGAGAGGAAAAAACATGAGGTTGGATTCGGGAGAATCTTAAAATCAGAGGGAAGGATAAAGAATTAAATAAAAATATATTGTATGAACAAAAGCCAATAAAATATTTTTAAAATATGGATATGTATAGATGTTATCTTAAATATATAATTTATATAGACAAAAGCCTATATTTTCTCTTTCACTCCCGTAGTCCAAAATCCAAGATTCTCCTCAGTGGGTGACTGTTAAGGAGCTATTATGAGTTACAAAATCTAACAGGATGTCTGAAAAATGTTCAGTCAACCAAATTAGGAAACCAGAAACAATCACACCTATATTCCATCATGTTACTCTTTAAAAACAAAAAACAAAATCAAACAGGGTCACATGTAGCCCAGACTGGTCCTGAACTCACTATTTGACTGAGACAGTAGCTTTGGACCTATGACTTCAGTCTCCCACGTGCTGAGGCTATGTGAGTGCGCCACATAAGGGCAGCCCCTTATTTAAGGGTAAAACTCCCTTATATCTTCCCTTTACCCACGCAATAATATGATTTACAAACACTGGTTGTCAAGTAACATAATTTCATAGCTGCTCAGAATAAACAATATATTTGGATTTACCTGGGGCTTTGTTGTTGTTGTTGTTGTTGTTGTTGTTGTTTTTATGTGGGTGAAATTGAACTGATTTGTAATTGATTCCCAGCAATCTGGGATGTGTTTGAGCAGCTACTTAAGAAATGCCATTGATTATTGAGTGCAGGATATGTTTTCAGCGCTGTAGTCATAATTTTCTAGACTCAGAGCTTTCATTTCTAAAATAGAACAACGTTCCCACAGCACCCATTTCGAGGGAGGATCACCTTCAGAATTTGAACTAATGCATTTCTGTCTCACTGAGTCAGCAATTAGTCTCAGCGCTAAAAGTACTGACTACGACGCCTCAAATATCCAGGCTCCTCTGGGTTTGCAGACAAACGTTTTGTAAAGCGCAGCAGTGTTTCTAGTTCGTAGGGTTCAGAGTTGCTCCCTGAAGTCAGAGAGAGAGAGAGAGAGAGAGAGAGAGAGAGAGAGAGAGAGAGAGAGAGAGAGAGAGAGAGAGAGAGAGAGATTGAGGAGGCTTCCCATAGGTTTGACTTGGTATGGGGCAGCGTTCTCTGTCAGTGGTACATATCACGTGACTCCCCCATCCAGCTGCCAGGTTTAGAGCCATAGAAGCCATCACAGAAGCCCCGAACCCAAGGTGGCCTAGGACACGAGTTCTCGGGGCACTTAGCACCTAAGGAGGTCAGGAAAAACTTTACCTACAGGAATAAGAGTCGCTGGGAACAAATCAACTGAATCCCAGTGTTCTGCTGCTGAGGAAATGAACGGTTAATGGAGGGTGGGGCGGTGACACTGTGGAGTGCTGCTGGCCTTGGAAGCACTGGGTTCAGTCCCAAGCATCCATATGAGAGACACTAGATTCGGTGTCTTGTGTTTGTAAGCCCAGTGCTGGAGAGGTGGCTCTCTGGGGCCGTTGGTCAGCCAGCCTGGCCCACTCGGAGTGTTCTCGGCCGCTGAGAGGCTCGGGACAGTATAAAACAATCCATTTGAGTTTTTAAGCTTCAAAGCTTTGTTTATGCTATTTTGTTGTATTTAAGCTTTGGCCTCCTCACACTTGTTAGGCAGCTGGTCATGTCTCTCTTTCTGTATCGTGTGCCTTGTTGTTTTGTAGGGATTGCCTACCACGCCTTCTCTGAATGTTTCATAACAGAAAAACAACAACGTGATGGAGGCACGATGGTGTTCACCTAGGTTTAAAAGCGAGGCCAATCAACAACGCTCACACTGTGCAGCAAAGGATGCTGGCCGCCCGGTTCTCAGGAGAGCCTGACGCACAAAGCGCTGAGTGCCCAGCTGGAGGTGCAGCAGGGAGGCGCGGAGGCAGCAGTGTGTCTCTTCTGTACACACGAGGGTTTAGATGAACTCAGACTCCCCAAGGTTCACCAGCCCTGAAAACCTTTATAAGTGCAGCCGCAGAGCTTTACAAGCGCTTTTCACAACAACCCAGCTATAGGATAAGTGTGTGTGTGCATTCTCTGTTCACACCCTCCCCGCCCCCCCCCCCCCCCCCCGCCACTCACAGCTGCAAAATAGTGACGACAGGTAATAACCAAACAGTGATAATATCCAACACTCATTATTGGTGCCCCAGTGATGCGATCAGCTGGCACGCAATTCTGAAATGACTATTTACTACTTGCAGGGCCCCAACCTGAAGCCACGGACAAGAAGAATAGGTGCAAAAAAAAAAATTCAAAAGACACAACTCTGTCAGGACTGTAAGCACTTACGGTGTGACGAAGTTAGTCAAACGCACATCCGATTTAATAATTCTTTAGAAATTTTAATTATGTGCATTTTTTTGTATTTTCTATATTCTTAAGGATTTTTCTGGGAGATCTGTTTGCTTGTTTGTTTTGAGACAAGGTCTCGTTCGTTAGCCAAGACCACCCTGGAATTTACTGAATCGCCCAAGTGACCCTTGAACTCATGGCAAATCTCCTTCTTCAACTCTCTAAGTGACAGGATTATAGGCATCACCCACCAAGCACAGCCTAGTCTTGATTTGTCAGATATTTTATTCTACATATTTTGCTATAAAACAAATGTTTTAAATGTTATTCTCATTAGGCTTATGGTGCAATGACTGGTGCACAAATTACTTTAGAAATGGTCCTCAGATTAATTATTCTATCATCTAAAGAACTCGAATCTACTCCTCAACTTAAAACCTCAATTGTCACTCACAAGGTTATTTTTAATTCACTGGTGTAGAACTTTGTATATAGATGCAAAATAAGTTTAATTCTAGATACAGTGGTATAGAATCCAAATGTAAGATTATTCTTCACATACTCTCTCTCTATATATATATATTTTCTACTCTAATATGAGGCATTGTACCCATATAACTCAATTATAATATAAGGTTTACTTCCAATACTTTGAAAGTGCTATTGCAGGCTGTTTAGGATAAATAAGTTACACAAGTGATTTGTTAGTTGATCAAATCATGGTCATGTCAATTACCAGTCTACTTTTATCACAAGAATATACATCTTAAGTGTGGCAGATAGATATGATTCTATAGAAAGACAAGGTAGGATAGTTTGATAAGGTCTTCAAAACCCTCAGAGACATGCAGACTATGGCATTTAAAAATGTTTTTATTATTTTAAAGATTCACTGACAATGAGACAGGTTAACTCCTGGCCACACCCATCCTAACTCAAAGAGGATGATGAACATCAAAGAACCTTATGGAGATGACTTCAAATGTGGCAAACAAGTCACTGGGCAAAATGTCCTCCTTTCTACCACAGACAGAATTCTGCCTTAAAAAGGGCGAGCTTGGATGCAGGCAGAGTCAACGGCCAAATTCTGCCAAGACAGGGTAAGCAAGTCCTCAATAGTTCCTGCCTCACAAATATGTCTGTCAGATATGCTGGGCCAGGAGGCTGAAGACGATGCTCAATCAGAATAGAGTTTGGGTGACTGTCCAGGTAGTGAAGTGTCTCTGCCATCTTCTCATTTGGGAAGCTACTACCCTGTGCACTCCCAGAAGACTCAGGTGATCAGAGTTTATTCTCTCTTCTCAAGTTTATTCCTTCTCAAGTCTCTGAAGGAGTTGAAGACCAGGGAGCTTAGTTTTACAATGAAGCTTAGTTGTTTTGGGGGCTAAGATGTTTTTAGGTCTAGATAGATGTTTTAAGTTGATAATAACAATATGTAATGGAGATTGAGTTACATTCAGAATTTTAGACGCAAGAAGATAGGAAAGAAGTTTCCTTCAAGGCTGTCAAATCCAAACAGCCAAACACCAAGAATGGAACATGTATATAATTCCTGGTTGTGTCATGGTTCTTCTTGCTGTAGGTAGTTTATTGTATATATGTGTAATAATATAAATGTATATGTAAAAATGTTTAATTAATTTTAAAAATATGTGTTATTATAAATCTGAAAGAAACCATCTCAAATAATTTAAAGTTTTCCTAGTTAATCATGGGGAAAACATAATAAATCAGGGTGCCAGTTTTCCACTACACCACACTGCCATACACTGTAATTCTCTATGCACTTCTAAAACACACATCACACACATTTACTACACATACACACACACACACCATACACACAACACACACAACAAACACAGACCACACACATGCACACACACACACCATATACAGACCACACACCACACACACACCATACACAGACCACACACATGCACACACACACACACCTTACACACCACACACACACACCATACACAGACCACACACATGCACACACACACCTTACACAGACCACACACATGCACACACACACCTTACACACCACACACACACACCATACACATCCTGCACACATGCACACAAATATTCTCACATCCTAAACACGCACACACACAGATGCATGCATGTATGAATGTGCACACACATAAAACCACACACACACACACACACACACACACACACACACACACACACACTGCTTTTAATAGAAGAACAGTCTCAACTCCCCTCAGATGAGCAGAATTCTTGTTTATATTCCTGTCTGTCCTAGTTCATGACTTCATAAGAATTTATTCTTCATTTCAAGCACAAAAACACTGCCCTAATCCCCTCTCTGCTTCCTGGAGTATGTCCAGAACTTTTCCGTAGAAAAAGAGCCTTTCTTCCTTGACTCCAGGCCAGAGTTGAAATAAATCTTAAGAGGACTGAAATGGCCGAACACCCTCACGTCACCATCGACTTCTCGTTCAAAGGGGTACTTTGGGCGGCAGGTGGAGTTATAATTATAGATTAGAAAAAAGCAACATCAGCAGCTGTCACTTCTGTTTGTTCCCAGCTATAACTGTCATCAGTGGGCACACTGGCACAAACAGGTCTCTGCGAGTGGAAAAACATTTAACCCTGGGCTCACTACTCGCTGGATCCTCACCGTAGCCGGAGAACAGAAGGAAATCTGCCTGTGCACGAGTGAGGGGGGGAACCCAGAGCACCGATCTGAAGACGCCTCTGCGCGGAGAGCTGGACATTTGAAGAGTTTTCTTCCCGTGGTAGACTCCAAAGAAACAGGTTAGTGCGCATGTCAGCTTATGCACTTGAGCTTGACCTTGGTGTCCGGTGGGCGTAGGGTTTCTGACAGAGCCTAAATGGAGCAGGGAGGAGTAAATGGGAGAGGGGAAGTTGCTTGGAGACTCCAGAGGACCGGCCAGGAGAACAACCTGTGACATTGGTCTCATTCGTTGTGTTCCTGTCCCGTGTCCACTGTGTTCTCCTTAGGCAAACAGGCAAGGTAGGGATCGAACACCGAAGCCGGCTTTGTAGCACGCTTCCCCATCCCTTCCGAGTGTCACTTACTTACTTAAGCCAAAGGCCCTGGTTTGGGTTTTTTTGTTTTGTTTAGTTTTAATTAAAATCAATAATGTTGGAGGATAAATCAGTGGAGTTTTTTGTTTGTTTGTTTTGGCTTTTTTGTCCATGAATGCAGCTGACAGCTCTTACTTCCTTAGAGAAAAAGGACAAATTACAGTTGGCTGTTTGCCTGTCTGAATGAACCATTTTCTTATTTCTGAGAGATTTTGTGATGTAGATTGCTCTATAGGAAAAATATGCTCTAGGGCTGTGTGTGTGTGGGGGGGGGGGGGGATAATTTGAGCTAAAATCAGCATGTTTTCAGTCTAAGTTGCTCCGTAAGAAGCTCTTCATAGTTCCTTTGGAGAAAAGTTCATATTTTAAAGAAATCTCATTTTTGTTTGCACGTGGTCTGTGCTAGCCAGTAGCTGAGCAAGATTTTCCAAACAAAGGTTAGCTTTGTGCCGTGTGTCTCCAAGCCGAATGGCACATCTTAGCAGGAAGCAAAGGCATGCCACAGAGTAAATGAAAACCAGCCGCAGGTCCCACTGCCACCTGCCCACATCTCTGGAACAGACCCAGTACAAAGAGTCCCACAGTGGGCTCCCCGGGGCTGTCCCTCAGTTGGAGGAATGCTTGCCCGGCATACACAAGGCTCGTTCAGCAACTAGGCTCAGTTCCAGCACTCACTCAGAAGGGTGGATCAAAGGTTCAAGCTCATCCTTGGTTAAATACCAAGTTCAAGGCCAAAGTGGGATGACCCTGTTGTGTTTTGTTTGTTTTAAAGGACTCATTTTGTCCAGGTCTGAGCAGGAAGACAACCACCTCTAAGCATTTCACTGAGACTTTACAACATCAGACTCATGGCTCCTTTGGGGAGGCACAGGATGCCAGCTGCACATCCTGACAGCCACTTAGACTCACATCCCAGTAACACAACCCAGAGTAACCTGTCAGTTACATGGCTCTGAGGGTCTGGTTTCTTCCTTACAATAGCACCAGGTTTCTAAGAAGCGATTTATAACTTTTTCCTCTTAGGGAGCTTAAAGATGAACTCAAATCCTCTTCACGTATTTTAGCAGACATGGGCCCAAACAATGATGAGTGTGGCCACTGCTTTTAAAAACATCAGTTTAAGGGCACAGTGGTGGCGCACACCTTTAATACCAGTACTCAGGAGGCAGAGGCAGGCAGATCGTTGTGAGTTCTAGGCCAGCCTGGTCTACAAAGTAAGTCCAGGACAGGCAAGTCTACACAGAGAAACGCTGTCTCAAAAAACTGAATAAATAAATAAAAATATTGCTGGGCGTGGTGGCACACGCCTTTAATCCCAGCACTTGGGAGGCAGAGGCAAGTGGTTTGCTGTGAGTTCAAGGCCAGCCTGGTCTACAAAATTTGTCCAGGACAGCCAAGGCTACACAGAGAAACCTTGTCTTGAAAAACCAAACCAAACAAATAAATAAAAACATCAGTTTAGAGGGCTGGAGAGATGATTCAGTAGTTAAGAGAACTGCCTGCTCTTCCAGAGGACCCAGGTTCAATTCCCAACAACCATACAACAGCTCACAACTGTCTGGTTTTTTTGTTGTTGTTGTTGTTGTTTTGTTCTTTGAGACAAGGTTTCTCTGTGTAGCCTTGGCTATCCTAGACTCACTTTGTAGACCAGGCTGGCCTCGAACTCACAGCGATCCACCTGCCTCTGCCTCCCGAGTCCTGGGATTAAAGGCGTGCACCACCACGTTCTTCTGCTCACAACTGTCTGTAATTTCAGTTCTAGGGGATCTGACACCCTCATACAGACATACATGCAGGCAGAGCACGAATTACATAAATTTTTAAAAATTAAACAAAAACAAAACCCAGTGGTTTAGTAAACCAATTTCCTAAATCCTCCTATGATTAAGAAGTGGCATTACAATGTGTCTCATATATCTCACGTGTTAATTTCAAGTCTTTATTGAAAAAAAGCTATAAACCATTTTTTTAAAGATTTATTTGTTATGTATGATGAGCAGTCAGTGCCCTTAACCTCTAAGCCACCTCTCCAGCCCCAAGCTACATACTCTAAAATAATACTTACATTTACAGAAGCTTCAGGGTTTTTTAAAAAATGGTCTTTCTGGAAACTACCTTCTTCCCTTTTTTTGCCACCAAGTCTAGCCCTGAGATGGTAAATGGTGATATGGTGGCATCTACAAGTTCCAAACTGTAAAAGGAATTGGGAACGTACAGACTGTGGATTGCCTAGTTAGTTGTTGGCTTTAGTTTCCTTTGGTTAAAAAAAAAAAAAAAAGTGTAGGGCTGGAGAGATGGCTCAGAGGTTAAGATCCCGACTGCTCTTCCAGAGGGCCTGAGTTCAATTCCCAGCAACCACATGGTGGCTCACAACTATCTATAATGTGATCTGGTGCCCTCTTCTGGCATGCAGGTGTACATGCAGATGGAGACTGTGTATATAATAAATAAATAAAATTTTAAAAGTGTATTCCAATATTGACATTATTGACACCAAGCGTTCTTTTTCACTCATGTTTTGTCTTCTTGCTCTTCTAGAACAAAACTACCCAGGATGACTGTCACTTACTCCAGCAAAGTAGCAAACGCAACTTTTTTTGGATTTCATAGGTTGCTCCTCAAGTGGAGAGGCAGCATCTACAAGCTGCTGTACAGGGAATTTATAGTTTTCGCTGTTCTCTACACAGCAATCAGCCTGGTGTACAGGTACTTCTGCTCTGCATGTCTTCTTAAATGGCCCTCAGACGTTATGTTAGGATGCAGTCTCAAAAACCAGATTCCCCCTTGGTTGCGGCTGGCCTTCGCATTATATAACCTCTCCCTCTGCATGAACCTCTCTGGTGCCTTCTCTTCCGGACAGGGTATTTTAATCCACAACTAACTGTGTACTAGGAGGAGGCGACCGCGACGGTCGGGGAAACGGGCTCACACTCCAGTCCCATAGATATTATTCCTGCTGAGGAGTCAGGTATGCTTCGTTAGCAGTAAATTGAAAGATCTGCACTTACACCCGTATCGTGTGACGATTAATGGCAAAGCACACAGACAGAAATTTCTGCGCTTCTCTCAGTGATCTCATTCAGAATTGGAACTGGTGACCTGACAGCTTGTTGCAACTTCATATGGAGTTATGATATGAGTGAATAGAATTTACCAGGCAGCTTTCTGTCCTCCAGTCAGGATGTTAAGCTCTGAGCAGGGATGGTGTCCTCTGACTTTATCAGTCCCTCAACCAAAGAACTAAGGCCTGAGGAATAAATCCTTCTACTTATGTCTTCTTATTTCAGGATGGCATGTTTGCAAGAGGAGGTATTTATTTATTACATAGAGATGTGTGCTAGTCAGGTTAACAGAAACTTTGAGGACTAGCATGTTCACCTCTCACAACTAAAATTATAGTCCTAATAAACTTTCATCAGCGTGATAAAAATGGAAGCATAATAGTCATTAAAATAAAACCAAATCCCACTGGAGGAAACTAAAAGGAAAGCTTAAGGTTTCTGAGGCTGTATTTTCACCTTAGCTGGGTATAAAAGTTTTTCTCTATCACATATGAACAAAGTGTGGGCGCCTGTCTAATGTGATCCTTCCTTGCAGCTGTGAGAGTCCGCTTGGAAAGACGGGATATTCATTTAGCTGCCTGATCATTACCGAAAGCAAACTGTGAACAAGTATTTTATTATCCATCCTAAGCCTAAGCCTTGGGATTTAGCTCAGTTGGTAGAGTGCCTGCCTAGCAAGCACAAAGCCCTGAATATTCAATCCCCAGCAACACACACACACACACACACACACACACACACACACACACACACACACACCAAGAAACAAAACAAAACAAAACGGGCATTGTGGCACACACCTGTAATCCCAGCATAAAGGAGGTGGAGGCAGGAGATAACCCTTTGCTACGTGGGCTTTAAGAAACCCAGTCTCAAAAACAAAACACTACCATTCCAAACAAGTGTACACGTTAGAATAGACCCGCTCAGTGGTAGAATGCTTACCTAGCAAGTGCTAAGGCCTGGGTTCAGTCCTCAGTTCAAAGTAATCAAAACAAAAAACACCAAGGCAAAAAATCACAAGAATAGATTTTGTCAAATGTCCTTTGAGGCTTCTAATATGTTTCCAATATCTTGTATATTTCCTGCACAGCTTACTTACATGTCACTCAGGCCTTCAGAGTAAGAACCGGTGGCAGCTTACTGGTGTTCCAGGATAACCATCTCATTAGCTCATTTTCACTAATGTGAGTTTGCCGCTGCTTAGAATAGAAAAGCCCTGAGCACAGTTGCCGCATTGCCAGAAATGCTCCCTGGGGTCTCAACATTTGCTCCAGTATCACATTTATACCCCAAAACTCTACATAGAGTTCTGTCTTTCCAAAGATCAAAGAGGGCATACATTTATAACAATCACTTTAACTTGGTTTTTCCTTCTTTTATTTTTTTTTTAAGTCTCATTGTAAATTCTCGTAAAATTAGATCCTTTTTATCTTAAAGATTTACCAAGAACTGTTGGATTAATAGGTCAAGAAAGTCAAGCAGACCTATGAGAAATAGAACTGTTGTTTGTTCTTTGCCTACTATTGACTTTGATTTTATCTCGTCCAGTTTGGAGGGATTTGATAAAAAATAATCTCTGTGGTATTTTCTAGCTAAGAAGATTTCTGTCTATTATTCATATTTCTTTGGCCAATTAGTATTAATACCACCCATTTTGGTACTATATTTGAAGATCAGTGCTTTACAATTATTTATATAACTGATCTTTTTGATCTTTACAGTGGTATAAACTGAAAATACTGAGACTCCTAGAGTTTTGACAATACACTCAGTCTAAAGCTACGGCTGGCATGTTCTATACTCTGGCTTGGCCTAACTGGTCCTAAGAGCTACACTTTCTACTTTAAAGACTCTTTGACCATCTCCACCTGTGACTTGCCACCAACCTGACCCTCTCAGGCCTGTGGATTCAGCCAGTACCAGCTCCCGACAGTGCTCCACCTGAAGCCTCATTGGTTGGGCACGGTCCCCTCACTGTTCCCCTGCATCTTTATCAGCATCCAACTCCCCCAAGGGGACCTTTGATACTTGTTCTGATAGGTCTTTCCTTGGATTTCCTCACTCCTTAGATAAACTGCACTGTTGATCTATGCAAATTCGCATATGGCTTCTCTTTCTACATTTTGGTAATTATTATTAACCTGCCTTTAGATTCTTTTGGGTCTGAAATCCCTCTCTAAAACATAATGGTCTCATCAAGAACAGATATGGTCAGCAATCTTGGAATATAAATTTGGGGCGGTTAAGTCAGAGCTACCAGAAAAATTTGAGACCATAGACAAAGGGAACAGTGAAAGTTTCCGCCCTTAAAATTAAATCGGCTTTATTTATATTCCGAGTAATTGTGAGTGTTAAAGTAAATAATTACAAAATTACCTGACATGTAATATGCACAATCTAGAATGTGTTAATTAGCTTAATTAAATGAACGAGCAATTCTGGATTAAGATCAAGATGTTTAGTGTTGTTACTCAACAGTGAATTAAAAACTCTGACCCACCAAATCAATAGTCTCCTTTTAAAAAGTATTCCTAATGAATAATTGAAGAATGGAAACTAGGCCTGGTGATGCAGGCCCATAACCTCAGCTAATTGGGTGGCTGAGGTGGGACACTTACAAGTTCAAGGCCTGCTTGGTCTTCAGCAGTGGTTCTCAACCTTCCTAATGCTGTGACCCTTTAACACAGTTCCTCAGGTTTCGGGGACCCCCATCCCCCAATCATAAAATAACTGTAATTTTGCTACTATTATGAATTTGCAATGTAACTAATTTTTGTATAGAAGTTTGCCAAAGGGTTTGCGGGACACAGGTTGAGAACCTCTGGTCTACGGAGTGAGCTCAAGGCAAGCTGGGCAACTTAGTGAGACAGTGTCTCAAAAACAAAAAGGAAAAGAGTAGACTGGTAATGCAACTCAGTGATTGCCTGCCTGCGGCACATGCCGGCCTAGCTTTCATTCTTAAAGTAAAACATATCTTTCTCCAAAGTCCAGTTATATAAATCTTTAAGGAGCAAAGTGGTTAACAAATCTGTTACTTAATGGTCAGCAGATTTACGTGCTTAGAAACTTTAATACTTGAAGCACAAAGCAAATTTTTAAAACATTGGAGGCGCATCTGTTTAAGGAAAAACAAACAACTACCACAACAAAATAAAGCTCCTTTTAAGGACCAGCAGAGATTATTTGTGCTTAACTGTTTGCACTTGATGTCGCCTGCAGAGCAGGCACAGCAGTGCCACGTCATAAAGGGCTGTGCGTTTTATTTTTGCTCCAGATTGTTACTAACAGGAGCCCAAAAACGTTACTTTGAAAAATTATCAATTTACTGTGACAGATATGCTGAACAAATTCCAGTAACCTTTGTGCTTGGTAAGTATAGGCCCCCACGCAGAATGCAGCCGCACAGCTGTCTCCATTCGCTGACGAGGATGACTGCATGAGAGTGCTTCCGGGCTGTGAGGCATGCCGGGAAAGCCGCTGCTTGCAAATAGCACACAGCCATCCCTAAAATTTGCCTTACAGGGCTGCTTCTGCTAAGTTAACACGGAACAGTTTGAGGTCATAATCTGCTGTTGGACAATCAAGCTTTTTCCTCACTAACACTCCATTTTTGCAGTCAGTATTTGAGTTCTAATTCCCACTTACTGGGTGCCGTGACCTTGCCAGGCACATATGACGTTTCCTCCCCTCTTGGGGGGAGGGGCACAATCATGAGGTATGGATGATGACGTACTTTCGTATCTTGAGCCCCTAAGGAGGCTAAAATTCTGCTACAAGTGTGTCCATTGAGAGGTGTCTGCTGTGAGAGACTGCACGGTGACTTCCGGTTATCCCAACAGGGTTTTACGTCACTCTGGTAGTGAACCGGTGGTGGAACCAGTTTGTGAATCTGCCTTGGCCAGACAGGCTGATGTTCCTCATCTCCAGCAGCGTTCAAGGCAGCGACCAGCATGGGCGCCTGCTCAGAAGGACGCTGATGCGCTACGTCAATCTCACGTCTCTCCTCATCTTCCGCTCGGTGAGCACTGCCGTGTACAAAAGGTTTCCAACCATGGACCACGTGGTCGAAGCAGGTACCGTGTCTGCTTACTGTGTCGAGTGGGCTCTTGTCAAGATAGGGTGCCAGACGTAGGACCCACCGGCGTTATTTTGGAAGTGCCTAAGGGTATTCATTCATGAAATGTTTTATGGGTTGCCTTGTATGTGCCAGAAACACCCTTAAAAGGCAAATACGAGTGAGATACGATTCCTGCCCTCAAGAAGTTTACTAGGGCAGTAGAAGAGAGAAGCAGCTGAAAGTAAAGACCCCTTGAGATACGTACAATGCGTCCAATGATAATGATCAGCCATTAAAGCATCCTTTCAAACCTAGATTTCAGTACTTAGTAGCGATTCCTGTTTTGTTTTGTTTTTTGTTGCTGTTTTTTGGTTTTTTGAGACACATCATCACTTTGTAGTCCGGGCTGGCTTTGAACTCACTGCAATCCTCCTGCCTCAGTCTCCCTTGTGGTGGGGATTACAGATGTGAGCCACCATGCCTAGTTTGTAGCTATCTCAATTAGGTCTCAAGGAGCCGAGAGCCGGGCGTGGTGGCGCACACCTTTAATCCCAGCGCTCGGGAGGCAGAAGCAGGAGGATCGCTGTGAGTTCAAGGCCAGCCTGGTCTACAAAGTGAGTCTAGGACAACCAAGGCTACACACACAAACCCTGTCTCAAAAAAAAAAAAAAAAAAAAAATCAATTAGGTCTCAAATAAAAGGCAGATTTTAAGAGATTACAAGCAGTCCAGGATCACAGAGCTGGTTAGTGAAAGGAACAGGATTCAAACCCAGGCTCAGAAACACTATGATACTATGTGTCTTGAAGCGAAGTAAACTCTGGAAGGAGTCTGGGCGCTTGTCAGTTTCCATCCAGGTAAACTGGATGAAACGCTCGGAGCGGCAAAGGGCACCCTCAGGATGGAACTGTTGCCTCTGCCCCCGCTTCATCCCTGGTAATGTAGCTACTCTATCTGGGTTCCTGAGTCTAGTGTGCTGGAAATGAGTCACGTCGGGTACGAAGGACAGTTCTCTATGGTATATAAATACTTGGCAAGGAAGCAGTTAAACCAGCCTTCAGTGGAGTGAGGAATACGCGCGAGGCCATTCTTGGCCCATATGGATGATCTGAGAACTCACAGGACTCTCTTCCTTTAGGCTGCAATGTACTTAAATCAATTTGTAATCTCTGGGTTCCTTTGTTTGTTTGTTTCTTGCCTTTCGAGACAGGGTTTCTCTGTGTAGCCTTAGCTGTCCTAGAATTGCTTTGTAGGCCAGGCTGGCCTCAAACACACAGAGATCCATCGCCTCTGCCTCCCGAGTGCTGGGATTATGTCAGAAAGTTGTGGGGTCCAAGGAATTAGTGGGGGTTGCAGACAGACTGGCAAACGCACAGGAACCCAAACCAAATTAACTGCCCACTGCCCTCTGCCCTCTGCCCGCTGCCCTCTGCCCTCTGCCCGCTGCCCGCTGCCCTCTGCCCGCTGCCTGCTGCCCATTGCCCTCCAATGCAAACATGAGATAACTTCAGGACGGCTGATCTGAAACACCGCTTGGCAATTCGCTTCTTCCCCTGCTGCGTCAAAAATAAAGATATCGAGAACAACCACCTCTGAAGAAAGGCAGGAAAATGAGGGAAGTTTGGCACACCTAAACTGAAGATAGGAGCTAGGGTGCCCTCGGGTGAGCAAAGGTGCCATTTCCCAGTCCTGACACACCTGGTAAGGAAGGGCCCTGGCCAGCCTCATTCCCAAAGCAAATCGCACCCTCTTTTTTTTTTTTTTTTTTTTTTTAACATTTATTTTTATGTATACAGTGCTCCACCTGCATGTACACCCGCAGCCAGAAGAGGGCATCAGATCACATTATAGATGGTTGTGAGCCACCATGTGGTTGCTGGGAATTGAACTCAGGATCTCTGGAAGAGCAGTCAGTGCTCTACGTCTGAGTCATCTCTCCAGCCCAAATTGCATCCTCTTAGTGTCGGCTCTATATTAAAAGCTCAGCCAGAGAAGCTGGGCTAGCTAGCAGCAGCAAAGAGGACTTTGAGGCCTCTCGTCAGACCTGAGCTCTGAGCTCAGCTGGACCCAGGACTGCCGGCAAGTGTGTAGGGGAGGTAAGCAGGAAAACTGCGTGGCCTTATTTCCTTTGAGTGCAAATACCTGCCATATCTGTGCAGCCAGACATTTTTCCTTTCTCAGGGATCTGGGATGTTGGATTTTACTTCTCTCCAACACACTGACCATTCCAAGGGAGTCTAAAAGAAGTGCTGTTGACTCTGCTATGCACATAATGTGTTCTGTCTGCAACCGTGATGCACAGACCCACAGGACCTCACATCTTAGCGGACCTGACTCTAACAAGCCTGAACCTTTAGATGTGACGCTTAGACCCCTCAGTTAAACATGGCCCCACAGGTCTCCCTGCTTCGTACTTTAAGACAGTCTTATCACGTATCCCAGGCTTATCTCACACGGGAATCCTCCTGCCTCAGTCACCCTAGTGCAGGGATCAAAAATGTGTCTCACCATTCTTGGCACTGTGTCATTGTTTTTACACACGAAAGCTTAAAAGTATTGAACCTTTTAAGGAATGCTTGAAGAAACAAGACAAAAACAACAACAACAACAACCTTACCACCAACAAAAAAAGAAGTGAGGGGCATCAGAGTCATTGCCACTAACAAAGTACCAACAGTGAAGACAGGTCCAGACTGTAGCCTTTCTGGAGATTGCAGAGTTCTAAGGCATGCCATCGGGGAGTGAGTTTGAGTGACTTGTTTGTGCATAACAAGCATAGCTCTTGGCTTAAAATTCTTAGTTTCTTGGGACTGGCTGAAGGAGACAGAAACTAAGTGAGATTGGATAAAGCTAAAATCTTTCTAAAGCCTGTAAGCCCATGACTCATAAGTGCCATAAAAAGGTGTCTTTGATCCTGGGTCAGGGGCAGATCCTGGAGGCTGCAGTAAAAGGATTGTCCCAAGTTCAAGGCCAGCCTGAACTACAATGTGAGTACCTGGCCAGGCAGGACTGCATAGCAAGATCCGTGCCTCAAAAGACAAAACAGAAATGAGGGGGGGGGTGTGCTTTTGTAAAAGGGGCAGAGGACATGGCTTATGCTCTGGGGAAGATAAAGTGCATGCACAGCCTGTGTGCAATGGAAAGCCTGTGTGCTCGTTGGCAGAACAGAGGTTCCAAGCCATTGACCCGCAGGGACAGCGCTGAAAGCCAGCACTTCCTGCTGCCCCGGCCAGCACCCCTGTCCATGCAGCGCTGACTCATGCAGTGTCTGGCTCCTTCCCCCATAGAGAGGGCTGACTCAGACTTCCAACCAAGCTCGGTTTCCAAGTTGTCCCAACTGGACACACGCCTCCACCACTCCCTGACTGTCCTTCACCTATGCCAAGGCTTCTGGGAAGAACAGGAAGTTGGAGATGGTGGAAAATGTTTGGCAAATGGCCTGAGTCCAGAGCCAGGGCACCTACTCCTGCCCAAGGGGACAGAAGATGTAACTATGCCACTGTCCTGCACTATGGGGACAAAATAAGTGGGCAATGCCAAGAAATTCACAGCCACACACGTACACACATACATACACACATATACACACACATATACATATATACATACACACAAACATATATGCACACACACATATACATATACATGTGTATATACTCACACCAAACACATATAAACACACATGCATATACATAAACACATATCACACAAACATAAACACACACATAAACACACATACACAAAATCACACATACACACATACTACAAGCACACACATACACACACATATATAGACAAACACACACATACACACATCTTATCTACTGGATATCCCACTTAAAATCACCTATAAGAAAAAGTATGTATTTCAAACTTGAGTGTACCTCAACTACTGTTAAAACCAACGCTGAAAAAGTCAGTGTATCTAAAGAAGCTCCTAGGGGACAGTGGTAAGTGTCCCCAAATCACAGGCTAGGAGATACTGAGAGTTAACTCTTTGCTTCCTTGAAAGCTCTTCTCCCCACTGCTCCATGGAGGGCTCTTGCCTACACAGCCTCCGTGTGTGGCAGGAGGAAGCAGGGGAGGGGAGGGATGGAGCCAAACAGGCCAGGCCCTTCCCTGCCAGTCTTTTTTTTAAGATTTATTTATGTCTTATTATGTATACAGTGCTCTGCCTGCATGTACACCTGCAGGCCAGAAGAGGGCACCAGATCTCATTATAGATGGTTGTGATCGACCATCTGGTTGCTGGGAATTGAACTCAGGACCTCCAGAAGAGCAGCCAGTGCTCTTAACCTTTGAGCCATCTCTCCAGCCCCATGTCTTTGTTAAATTAAATAGTGGAGTTCTATTATTCTGAGGAGTAGAAAAACCATACTGGATGCTGCCAAGAAAATATAGTGGATTTGTTATCAGGGGCTAAATTTCTCAAATTAAAAAATGCAATGTTTTGTGTTTCTGCTTATACTAAAATTGAACTAAAAATAAGTCAATTATGCTGAAAAGTCTCTGACGTATGAGCGGCCACTTATTTGTCAAAGGGACTGATAGAGGCTCTGATATTTTGCCTGTTGACTCTGAACTTGTTCTGGAAAATTCCAGTCATTCCAATCACCTGCTGTGGAAAGGCACTGATTCCAAGTGCATAATCCTGAATCTTTGCCAGCTCGGGTCATGACCTTTATCTGAGGGTTTATATTTTAGAGCTGGGTTAAATCCAAATCTTTTACCTAATATTTCACAAGTATCAGGCACAAAGATGGAAATAGAAAATTACAGATACACTCTGAAAGAATAAACAGTGAAGCTGCCAGTAACTCCCAGACATTCGTTCATTCCCTAGTTGTTTGTTGAGGTGGGGCTGCTGTTGGTTGGTAGAGAGCCTGCCGAGCACGCACAAAGCTCGGCCTCTAATCTCCAGCACTGGGGAAGATATGAAGCCTTGTGCCTGTTAGCTCAGCACCAGGCAGTAGAAACAAGGTGAGCCGGAGGTCAAGGTTACCGTCATCTACGCAGTGAGTCTAAGGCCCACCTTGGGCACAGGAGAGCATGTCTTAGTAAATTAATAAGGTTACAAATGAGAGGATGAAAAGGTGGCTCAGTGATTAAAAAGCACTTGCTATTCGTTTGGAAGATCTGGGTTTGATTCTCGGCACCACCTGGCAGCTCACAGCTTTCAGTAAATCCAGTTCTAGGGGGTTTACTGAACACCCTCTTCTGGTTTCCTTGGGCACCAGACAGGCATGTGATACACATCCATGCATGCAGACAAAAACTTATACGTAGATAAATAGATAGATAAACAAATACATAAATAAATGTTTTTGTTTAAAGTAAAAATAAAGCACAATTGAGTGCACCCTGTGCCAGCCACTAAGCTGGGCAATAGGACCACAGCTTACCCAGAGCCAATGCATGGTTCCTGTCTTCAAGGACCATGACAATTACCATAAATGTTGACCCGCACTAATCATTTTCAGAGGCAAGCACACGCACATCTACAGTGGAGCCGCACATTGCATTTCTCTTTCTTCCACTTAAATGAATGTTTTCCTTTTGTGCTCAGTTAATAAGAACGTTTAAACATGATAACCTTTAAAGAAAAGGTTCCCTTTACTTTCTTAAAACCCTGGAGCCTTACATAAGGTTCCCAGAGCTTCTCCTGAGACTAGTGGAGCCCTGGCGAGACTCCACTGGAGTTTTCTGTCACTGACTCACACAATGTAGAATGCAAGCAAGCACTGGCTTTCCAAGTGGCTGCTGAATAGAAGCCCTGACGTAAGAGGCAGCAGTCACAAGGCCAGCCCTGTCTATGTTTCTGGCTTAGCCAAATCATATAATCTGGGATCTCTCCCAGAGAAAAGCACTTGGATTTTGTCTATTTATTCCTGCCCTTCAGCCTGGTGTCATTTTCTTGGGTGAGTTCCTGGTTCCCAGGCTCCTTGGGCCTCTTTAAGTGCCTGAGCGCCCTGTGTTGGAGGAGAGATGGCCAAAGGGACAGTGCTATTCACACCTGCGGCCAGCCCCCTCCTGTTGGCTGAACTTTTAGAGGCTGAGTCAGTTACTCCCATAGTCTCACATGATGCACCAGAGCAGACAGAATGTCATCCTGTGAGAGAAACCTGGCTCACTGCATGCACTTCCTACTCCACACTGGGGGCAAAACGCAAGGCGGAACTAACCTTCCTTGAACTTGTGCCCCACTGGGTCAGTGACTAGAGTACACGCCTATCTACCCAACACTTGTGAAAGTACAATCACAGTCATTCCATTGCCAAGGGATTTTTGTTATTGTTCTTTCTCTTAAGACAGATTTCCGCTGTGTGTCCCAGATGTGTGCCGTTTGCTTGCTTGCTTGCTTGTTTTGAAACAGACCCATACAGTGTAGTCAGGGTTAGCCTGGAACTCACTATGTAGTCCAGGCTGACCTGAAACTCATGGGAATCCTCCTGCCTCAGCCTCCCAAGTCCTAGGATTGTGGTCATGTGGCACCATGCCTGACAAGAGAGCTCCTGTGAGTTGCAGGCTCACAGGCAGCATAGGGAACATGAATCTCTGGGCCGTGGGCACAGTATTCCCGAGATTCTATTCAAGAAAGCAACCCAGAACACTGCAGAATGTTTGGTTTCAAGAAGACTGAAACGCCCAGCCTTTGGGCCTAACTCTGCCACCCATTTTAATCACTGAGGATCTTTTAAAACTACTGAGATCTGAGGCCAGAGAGGTGGCTTAGCAGGTAAAGACATTTGCTGCCAAAGCTGATGGCCCAAATTTGATCCCTTGGACTCACATGGTCAGAAGGGAAATGCCTCTCACAAATCCCCTCTTGACCTCCACATACATGCTGTGGCATGTGCAAGCAGATGGCTCACACAAACACATATAACTAAATAAATAACATTTAAAAAATTAAAAACATTACTGACGCCCAGCTCCCACTCTTAGACACCAGGACTCAGCACTATGTTAATATGCAGCAAACCTCAGGAAATGCTACACATTAATTCTTCCAATTACAAATTGATTGACGCAGATCTGTTGAGACAAATGAAAATCAGGGGCATCTATCTGCTTAGGCAAGGAGCTAAAAGTACTAACCGTGTGTGTGTGTGTGTGTGTGTGTGTGTGTGTGTGTGTGTGTGTGTGTGTGTGTGTGTGATTGCATAGGATGTAGTGACCTGCCAAATGGATGCCCACTTCAGGATAGACAAGTGGGCAACTGCAGATATTTCTGCCGTATCAGGGAAATAAAGGGATCTCACCCTTCTAACTACTATTGCCATCTCAAACGCTGACGTTACTCTGCTGAACCTATTCCAGGCTTCTGATCTGTGGGCTGTACCTCATTGTTGGGTTCTGAAATCATTTTAAACGCTTCTAAGCATCGTTTTAGTGGGGATAAATGGGAACATGGAATAGAGTAGAAGTAACGCTCTTCTGTATGACAGTCAGAGGACACATGATGTGGAAGAAATGACACTTGCTTTCTGCACCACACACGCGCGTGTGGCTCATGATCTGACGTGTTGCCCCGCCACACTGTCACAGTGTGCTTCCCTTCCCCCACACTCTCACTTTGCATCTCCTCAACTCCCCAGCTGACAGGGCTTTCTAAACCTCTCCCACTATATTTAAAGGCACCTCCAGGTGAAGGTGTGCCTCTGCTGTATGCATCTGGAAATGAGCCAGAGACGTTGGGCTCTTCTTGAAAACGCTGTCCCCGAGAAGGCTCAGGTGCTAACTACATAGCTTTCTCTTCAAGGAGGAACTGGGGTCAGCCCCACTCTGCCTTTGAGCTTGGAGCTGCAGAGCTGTGGTCCTCCTGCTAATAGGGGCTCTCTGTAAGCTCAAGGATAGCTGCCTCTGTTTCGGTCAAACGAAACCAAGCCTGTCAGATCTGTGGTGGCGGGGATCTTGCCTGTCCTTTGGCTTAGGGGCGTGACAAATTGGCCTTCCACTAGCGAGTCCCACTCCATCGAACTACAGTTGAAGCTGTAAGTCGGTACAAACATCCATCTCTAAGAACAGGTACATGGATATCTCATCCTGATTAGACATATTAAAGAAAGCTGTTTTCTGGACAAGTGACTTGAAAAATCACTGGGCAGAGCTGAGCCAGCCAGAAAGAAAAGAGACAGTGAGAGACACTCTAGGCATGCACGGTGGCTTGCCAAACCAGATGTAGAGCCTGGAGGAGAGAGGCTATGGCCACAGGCTGGTGGCAGACCAGCCAAACTGGGGCGCATCAATAACTATAATTAATTTGCCTTAAAGAAGAAGATAACAAACTTTAAAAAATTGTAAGGCAAAAAAAAAAAAAAAAGAAAGAAAGAAAAAAAATTGTAAGGCATCAGTGTCTGGTTACAGTGACCTGAGATGCTGATAAAAAGAACGTCCCACTTCCTGTCTAATTCCCCATCAATAGATTTGACTCCCACTCCAGAAGTTTTCTATCAACTGACCTTCAATTTGATTTCCAAAATGGGGTTACTCCAGATGTTTGAGCCAGCAGGGAACGACCGACGATTCTGACTGTATCCTGCCTGGCAAGGCATTAGCACTGCCTCTTCACTTGTCTTTCCCAGCACCTCTTTCATTACCAGTAACGTTGGGCTGAGAACCTGAAAACCACCAGCTTTCTTCCCCTTGCATGACCTCTGACCTCTGCAGTCAACAAACATCCTTCCCAGATGGCAGGGCTGGCCCTGGCTTTAGCGTTGGCACTGACCAAGCCTTTGTTCTCTGTATTTGCTTTCTGCGTAGACACCAGCCTTTGCTGCAATGTCAGAGGGCCACAGGATAGCTCACAAACACCTGCAATTACAGTCCCAGGGGATGGGATGCCCCTTGTGGCCACCGTGTGAACTCACTTGTGCACATCCACGGATACACACATATAAAGTAAAATTGTCTTTTAAGAAATGAAAGTAAGCCGGGCACTGGGGGTGCATCCCTTTAATCCCAGCACTTAAGAGGCAGAGGCAGGTAGATCTCTGTGAGTTTGAGGCCAGCCTGGTCTACCAAGTGAGTCTAGGACAGCCAGGGCTACACAGAGAAACCGGTCTTGAAAAACAAAACAACAAGGGCTGGAAAGCTGGCTCAGTGGTTAAGAGCACTGGCTGCTCTTCCAGAGGTCCTGGGTTCAATTCCCAGCACCCACATGGTGGCTCACAGCCATCTGTACTATGATCAGATGCCCTCTTCTGGTGTACATGAAGACAGCCTACTCACATACATAATAAATAATATCTTTAAAAAAAGAAAAGAAAAACAAAAGAACAATAACAAACAAAAACCAGAACAAAACAAAAACAAAATTAAAGCAAAGTTACGTGTAAATGAGGTAGGATTACTTTTACATGCAGACTTAATTACTGGCCAAATATTTGAGAGTGCATGGCACACTACATGACATCGTCACCTTTCTCAGAGTCTCCGGTGTTTTGACTTTCTGTACATCAGTGGGAATGCCACTTCCAAAATATGCATAGCAGAAAACAGCAGAAGCACGAGCACGTTCAAGGGCCATTTCAGACATTGCTGAAATTCTGTCCTAATCCTGAGGCAATTTCATTTAACACTTTAAAAGATGAACCAAGTCAACGATTCAAATGGCAACTTTAAAACCAAACATCCTAATGTAATACGGTTCAAACATATACTAACTGGGTACTTAAATGCTGAGGAAGGATTGTTTTTTTTTTTTCCCTGTAATTAAACCATTCTGTTTCTATAACAGCACAGTGCATTATGTGGACAGTAAAGTCGCTGCCATTCATTACACAAAATAGTCTTGGACCTGAGCCGAGACGCTTGAGGCGGCATCTGTCAGTGCTGTGTGACGACCAGTTATGCTCGGTGCAAAAGTGTGTTCAAGAGCAAGGCCGCAGTGAGGCAGTTCATAGGACACGGGTGTGAGAGGCCAGCCACACCTCGGATTCATTATGTGTTTGATTTGGAGTTGACTTTTGTCCGCTGTACATTCAGAAACCTGTTATGTAATAGTTCGCAAGCCACACCCAGCTCTGTGACCCCAGATGGGGTTGGTCCTCACATAGTAAGAACCCGCGTCACTATCAGATTGCCAAGATGCTTCACATATCGGTATATAATGTGTGGGCACTGTGTGTATATACATGTGCACACACAGTCGTGCGCAAAACTACTCGTCTCCAACACAAATATAAACCACTGGAGACAAGAGTCTTTATCTCTTTAGCACCCTACCCTACCCTAGGATGCTTACATACAATACTGAAAACATGGCAAAACTAAGTGTGTGTTCTTTCCCTATTCTTCCGTGTAGGTTTTATGACGGCAGATGAAAGGAAGTTGTTTGACCACCTTAAATCCCCTCATCTGAAGTACTGGGTTCCCTTCATTTGGTTTGGAAATCTTGCAACTAAAGCCCGGAATGAAGGCAGAATCAGAGACAGCGTCGATCTGCAATCCCTGATGACTGTAAGTGCTCAGTAAGCCATGATGGGAAAAAAAATGCCAATCAGAACACACGAGGGCCCTGGATGTAACCACAGGTCAGGCCAAGAAGTCCGCTCCATTCACTCCAGACTCCAAGGAGCTAGGACACCAGTATGAAACCCACAGCGTGCAGGGCAGAGAGGGAGTGGGAGGGACCCAGGCTCCTTGGAAGTGTTTGCTGTCTGCACAGCATGTTCTACAGGAGGCTTATAGGAAAAGTGTTAAACCAGGGTTGCCAAAGACTCTGAGGAGACACATTACCCACAGGCATCTGCTATACCTTGTTTCGGGAATTCTACAATACAGTTCTTTAAGTGCTGGGATGAGACCCAGAATGCCCGTGCATGTTAGGCTAGCAATCCTCCACTGAACTGAACCCCGACCGCTGCAAAGAATAAAATCCTGAGGAAGAGTAAACCCTACCTCCTCCCCAAATTTGAATTGTCTAAACTTAAACCAGCCTTTTAGTTGCTCCAGGGAACAAAACAGTGTCTTGCTAATTAATGAGCTCAGGCTTCGTTGGAGAGGTGTTCGCAGGGACCGGATAATCTAGTCTGACAGTTCTGACGGTCTCAGGCTTGGATTGAGGCTAAAACGAATAAATGGTTTTCAAACTGAGATAATATTAGATTCCAGCCGTACATGGATAAGGCAAGGGATCGATGGCTTTCCATCCTTTCTGTTACTGATAGATTTTCTGTCAATATGGGCATTTTAAAGCCCCAATTTGTTGGGGGGGCTGTTTAGCATGCATTTATATGTCTCTTCCAATATCTGTAGTAAGAATGTTTTTACGGAGGGGAAAAATGCTTGCCAAATTTTTCTACCAAAGTAACTAGTAATTATTTATTTAAAGTAATAAGGTCCTTAGTGTCCCATGTGCACTTGGGGGCAGTCTATACATTGAAAATTGTGGGTTAGGAAAACAGGGTCTTATCCCTGTAACATCCATCTACTCTTAATATTTATAAAAATACGTCCAAATGTCCTCATTTTTTTTTTTTTTTCTTTTTACAAACTGCTCTGTGGTATTCTTTGCTTTTCATTCTCAGCCAGGGGGTGGGGGGCGGTGCTTACTAGTCTCACAAAGTTGGCCTCAGAATTTAGCAACACACCCATCACCAGTGTGTGCGGGGCTCTAAGTCACAGCTAATGTTTGTTACTGTGGTTGTCATTTTGGTAAAGTGTGTTTTTATCTGTTTCGAGCTTAGGAAATGAATCGGTATCGCTCTTGGTGCAGCCTCTTATTTGGTTACGACTGGGTTGGCATTCCACTGGTTTACACGCAGGTATCAAATACCGTGCATGTGGCTGGGTTGGGACGGGGGACAGGAGACTAGGAATCTGAGGTCAGTCTTGGGCGTCACTCCTCAGGAGCTGCCCACTTTATTTTTTTAGATGAGATAAGATCTCTAACTGAAACCTCGAACTTGCCATCTTTCACTTAAACTTGCTGGCCACTGAGGACCCAGGCTCTACCTACCTTTACCCCTTGCCCAGCACTGGGGCTATAGGAATGACCCACCATCCCTGCCATTTTATGCCAGTGCTTGGACTCAAATTCAGACCCTCAGGCTTGGGCTGCAAGTACATTACTGACTGAGCTGACTCCCCAGCCCCACGCATGTGGTTTTTCAGGTTTTGTTTAACTCCCCCCTGCACACTCTGCACAGAGTTCCTGCGGGCAGCCAGTACTGCCCCCCTCACCCCACCTCCTGTCTGTCCCAGGTTGTCACCCTTGCTGTCTACACGTTCTTCTTTGCGTGCCTGATTGGGCGGCAGTTCCTGGATCCCACCAAGGGCTACGCGGGGCATGACTTGGACCTGTACGTTCCAATCTTCACCCTCCTCCAGTTCTTCTTCTACGCAGGATGGCTCAAGGTAGTCAGCAGTGCAGGGCAGTCTGGACTGCCTTTTGTTCCAGACTCTCCGCAGGGACCCTCTGTTGAGTCTTTGGCAAACTATTCCTGAATAACCTGAAGGTAGACCTCACGTGCGGTAGTCCAGACACGGGGTTGCGTTTCCATCAGGATTAAAGCGGTGGGCGCAGGAGGCCGGCCTGCAGCAGGCTGGAGCCATTCCTTATGCAAAGAGATTAGAAGAACATTTCTCTTATGGCTATTGATTTTTCTTCAAGTCTCTGTGTGTTCCCACTAGGCTTGCAGTAATGTAATTAAAGTAATAGCTGCGCCCGTGTTGGTCATTAGGCACTACTGGGCAGAGGAAACGGCAGGAGAGAAACAGCCTGTGAGAGCAGACGTGAGCTCTAATACTGCAGTAGACGCTTGGTTCTGCTCCACTCTGTAAATCATCCTTTGCAATCCCCTGACTAGCTGTCCCGTACATTAAATGCATCCCATTTTCAGGAAAGCTCATCCGGATTAAATGCAGAAACACCAAGATTAACGATGACATTTACTTTACCTAAAATCTAAAAGCATGTCAGAACAGTGAGAACAGGTTGTCCAGTCATGGGTGTGGGGCAGTGACTGCTGCCCTCCTCCCACACCACCACCACGCCCAACCCTCCCCACATGTGTATAAATATCAGAAGCTTGATTCTCCATCACCTGAAGCATGTGACAGGAAAAAAAATCAAAGACAACAGTTTCCTTAAGTAAAATGAGTCCCAGTGATATTTTCAAGGAGACAAACAAAAGAAAAATTCCAGATACTTGGCCTTCCCAACAGCCACCTGTGGTCAGGCCTCTGGGTTGGAACAAATTCCCCTGCAAAAACTAGTTCTTTTATTGGTTTGAATCTCATAAGTATGTTGGCATTTTAAATTATACTCCAATGACATGTCCTTTAAATGGCAAAAAAATATTTTTACCAGATGACAGTTATTCATAATCATCTTTACCCACTTTCTCGGAGTGGGAAAGAGCAAGAGAGATGAGTAGCTAGCTCTCTTAGAGGGAAAACGGGCTCTACTTTTCTCCGACATCAAGTCGCCACCGTTGATCCAAATGCTCACCCACCGCACCTCCTGTTCTTTCCGCTCTGCTTTGTCCTTTCCTGCTCTGCTGTGCTGAACTACTAATTGTCCGCTTTGTGACCACGTTGAGCCCTCAGCTGCTCCATGAAAGGGCTAGTGGCTCCTTGTGGCACACTGGCGAAGTGTCTAAATAAATCCCTTTCCTCTATAAACCATTTTTAAATGGCCAAATATGAAAAGACACAAGCGTGGCTCTGTTCAAGATAAGCCAGTGTAATAAAAGTGCCGTTCCCACACCGGTGGAATGTGGCTCCATTCCCAAAGAACCGCTCCATCCGAAGTGTACAAAACATATCTTGATCTTTCTTCCTGTAAACGGTACCCTCCAGGAATGTAATCCTCGTGACATACTCAATGCGCAGATATGTCATTCTGACTATTAAATAGAGCTTACAATAACATATACAAGACTGCCGCTATAAAAGTGAGAAATATGAACGTAACAAAAGTATTTTTAGGGATGAAATAACGGCCTATTTAATCTAAGCAAAACCTCAGGCAAGAAGAGCAACACAGCTGCTCACAACACAGGAAGGGCAGTCACAGCACTCCCAGGAGGCCCACTGCCCAGGCTTGTCACCAGAGGAGGCCCACTGCCCAGGCTGTCCCCACAGGAGGCCCACTGCCCAGGCTGTCCCCACAGGAGGCCCACTGCCCAGGCTTGTCACCAGAGGAGGTCCACTACCCAGGCTGTCCCCACAGGAGGCCCACTGCCCAGGCCTGTCCCCACAGGAGGCCCACTGCCCAGGCTGTCCCCACAGGAGGCCCACTGCCCAGGCTTGTCACCAGAGGAGGCCCACTACCCAGGCTGTTCCCACAGGAGGCCCACTGCCCAGGCTGTCCCCACAGGAGGCCCACTGCCCAGGCCTGTCCCCACAGGAGGCCCACTGCCCAGGCCTGTCCCCACAGGAGGCCCACTGCCCAGGCTGTCCCCACAGGAGGCCCACTGCCCAGGCTGTCCCCACAGGAGGCCCACTGCCCAGGCTGTCCCCACAGGAGGCCCACTGCCCAGGCTGTCCCCACAGGAGGCCCACTGCACAGGCCTGTCCCCACAGGAGGCCCATTGCACAGGCCTGTCCCCACAGGAGGCCCATTGCCCAGGCTGTCCCCACAGGAGGCCCATTGCCCAGGCCTGTCCCCACAGGAGGCCCATTGCCCAGGCTGTCCCCACAGGAGGCCCATTGCCCAGGCCTGTCCCCACAGGAGGCCCATTGCCCAGGCTGTCCCCACAGGAGGCCCACTGCACAGGCCTGTCCCCACAGGAGGCCCACTGCCCAGGCCTGTCCCCACAGGAGGCCCATTGCCCAGGCCTGTCCCCACAGGAGGCCCATTGCCCAGGCCTGTCCCCACAGGAGGCCCACTGCCCAGGCTGTCCCCACAGGAGGCCCACTGCACAGGCTGTCCCCACAGGAGGCCCACTGCCCAGGCTGTCCCCACTGCAGTTCTCTGGTTCTCCACCCTGGCCGCGCTATAGGACCTCCTGGGAGCTTTATTCAGCGTTCCTGCCAGGGCTCAGCCTCACTCTGAGTAAACCAGAGTGTGTGGGGGAGGGACCCAGGTATCTGGTTTGCTTTCTTTGGTTCTGCTTGCTTTGTTGTTGTTGTGTTATTCTGTAGGACTTCAGGGAGTGGTTCTCATGCACAATGGAGGTTGAAAACGGTGGCTAAGTGGTTTAATTTAAATCCTGAGAGCCAGAAGAATAGTTTCGTGTGACTCTGTGTGTGTGTGCATGTGTGTGTGTGCACGATGTGTGTGTGTGTGTGTGCGCGTAACATGCATATGAATGTGCAGGAATGTACACCCTGCTTAACGCATGTGGAGGTCAGAGCACAAGGCTGAGTGTCCCCCTCTTCCTCTTCCTCTGTCTCTCTCTGCCCTATTGCCTGGAAACAGGGTTTTTCACTCCACCAGAAGCTTATACTTTCACTAGGCTGGCTGGCCAGAGACCTCTCAGAATCCACCCATCCTGATCCCTACATTGCTGGCGTTACAGGCATGCTCAGCCATGCCTAGCTTTGTGCATGGGTGCTGGGGGTTTGAACTCAGGTCCTGTGTTTGCAGCTTAAGCGTCCTTAGCCATTGAGTCATCTCCTTAACCCCAGTTAGGTAGAGTTTCTACTGAAATGGTCTCAGAATCTAGAAACTAATCAAACACACATACACACATGCATGCACATGTACACACATATATATGTTTAAAAAAATTGTTCAAAAATGTTATATTTGACATCTAAGGCCATTCCATTCAGGAACACGGTAAGGCTATTTAATATTGATGGAATGCTACGTGATGTATCTAACCAAAAACCAGTTAGCTAGTTGTCCTCCAGAAGGAAAACTGGAAACTAGGCAAGCCTCTGTCTCCAGCTTGACTTTGAGTCCCAGGTGCAATCACTTGGCAGTTTTCTCTCATAACAGACATTGCCTTTTATTGCTTTTTATTGTGATCCGTCTTCTGTCGCTGTTTAACCTCAGGTGATCAGCTGAGCCCTTACAGGTGTCTTAAAAGCTCAGGCAATAGAAACGCCTTGCGTGTAGTTAATGGCCCTTCAGTCTTCACTCATTTGCTTTGGTTCCGTGGAGCGCCTGGCTTCCCTAGAGTAGGGCAGCACTGTCTAGACAAGGCCTGTTTACAGAGCACGTCCACTGCCCCATAGGCTTAATATTAAAACACATGCCAGGGAACAAACAACTAACACAGGGGTACAGCCTCTAGGTCCCATGTGTAAAAAGGGACAGAGGAGCAGCGACTACAGCAGGGGTCAGCCGCAAGCTCTGCCTCGGATGTGCCCGTTTATCCTGTGTTCTCACCTGCAGGTTGCCGAGCAGCTGATCAACCCTTTTGGGGAAGATGATGATGATTTTGAAACGAACTGGTGCATTGACAGAAACCTGCAGGTTAGAGGAGCTTTCCTGTCCTTTGTAAACAGTAACGAATCACATGTCAGTTGGCTCTGGATGCAGGTTCCCCAGACCTGAGAGCGTTAGCCAAACATGAAAGAAGCCTAGCTGAGCACTGCAAAGTTCCTTTTGGAACCTGGGCTGGCCTGGACCTCATTTCCAGTTCAAATAAGCCAAGTGGATTTCCTCTGTGAGTTGTCGTTGGTGTCACCTTCTTCTTCTGTCCACTGCAGGGCGATGTTTTAATTCATTTCCTCACCTACTTAGCTTTGTCATCTGGAGAGATTTGTGGTGTCATAAAGTGGTACCCAGATGTAGTCTTCTGTGAATTCCTGAACATAACCCACCAGCCCCCAGTCATCAGTTGTGTAGGGTGGACACCTAGGCTGCACCGGCTTCCTTCTTACATCTGCAGTCATGAATGGCTCCCCTCACCCCAAAGCAGAGCTGTTCCTGAAAGGGTCCAAGGCAGTAGGAGGGAGTTCTCTTTCTAGGGAGGGCTCCCCTCAGAGCCTCTGTCTGCAGGCCTTCCTCCCACCAACCCATCTGTTTGAAGCCCCGCCAGTCTGTCAGGGAAGAAGCATAAAGTTTCTCTCCCTGTCCAAGCCGGATTCCCAGAGGCTTAATGGTCTATTTGTCACTTTGTCTAAGCCAAGACAGAGAGGTCGTTACCGTAGCACAGGTCTGTTGATACACTACTCTTCCAAACACACGAATAGACAGGCCTGGTGGCATAGGCCTGTAATTTCAGGGCTTGGTAGGCTGAGAAAGGAGAATTACAAATTCAAAGGTATCCTAGTATGCAGGCTGAGACCCTGTTTCAAAGAACAAAAGGGAGGGAGGAAGGAAGGAAAGAAGGGAGGGAGGGAGGGAGGGAAGATAGGGCATACAGGAAGTGGAAGAAGGTAGAGGTGTGTTTGTGGGGTTACAGGGGAGGGAACCTTGCTGATGTTTACACGAGGGCACGTGGGCAGAGGGCAAGCAAAGATGCACAGAGGATGCACAGCCCCACAGCTCCACAAACACCACGGCCCAGTGTTCTCGAACAGGAGAAGACATGCACAACGGCCTGCAGTGGCCTCCTTGCAGCACGTCTATCTTGGGGCTATTGTATTTTCACTCAGACCACGTCCTGTTATTTCCCCAACTCCCACCCACCCGCTAGAGACTCCTTCCTTCCGAGCCGTCCTAACAATATGACAATGTTTCCAGGTCTCTCTCTTAGCTGTGGATGAAATGCACATGAGCTTACCCAAGATGAAGAAGGACATTTACTGGGACGACTCTGCTGCTCGGCCACCATACACCCTGGCAGCTGCTGACTACTGCATACCCTCATTTCTGGGCTCAACAGTTCAGATGGGGTAAGCGTGTTTTTTTTTTTTTAAACCTTTGATATTTTGGAGAACTTTTGAAAATGTGTCGTGTGTATTTGTATGCTTACGTCGTAAAGGAGATACGTGCCACGTTGTGCATGTGGAAGTCAGAGGGCAACTTCATAGAGTCAGTTCTCTCAGTCCACGACTATGTGGGTTCCCAGGATCACTCGGGTCATCGGGGTTATGTACCCACACACACATCTCTGGTACAGTTATGATTGCTCTCAGAGGCCATCTCTAAGCTGAGTTCCACGTATGCAATGAAATATGATCCTATCCGCCCTCAGTTTCTCCCTCCACCTTCCCCAATATCTCTCCCAAAACATCTGGCCCCAATCTCATCATTTCTTTTTTCTTTCTCTCTTCTTCCTCCTCCTCATCTTCTTCCCTTCAAAGTCTAATTAATACTGACAATGTGGGCAATGGAACATGGGGAACTTATCAGTGGCCACATGCTCAGAATAGAACGGTTCCCTCCCACAGCTCAGCTCTAAGGGGTGGGGCCTTAGGCACAACTCCCGCCCCGCCCCACCCACCCATCTGGGCTGGGCTGGCTTTATCTTGTCCATGTCTTGTATTGTACGCTCTCCTGCCCCAGCAGCGTCCTGGTTCCTGACTCCCCACACTCAGATATCTGGCCTCTCTCTTGTACCTATAAAGCTTTGCTCCTGGTCAGATGTCTCCAAGTCCTTAAGGGTAAAGGTTTGTGGCACTCTTGCTTCCAAGAGGGCTGTCTGAAGCTAAAGCCCTTCGTGATCCAAAGCCAAGGATGACTGCATGTGGCAATACAGGAGTTGTGGTAAACAGTGAGAGAGCTTCAGGCACGGGAGACACAGGCAGCTGCCCTCCAAGTCTAGCTGACGGAAGGTTGCCCACCGGAAGGCAGGCTTGTTTCCCAGGCTGGACCCTCCAGTCCTTCCTCACAGGGAGTGCTCAGTCTTGATGAGGGGCAGTCGCTTGTTGCTGGCCCTCATCAGCAAAGCCAGGTCACGCTCCTCAGTCACAGGGCTTCACAGCCATCTAGCAAGCGTCTCAGTTTTGAAAATCAATAACACATTTTCCTAGAGTTTGCTCTTAGACAATTAAATATGCCTTGTCCTTTCCCTCGCTCCCTCCACGGAAGACCAGGAAGCATTTGAAGCGCCGCCGTGTGGAGTGAAAGAGACCCGCACCGTAGCCAGAGTCTGGGAATCCGCTGGGCTCCATACGCCCCGGTTCTAACGTCCATTTAGCTGTTTCCGCATAATGGTTAAAATTATTGGAGGGGATGCAAGACTTTTATTTGATCCACATATTTGCCCTGATCATAATTTTGCAAACTCCTCAGTAAATGCCCATGTTCTTTAAGAAGAATTAAAACGTTTCTCTTATTCCTATATTTGGAAACATAGACAGTTGACAAGATCTTTGAGACAATGCCCACTCCAACAGATGATAGGGAATATTAAATGCAATTGTAGCCATAGCATACTGTAGATGTGGTTACAGAACACCATTATGATTGTCACTTAGTCAGGCCTTTGATGTGTGGGTTCCAACCTGAGGCACAGAAAGACGAAATAGATCTAAACCAGTTTTCAAATTAAATTAACTGTAGGGACAGAAAATAAAACCAATGAGAGAAAAGCAGAAGATATAAAATTTAAAACTGCAGGAAAAAAAATTCAGCTGTCAGAAGAGCTGAGGTCAAAATGGCTGATTTACCTGCCTGCTGGGGGAGGGTACAGAGGAAAGCCGGCAGCGGCAGCGTAAGGGAGACATCTCTGAGAGGTCCTGCCAAACTGCTGGACTCTGCTAGAACCGGCTAATCAAAGAAACCATTACACAGCAGCTCATCGGCTCTGGCTTTTCTGCATGTGTGAGCACCATTAAAGGGAAAGCTCACACTCCAGAACCTTCCCCTGCAGGAACACAGGCAACCGGAGGTCAGCCCTTCACAGAAACGCCTTTCATGCCTTGGATCCTTTCCCAGGCTTACGGAAACAGAAAACCAAACTCAAACCAACAGATGCCAAAAGGGCTCTGTGGGGTCCCACCCGGAAACCAGCCTGTCTGTCTTTGGGAATGGCTCGATCCAGAGGTTTGGGCAATGTGATAGGTTCATGGTTGCCTCGTCTTCCTCCCATCCCAGGCCTCTCTCCCCGGAGGCTTGGTTTTCAGGCAGGCTCTCCCCTCTTGACGGCAAGATGGCAGCTAGCAGCTCCTGCCTAATCCCGCAGAAAGAGTACACAGTTCTTTCCAACTTTAAAAACTGAGGTGCTGGCTTCACTATGGCTGGCTGGGCTTGGCTAGCATGTCCCTTCTCAAACAAACTTCAGTACAGTAATTTAGGTAGCCAAGGTTGGCTCATGTGTTCCTACTGATGACTATATGAAAGCTCTTCTTAGGTGAGGGGGAAAAATGTATCATATTCTGTTAGAGGGAGTGGTTTTTAAAGGCTGCGACCCTTTAATGTAGTTCTTCATCTTGTGGTAACCCTCAAGCATAAAATTATTTCGTTGCTACCTTATAACTATAATTTTGCTACTTGTTATGAATCTTTTTGTTTTGTTTTGTTTGTTTTTGTTTTTCAAGATAGAGTTTCTCTGTGTAGCCTTGGCTGTCCTGGACTCATTTTTGTAGACTAGGCTGGCCTCGAACTCACAGTGATCCACTTGCCTCTGCCTCCCCGAGTGCTGAGATAACAGGCATGCACCACCATGCCCAACTATATGGTTATGAATCTTAATACAAATATCTGATATGTGGGATATATTTTCATTGTTACAGATTGACCCAGAGAGACTGAGACCCACAGGCCCAGGTGTACAGCCCAAGAACATTTAAATTCGGAACTCAAATTTAGGGCTTATCTTTTTATATCACTTTTTCAGACTTGTAGTCACAATCCCCGTGAGCCAGAAATTCTAAAATCAAGGAAATGTCCTTGAACACCGAGCCAAAGCACCATGCAAGGGCAGCCTGGGAGAGTGCTCAGCTCATATTCAATGCAGTTAAATGACTTTCACGTTCACACAATATGCGTCTCTGCATGAAACAGAACCCCCTTTGTTGTCAGAACTAAGAAACACAGTCAAAGCCTCGTTTTTCTTCCTATCTGCTAGCTACATATAATGAGCCCCCCCCCCTTTAAATCTGACGTACAAGTTTAAACTGTGTATCACTCGTGCCTTCACACATGGAACACACGCATTCATTTATTCGCGTAAGTTTTTTTTTCTCCCCAGATTCCTGCTATGTAGTAGACTGTGTGCCAGATACTAGACACGGTCATGAAAACGAGAAAGAAGTGGGGAGGGGAAAGGCTAAGTGGCATCCAAAGGCCTGAAGGATATGTCCTGGGGGAGTGGTGAAGAGCTAGGGTGGCCTAGAAAGGGCGCTGAGTTGGGTGCCATAAAGGAGGTGGAGGATGGCACCTGGTGGCTGGGGAGGTAGCGAGCTAGCGCTCACATCACCCAGTGCCATACTGTTTCAACCCAGAGGAAGCTTCAGCGAAGCCCATCCATCTCTGTCCTATCAGATCTAAAAGTACTGCTTAAAAATTCCATTTTATAAATCCTAATACCAAAATCAGTACTGATGTTCTATCCTCCTATTTTGTATAGAATATGATAAAAACAAAAACAAAAACAAAAAACTTCAGAAGCAAGACTCGGGAGGAAAAGGCCTGCTTAAAACTCTGATGAGGGAGGAGGAGATGGATCCGTGGGTGAGGCACTTGCCGTGCAAGCAGGAGGATCTGAGTGGGGATCCCAGCACACACAGACAGACAGACACAGAGCCACACACCCACAACCCCAACGTTCCCACAGCGAAACGGGAAACAGAGACAGGAGAGTCACTGGAAGCTCGGAGAGCCCGCTGGCCTGGTGTCCACAGCAGTGAGAGACTGTCTCAAAGACAGAGGAAGGACCAGCACTCTAGATTGTCCTCCGACCTCCACATGCACGCTGTGGTGTGTGCACATGAGCACTGACGCACACAAGTGCCCACACACTCACACACACACAGTCTGAATGGAGCACCCAAATTAGAAATGGCGTCATAAGTACACTGACCTTCGGATTTAATAATTAGTGATAACTACTGTGTGGCCATCAGTCACCCTGTGACAAGCCACCCTGTGAGCTAACTGAACAATAGGAAGTCATCTTCCGGGCCCGAATTCTTCCCTTCATGTCACCTGAGTTCAGCTCAGCTAAGCGTTTAGTTTGTTCTTTCGTCCTGAAATGAGATGCTTGCTACTGTTTTAACCAAGGCATCTTTTTTATTAGTTTAGCCATGAAGACCCTATTAACCAAGATTAAGAAAACTTCTGAAACCAACCAAAAGGAGACCTATCCACACAGTGCACATGAAAACACACCCAATATCTAAAATGAAAATTGGTCTTTGTGGGACAAGGATAAACATTTCCAAGCCAGGCCTGTAATAGCAAATTGAGACGTTAGGAACAGCTTAGGCTACAGAGTAAGGAGACCCAGTCTCAAAAAAAGTAGTCAGTTAACTAACTAATTAGTTAATTAAAGAAAAAAATAACACTTATAAAGCAAGATACGCCAGTAGTGTAAATGCTTAAAAACAAGCAGTGCTGTTAAATATGTGTATGTGTGTGTGTTTAAAAGTAAAAGCATCCAAGCTTATCTGCTACTACAAAATAGAATGCTTTTATCTGCACGCTATAGCATCATAGGACACTCCAGATTCCATTTTTATTTTATCTACTTGGTGTTACTTATTACACAAATGTTGGAGATGATGAGGAATATAGTGTAAGGACATTAAAGACCCGAGGTCTCATAGCTCCCTTTAATCTGGTCATGAAAATCAAAACACCCAACAGAAAAGGAGCAATGATCCCTCAAGAGCTTCGGAAGAACCCCAGCATGCTGCCCGCTGTGACAGAGAGGAATCCACCCAGGGGAAGAGGGGCTGCTCAGGAAATGGTGGGCAAGCGTGCTAGCGCTGCTTGCTCTCTGTGCAGCGGACCTAAAGCATGCTTGAGCATGCGCAGACCACTCACCGCGCCCATTTTAAAGAGTATTACGCTATTGGATTTTTCTGAGGTCAATTCATATGTCACTCCTTACACTTGCAGTAATCTTCTAGAAGGATCCATGCGGCAGAGAGGAGAAATGGCCTGGTCTGCTATGAATTCCTTCTAGCTAGAAATAGAAGGATGTAAAATTTACTTGGTACTGGGAAACTAAACCACTGTGTTGAAAATGAGGACTCTCACTTTTCTGTCTTTACGCCATAACTTCTAAGCATGTTTACCATGCCACAATCCCTCTTTTTAGTTATACAAGCATGCACTCAGCTGGGTGTGGCGGTGCACGCCTGTAATCCCAGCACTTGGAGGCAGAGGCAGGTGGATCTCTGAGTTCCAGGCCAACCTGGTCTTCAAAGCTAGTCCAAGACAGCCAAGGATACAAAGAGAAACCCTGTCTGGAAAAACCAACCAAACAAACATGCACTCAATGTATACAAAGTATTCAAGATGGTGCAAACTAATACTAGCTCAAATACATGAAAATGCATATTGTAGCAAGCAAAGATCTTACTAAAGTTCATTAAATCTATTTCTTTTTTTCATTAAATGTATTTCTAGACTGATATTTTCAGTAATCATCTCTTAGCCAATATGTTCAAATAGTTCATTTTCGCTTTATAAGAAAATACATAGTCTGGTATATACAAAGGCATGCTTATGTTATAAACCACTAAAAATAGCCCAAGTTCTAAACCACTAACTTCTACAAAAAAATGCGCTCTTGGCACATTGATTTTCTTACCCTTAATGTACCAGAAAGGAAGGAGAGACAAGCTTCCCAAGGAGACGAACGGCCGGGCATTCATCATCTTAGAGCACGGGGCTTCTTCCATCTGTCTACATGGGGTCACCTTGCACGCTCAGTTCTCACCCTGAAATGGTATCAGAGGTATGCACGGCTTAGTGGTCTTTTCTGACAGAACATCTGCAGGTTACAATAGTTGTCAGGGGATGGGCCAGGCTGTAGTGTCCCTGTCAAGCAGTGGCGACTGTGACAACATGGCCGGGGTGGTATCATGAGGTTAGATGTGGTGCAGGAAAGGTGTGGTAAACCAAGTTTGTCATAATTCTTGCCCTGAACTCTCAAATAGGCCGCAAGGAGGTGGTAGGAAGGGCGAGGCTCTGGGGCCGTCTCCAGCCTGAGTGCTTCCCAGGATGCTCCACTCGAAGGGACTGTCCACCAGAAGGGAGCAGGAAGAGGTCTTGTTGGGCACCGCATTCCACTCATTGAGTTTTCCTCATAACTCTCAGCCTTCTCAGGCAAATCACCAGCTCTGGCCAGTGTTGCCACCTGGGTTTGCGAGCACTGCAGTGTTAAAACTGTAAAGCGGACATGGAAAACAGAAGTCACTATATCAAGCAACATTCTCCTAACTTCCTCATTTCAAATGATGTCGAGACGACTTTTTATTATTTGAATTTAAGTTGTCAAAAACACCACTTTAAACGTGGAACAAAGAAAGGCCGGCGTGGGGTTTGCCCCTTTATCTTCCCAAAGATCTGTAATTAATTACAGCATTCCACTAGTGAGGATAGAGTCGCTTTGCAGAAAAACAAAATAAGACGCATTGAGTGTTCCATGCCATTTGCAGGGGCTGTCCTGGTCTTTATATGTCAGACACACACGAAGACCCGGACGTCGCGCTGTGTGCTGTGTCTTTGGTTTGGAGATTGCTCTGCACGCTGAGCAGGCTCCCTTATCGGCTCCACTGCTCACACCCTTAGTTCTGGGTCTGACGGTTTTGTACATGTTCAAAAGATGTTTTTAGCTTTGGTTGAGAGCCTAGCCTTTAAAGGCTGAGCTGTCTCTCCAGCCCCATGTCTCTAAATGCCGGATTTTGTTATTCTTTTCCAACCCTGGCTGTGAAACCAGCTTCGACTGAAACATCCCTCTGCCGAGCCGCACACTTTCTTTCCTTCTACCCTTCTCGTTATCAGAATCAGGCAGTACGGAACCACCCTGCTCATCCCCACGAGTCCTGTATTGGTGTATGGGTGACTTACAGAGTTAGCCATGTCTAGCGAATGGCATAAAAATAACACTGAAAGGCCAGGGCAGGACAGTGCCCTCCACAGCTCCTGCCATGTCGCTAGCCCTGGCTTCCCGCCCTGAGTTTCCCCGGCTTCTGCCAGCCCTTGTATTGTACACCCTCTCCACCCACAGCCAGCACCCTGGCCTTCCTGTTAACTAGCTGCTAAGTCATCCTATCTAAGGTTTTTAACCTTCTAGGTAGGCTCCCAGCTGCAGCGGCAGTTCTTAAAGAACCCTGTCAAAGAAGAAAAAGGACTTTACTGGCGAGTATTACCGTCACCTTGCCAGTGATTGACAGAATCCTTTTCACAGTGTCTGTTCTCCAGAACTCTCTGGCACTTTCCACACCCTTTCAACTCCCAAGCAGCATGGAAGGCAGGTAGAATGCCATCGCCACCAGTGTCACGTTGAGTCACGAGAGCCCTGTGTCTCCCAGCAGAGTCTCCCAACGCTGCACAGCTATGTCTTCCTGGACGGCAGCATCTCACCCCTCAAGTCCCCAGAGTCATTTGTTCTACTTGAAACAACTCTCCCTGTCCCCCTCTGGAGACTGGTGGCTATGTGGCATTTCCTGTGACCTTCCTCCTGTCTCTAATCGCCCCTCCCCCATCTCAGTCCAAAGCACAGTTCCAAAGCACAGATGGGCTGCTTCAGCTGAGCGTCCCCACACTAACAGGACAGAGTGAGAGTGCTCCTGTCCTGTCGTGTAAGCATCTTCTGTGATTGCTTCAGTGCTATTACATCTGGGCCTCTGGCATGTACTAAAAATACACTTTACAAATTAAATAAGGATGTGGGTATGTTCAATCCCCACAACATCTCACCAACCAGATATGTATGGGGGTTAAATCCAGTACCTGGGCCGGGAGTGGTGGCGCAGCCATTAATCCCAGCACTAGGGAGGCAGAGGCAGGGGATCACTGCCTGGTCTACAAAAGGAGTCCAGGACAGCCAAGGCTACACAGAGAGACCCTGTATTAAGGGAAAAAAAAATCCAGTACCTAGGAGGTAGAGGCAAGAGGGTAAATTTGAAGTCTCTACATAGTGAGATGAAGAGCCACATGAGGTACACATACAAACTTTGTCTCATTTTATTATGTATCTCTAAATTTTCAGACCACTCTGTTCTTTGTTTGTTTGTTTGTTTTGTTCTATTTATTTAATCAATTTACAGCCTGATCCCAGCGCTCATTCTCCTCTCTTCCTAGTCCCCCTCTCACACCCTCCCCCTCTGCTCCCCCCCCCACTTCTTCTCAGAGAAGGGGAGGCCTCTAAGGAGTGCCATCCCACCCTAATAGTCAAGTCACTGCAGGACTAAGTGCATCTTCTCCCACTGAGGCCAGAACAAGGCAGCCCAGCTAGGGAACTGGGATCCAGAGGCAGACAACAGAGTCAGAGACAGCCCCCACTCACGTTGTTAGGAGACCACACGCTGACTGAGCTGCACATCTGCTACATATGTGTAAGGGGCATAGGTCCAGCCCGTGCATGCTCTTTGGTTGGTGGTTCAGTCTCTATGAGCCCCCATGGGCCCAGGTTAGTCTACTCCATAGTAGTTCTTGTGCTGTGTTCTGGTTTTTTTGTTTGTTTGTTTGTTTGTCATTTGTTGTTGTTGTTGTTTTTGAGACAGGGTTTCTCTGTGCAGCCTTGACTATCCTGGACTCACTCTGTAGACCAGGCTGGCCTCGAACTCACAGAGATCCACCTGCCTCTGTCTCTCAAGTGCGGGGAGTAAAGGTGTGCGCCACCACTGCCCAGCATGTGTTCTGTTCTTAAACTGTGTTTCTACATATCAGAAACATAAAAGCATTGAAAACCATGACATTCAGAGAAAGAAAAGGATAGGGTTTTTGTTTAGTTTTGTTTTTTGTCTTTTATTATATTTTTTTAGAGAATGTAAAGGATAGGCTGGGTGTCAGCAGCAGAGTCTTTGGCGCCAGCATTAGAAGAAAGGCCATTCATTCCTTAACACTAGAGAGTTCTGCTCCTGCCCTGTCCTGCAGAAAGACCTTAAGAACACCTCTTATTACTTCATCATGTGTCCCTCCAAAGGCCCAGTTTCAGGATGAAGGCGTGGGACACTCCAAGACATGTTTTCTACCCTACACATTCGTCAGCATTGCTCTCCACATAGCCTTTCCAGTGCAGGCAACAGCAAAACCAGACAATTTGAGCCTGGAAGACAAAGCCTGAACGTTCACACACACCCCAAGACTTTTATCCGATCCAGGACTAACGCCACCCATGTCACACCCACCGGAAAACATGCTAATCCCTGACACCTTATTTGTCCAGGTCACTGCTTTCACATGGCATGTTCAGTCCCTTCTTCATCGATGCACTTCTAATCTTTTTTAAATAAAATATACATACAAAAACTTAATTTCAAATGTAGATTTTTAAAAAGATTTATTTTATTTTACCCACATGTACACTTGAAGGCCAGAAGAGGGCACCAGATCTCATTATAGATGGTTGTGAGCCACCTTGCAGTTGCTGGGAATTGAACTCAGGAGATTTGGAAGATCAGCCAGTGCTCTTAACCTCTGAGCCATCTCTCCAGCCCTGTCTGTCTGTCTGTTTGTTTGTTTTTGAGAAAGGGATTTTCTATGTAGCCTTGCCTGCCCTGGACTCATTTTGTAGATCAGGTTGGCCTCAAACTCACAAATATATGCCTGCATTAGTTACAGTTAAGGAATGAATGGCCTTTCTTCTACATTTGTAGATACTTATACCCATGCCTTCTCCCTCTTTTAAAACTGTAACTAATGCAGGCATATATTTGTGAGTTTGAGGCCAACCTGATCTACAAAATGAGTCCAGGGCAGGCAAGGCTACATAGAAAATCCCTTTCTCAAAAACAAACAAACAGACAGACAGACAGACAGGGCTGGAGAGATGGCTCAGAGGTTAAGAGCACTATCTGTTCTTCCAAAGGTCCTGAGTTCAATTCCCAGCAACCACATGGTGGCTCACAACCATCTATAACATGATCTGGTCCCCTCTCCTGGTATGCACACACGTGGGCAGAATACTGTACAAATAATAAATATTTTTTAAGAAGAGTTGCTATCCCATTAAAAACAAACAAACAAACAAATATAAGTAATAAAGTATATGATGTAACAAATTGTTCATGGTAGAGGCTTGATAGAGTTAGCCATATACTTAGCAGGTGCATCTCGTGTGTCCACACCACAGCCCTATGAGGCAGGAAAGTACAATAGGGTCTCCTTGGTGGATCTCCCCAATGTGGACCAGTTAGCTGACCTCTTCCCAGTCTGCTCACTTGCCTGTCTGGGTTTCTCCAGTCTGACCTAGGGGTTTATTGTGATTATTGTAGGTGAGTGTACCTCTCTACTAACTAGTGTACAGTTGGAGCTTTTTTACCCTTATTTGGGGGGGTGTTTGAGTGTGCATATGTGTATGTGTGTGCAGGTATAAGTGTGTGTATGCGTGTGTATGTTTGTGTGCACGTGCGTGTGTATGTGTGTGTGTGTGTCTTAAGCATACATGGGCCTGTGTGTATATGTGAAGGTCAGAGGATAATTTACCGATACCTGTTCTCTCCTTCTAACACATGGGTTCCAGAAATCAGACTCAGCCATCAAGATAGGTGGCAAATGCCTTTAGCCACTGAGCCATCTTGCTGGCACGTTTTGTTTTGTTTTGTTTATTTGGTTTTTCCATTTGAGTCACAAAGTTTGAAATAATATTAATACAGATTGTTCTCCCTGGAAGACCATGTCCCTTTTACCAGGTATGGTACCTTAGATTTAGTTAAGAGAAACAAACTATAACGAATAGTCAAGTCCCAAGTAGAGAGTATATGCCTGTCCTATAAAGAGCGCGTGCCAGCTTGCCCCTGTGCTCCCAGCCACCGCCAGTGGGACAGTCTAAGCAAGCAACTGTGCTCACCACTCCTTTGCGTCCTCCCTAGCTAAATAGATTGCTGTAAAGTGTGACTCATTAGGTCCTGTGAGCTGACCTATTGAAACCCAATAAGCAGGGTCACTGAGGCCACAGAAGCATGAGTCTGCATCTCCGAAGGTGGCGGAACAGGATCTGCACTGGCTCGGAGGGAGGGCCAGGAGACTATCTGGTAGCCAAGGACACTGCTGCGGCGTCAGGGCAACAGCAGGGGGTTGTAATCGAGCACCATCCCAGGACATTAGCTAGGTGATCATTTCATCCATCTTTTATTCATAAACACAGGAGCACATACTTTTTTTTTTTTTTTTTTTTTTTTGTGGCAGTTTCTCTTTGCACTTTCAGGCTCCAGCTGCAGCCTTTTCTTTTATGTCACAGAAAACGCATCTGGCATAAGGCATCCTGTCACCGTGGGTGTAATTAGCAGCCCTGGACTAGGACAGCATGGTTGCTGTTGCTCCCTGAGCCAGCGTGAGCAGCTGGCACTTCAGGGCAAGCGGTTAAGTTATTCTTCGAACCCCACTTACGGCTGACGTTCACAGACTGTGGGGCATTCCTGGCCTCTGAGGCAGGAGTAGAGCTCATTCGGGGCAAGGGGCTTCATTACCTCATTTGCTCATTTTCCTTAAAGCTTGAAGGGGATTAAAAAGAGTGGATGCATTGTCCTTCTTAAATGCCAGCATTTCCATGGGAAATTCTTAGCCACGGCAAACCCATCAAACCCGCCTGGGGACCCCAACCACACAGAGAGCCCACCTCACCTCCACATCTCCTTTTCATGGCATTCTGATTTTTCCTCCTCAGCCCTAATTGAGTAGCAGAAATGTCACGTTTTCACCAGCCATATCTCAGTTCCTTCTGAGGACTTCCTTTTACCCACTATTCTGTCCTGGGCTCTAGTGTCCTTTGATGCCTGGGTGGCAGGCTTTATACCAAAGTGAAATGTGACAAAAGCATCAGAGTAAGACTTCCGTCTTTGGCCTCACTAGCTACTCGGTCACAGTGATTCTCCTGGGCCTCAACAGCACATCTGTAAAGTGCTGCTAACAGTAGAAATGTGAGCAGAACAGACAGCATTAGCGTGACAGTTAAGTGAGCATTAACTGTTGTTTGCATCCGCCATCTTTTACTTTTATCTGTGGGCAGAGCACACATGTAGGGGCACAAGAATGAAGCAGAAGACAGCCTTGTGGGATCGTTCTCCCCTTTCACCTTTACTTGGGTCCTTGGGGTCAAGCTCAGGTGGCTAGGCTTACGTAGCAAGCATCTCTATGCACAGAACCCTCACGGTCTCTTGACGTTAGCTATGACCCACTGTTTTTTATAGAGTGAGGGGGAATGATGGGTCCTGGGGAAATCTCTCTTTATTTTAACTCTAATTTTAAAAAAGAAGCACACATTTGGACAGTGTACACACTGTTGCTAGATCAGTAATTTTCAAAGTGTGATCTGGAAACCCCTGGAGGTCACCAAGACGCTCTGGAAGGGAGTCCATGTGGGTAAAGCTGTTTTCCTCATGACATTATGATGTCATTCTTTCATTTTCATCCTCCTATAAGTGTATGGAAATCCCCTAGGATCTTTTACTTCCACAAGTTTCAGTAACACAGAGTCAACCATAGCCCAAAAATATTCAGTGGAAGGTTGCAGAAAAAAACAAACCATAAACTTACATTGCATGCCATTCTGAACAGTATGACAATGTCTTGAGCTGTCATACGTCATCTCACCAGTGCTGTAAGTCAGCCCTTTGTCCAGTGGATCTGTAGTGCGTGCCCCACCTGCTCCTCACCTGCTAGCCAACTCAGTTATCAGATCGACGGTCACCGCATCACGGTGCTTGTGCTCAAAGATACCTTAAATTATTTTTTTGCTTAACAATAGCCCACAAGAGTAGTGATGCTGGTAGTTTTGGTCTCTGTCTAAGAGAGGTTGTCAAATGTGTCCCTTAAGTGAAAAGTGAAAACTCTTGATTAATGAAAAAAAATATGCTGTTTGTTAATATGGACAAGGATGAATCTACCCATGATATTAAGAATGAAAAAAATTTGATGCTGCAAAAGTTATGGTTGGATGGACAAGATGGCTCAGCCGGAAAACACACACACACACACACACACACACACACACACACACACACACACACACACCACTTGCCACACAAGCCTGATGCCCTGAGTTGGAGCCCTGGAACTGACAGTGGAGGGAAAGCACTGACTCCTGAAAGCTGTCCTCATCATAGGTCACTCCACAAGCATGCCAATGGCACGTGTATGCCATCGCTCAGACGTATGCACAGACTCAGAGACATGTAGTAATAATAAGTTATTTTTAATTTAAAAGTTATAGCCACATAGCCAGGTATGGTAGCACATGTCTGTAACCTCAAAATTTGGGCAGTGGAGATAGGAGGATCAGAAGTTCAAATCATCCTAGACAATACATCAATTTTGAGGAAAGTCTGTCTCAATAAATAGGTTATAGCTGCCTGCGTGGTACATGTTTAGCTAAGATGGGAAAGGCATTACCATCTATGGCTTAGTACAATCGGGGAATCCACTGGGACTCTTGGAATGTAGCTCCCAGAGATAAGTGGGGACTTCTATCCAGTGGAATTTTCTAGAGGCGATTAGATAGACAGAAGTGATGTCATCACTTCGTTCTTAATGGAACATGTGCTCATACATTCCTGCCTTTTATATTCCTCGGTTATCATTTTGAATGTGTAAATAGCAGTTGCTGGAACTCCCTCTTACCTTTGAGACCACCCCCAGTTAATCCTTCCGCTCCTCCACCTTTTGTCCTGTGTTTCCCTCAGGCTGTCCGGGTCCGACTTCCCTGCTGAGGACTGGCTGTGGAACTATGAGAAGCAGGGCCACCGACACTCCGTGATTCGGCGGGTCAAGCGCTTCCTGAGTACCCATGAGCCCCCGGGCAGCCCCAGGAGGAGGAGGAACTTCGGCAGGCAGGCCAGCGACAGCTCCATGTTCTTCCCACCCAGCCCAGCTCGGGATCTGCTCGATGTGCCTTCGAGAAACCCCAGCCGAGGCTCACCCACCCGGAAACAATCCCACTCCCGCGAGGGCAGCCCTAAACTGCACTCCAGCATGGGAGAACTGTCCACCATCCGGGAAACCAGTCGCACCAGCACTCTGCAGAGCCTGACCCCACAGTCCAGTGTGAGGGCCTCCCCCACCAAAATGCCCCAGGTCCCCGAGGTCCTGATCACAGCGGCCGAAGCACCAGCGTTCTCATCAGACAACCATCCTCCTCATGACTCCACTACCTCTATCTTAAGCCTCGAGTTCACCGGAGTACAGCCGAGCAGGACGGAGCAGCAGGTAGACCCCGCAGGAAAGGCGACACCACCCGGAGACCCCAATGCCCAGACTGTTGCAACCAGTAGAGAAAGAGACTTGTTCAACTTTGAGGAAGACCTGGATGATGAGAGATTCCCCAAAAGATGGAGCCTTCCAGAGTTTCGGGAGTCCAGGCACACCTCGCTGGGAAACTTGGGTCCAGATCCCACGAGTCCCAGGGATGCTTTTTTACTTGACGCAGAAACATCACCAGAGACCGGCAGAATCCATCCTGGGGCTGACTCTGGGGTCTCTCCCGACATCCTGTACTTAATGGAAAGCTTGGATAAAGAAACAGACATCCTGGAATTTAACAACGAGCACACTGAAGAACCCCCTAAAGGAACGGCGCAGCACCCCAGGACCTGGTTCTAGCCCAGCTTCGTACTTTACACAAAGCTGTCTGTACCAGTCCAGGAACGCACGCCCCACCCCCACCCCCCAGGAGCCGTCTAGCGGTTAGAAAAACCAACCCTACTATACAAGCTACGTAGAACCATGAAGGGTACTAGATTATGATCCTTAAAAAAAATCGAACGCATCCGCATTGTCTAGCACAAAGGGCTTTTCATGGACGTTATACAGGCGAAAGTCAATTACCATAACTAAATAAAGGACCTCAAATAAATGCATAAAGCTCATACACCCACACGTGACTAGTTTTGGAGAGAGCCAGACGGCTCATAGTCCAATCCCCCAGAAACAAAGGCCACAATACAAAAGGTCCTGTTTCTTTCTGGTTCCTTCCCATACCTTTCTCTTTTCCTTTAGCTACAAAAATAGATAGATCAAGCCCTCCCAGAGGCCCTTTTCTGCCTAGAGTTTTTCCACTGACGATTCCTGGCCTGCTCACTGGCGCTTTCTAAAGCCATGACTGTCATCTTTCCATAACTCTCAAACTCCCTCAGCACCAAAGAGCTCCACTTGCCTTCAGTCACTATTTCATTGTCTGGTCTTCATTTTCTTCCCTTCCTCTTTTTTCTCTTACATGTTTCATCTTCCCTTTTCCCTAGTCTAGCGACTCTTAATCTGTCCCTCTCTCCAGGTTATGACATCTTCTCTTTCCAACTCTGTTGCTTACTTGTCGCATGTTTAAACTGTGACTCGCTGGTGAAGCCTGCTACAGGAACCGAACACACCACACCCTCCCACGCTTCCAGCCGCATAGTAAGAGGTGCATATGGGTTGATGGCCCCCACCACTATCTCAGAACTACTGCTTCTGCTCTTTCATCTTGGACACCAGAGAAAGATGAAGCCAAGAGGATATGGAATCTGCATGGCCAAGTGCTACGTCACCAACGGGCGGCATGGTTTGGATCTGCTGAGTTCATGTAGTCTTCAGCAAGGCCATGCCAATTGTGTCACGGCAGGGGACCAGTTACTGTGTCTTACGGGCTGCTTCATATGAAGTAGGGTATTAGAGCGGTGTAGGTGGCAGGGCCCATGGCCTCGTGATAACGGACAGCTGCCAACCTCCTTTTGGAAGCCCGTAAGTTATGTTTTGCAAGCTCGCAGCTCTGAAAAGCTTTGCCTCCCGAGAGCTTGCCTTTTCACGTGTCATATAACGAAGCTTGGCATGTGGCTTTGGAAGCCAGAGACTCTAATGGTGACTCCTTGTGGTGTCATCTGATGAGCTAACAACCCTTGAAGGGCCCTATGAGATGGATACGCGGGTAGCTCCACTCAAAGATGAAGAAAATAGAGGCCTCAGGGAACCGACTTCCTGAACCCACATCGCCAGGCTTACCAAGCTCAAGAGGCCACACTTCCTCACAGTATTGTGCTGTCTGTCAGGCCCTGAATCTGCTAGTGATTTGCCCCCAAATTCTAGAGGACGCTCCAAAGCGGCTAACCAAAGGCTTGTGCCAGATCTCTCCAGCCTTGGAGACCTTTTCTGGATCGTCCCTGCTCAAAACAATCTTCAGTCAGAGGAGAGAGCAGAGCTTCTGACTTTGGACCTCGCCACGGTCCTCCCCACGTGTCACTGTAAACGAAAGCTGGCAGGAGCCCCTTATTCCTTGCCCCACTTCAGAGTCCCGGTGGGCCAAGGCCACATTCACATGTGACCTCAAATATCAACACGCCTATCGAGGGGCAAAAAGCAGCGACCCCTACCCTGACTGACTTTTCTTAAGGGACTAAAATGATATGCTATTGGAAGAAATGCTGTACACAGATGGTTCTCTGTGTTGGCCCACACCGTTGTCTCCCCAAAAAGGACTGTAATCCCCAAAGTACCACAGACAGACAGACTATGGGCTCAAGCCCCATTACATTTCTAAAAGTCCAGAGCCCCAACCTTTTCCAGTCGCATTGTCTTCACATACTTTTCTTGTGTACAGCAACATAACTCCCACCAGCCTCTTCTCTTTGGCTCTACCTGTTGCTCAAGTACAAAGGAGTTTCTGCTTAGCTGCCTTTGAAGCATAATCAATGTTCATTCCTAAATCCAAAGTCATCAGCTGTTCCCAGGCAGAAGGATAGTTTCATGGAGAGATGAGCAGGTGTTCATCATCTCTTATGCCCCGTTATTCCCGAGACTTGAGCTGAGAACTGAATGTTTCTTCAAATTTTGAGATAGCCTCCCATTTTCTCCTCACACTGAACACTGAGCTCTGGCTTGCTCAATGAGCCCGAATGAAGACTCCTTCTATCATAAAACACATTTCTGTCCCACACAGCCAGGGCTGCAGAAAAATTAAAGGATTTATTCTCTTCTGCCTGATTTTTCACCTGCCTAGATCATTTTCTCCTGAGCTCTAGAAATTTCCACCTTATAGGCAAATAGTCATATGTCCCTTTGCGTTAGCCTCAAGGGTTTGGTCAATCCAAGAGCATGCTTTCCCTAGTTGTGTGTTAACACAATCTGCACATCATAGAGTGCAGGGACGCCAAGCCCTTGTGTACTGTCTCCCTACTCCTGGGGAGAGCTCAGGCCTGACTCCGGGGTTCAGTTTCAATACTGTTAAGAGCCATCAACTTTTCGTCTCCTGTCCGTGCATTTTGAGCTGCCTGGTCCCCAGCTGTTCCCTTCTTCGCTGTCCCAGCCACCCAGTCCACTGCTCCCACTACTCGAGGCATTCCCTCTCAGCCTTGTCCAGCCAAGTGTAGAGAACATAGGTGGAATGAAATGGGGAGACATAAGATTTACCATCAGTACAAAGAAAAATCTATGAATCGCCTCTGAACAGCTCCCAAAACTTGAAGAAAGCCAGCTGTGGTGGCACATGCCTATAATCCCAGCACTCAAGAAGCTGGGGCAGAAGAATTGAAAGTTCAAAATCAACCAAGTCTACAGGATGTGTTCAAGGCCAGCCTGGGCTACATAGTAAGATCTAACTTACCTCTAAAACCCAAAGCCAAACAAGCACACAGCAACAGTAAAGCTTTGAAAAAGAAAAAGGCAGCAGACAAGATGCCACTGAACACTCTCAGTGCACAGGGAAGACACCTCAGACATCTGACCCCAAATACTAAGGCATAAAAACTTGATTTAGACTAACGGGGGGGGGGTGTAAAGATAAAAGAGCCGTTAAGGCAACTAATGGCTGAGAGGAGAGCCAGAGAGAGTAGAATTTGAGAGAAGAAATAGACATTGAATTTAACCCCAAGGCTAACTAGATAATTCTGTGGGCCGCTATTATGAAAAAGAGTATTTAAATGCTATGTACATAGCATGCCAAATATTACTTAATAGTCGGGCGGTGGTGGTGCACACCTTTAATCCAAGCACTCGGGAGGCAGAGGCTGGAGGATCGCTGTGAGTTCGAGGCCAGCCTTGTCTACAAAGTGAGTCCAGGACAGCCAAGGCTACACAGAGAAACCCTGGCTTGAAAAACAAAACAAACAAACAAAAAACAAATATTACTTAATAATTTGTCGTTGGAAACTGCTAGATCATTAGCAGGCAACTGACCTAGTCCCAGCCCCAGCCCCAGCTTTTCTATCTCCCACTTAGGATTAAACAAATAAACCAGGTCTTCTATAGGAAGTAGCTTGTAGTAGAAGCTCATCCCAGTGGCTAGGACAGGATCCATTTACCTCCCATCTGAAGGCAAATGCAAGGATTTCACCAGCCCTTGCAAGGGAACACCATGGAAGAACTGCTGATGGCCTGGATGCTGTCAGCAGCTGGCCTTCCATTCAGTCATCGGGAAGCACGAAGCACCAACACTGAGCATTAGCTAAAGCTGGCAGGCCAGGAGGCCCGACCTCCCAACCCCCACATGGATGCACCACTCCCCCCCCACCCCCACCCAGTGGATGTCCGCAAATAACAAAATGCTCCCTTGAGGCAGGATCAATTCCCATCTTCCTGAGGAGCCGCCACACTGGTTTCCGTAGCAGCCGTGCAAGTTGACAGTTCTTATCAGCACTGTATGAATTATCCCTCTCTTGGATGTGGGGTTGATAAACAATATTTTCTCATTCTGTAGCGTGCTCTTTTGTCTGAATCATGGTGTTCTTTGCCATAAAGATGCTCTTCAGGGCCAGGCCTGGTGGCACAGGCCGTTAATCCCAGCACTCAGGAGGCAGAGGCAGGTGTGAGTTCGAGGCTAGCCTGGTCTACAGAGTGAGCCCAGGACAGCCAGGGCTACACACAGAGAAAGCCTGTCTCAAAAAACCCAAACAAACAAACAAAAAGGCGCTTCCATTTGACGAAGTTCTACTTATTAATTGTTGATCTTAGCGCCTGTGCTAGCCGTGTTCTGTTGGGGAAGTCTGTACCAGTGAGTTCAAGGCTATTTCCCATTTTTTATTCTATCAGGTTCAGTGCATCTAGTTTTTGTGAGGGAAGGGAGTTTGTATTGCTTTGGTTTTTTTGCATTGAAACTTCACAGAAACATCACTGTATTTTATTTTAAATTTTACATAGAAAATAAATAAGCTAATCCTTGCTCTTTGCTTTTTGTACCTGAGTTACAATACAGTATACTGAGTACTAGAACATTAAAATTTTTTTAATTTCTATTTTTATTCTCTCATATATTACATCCCAACTACTGCCTGCCCTTTCACCTCTGCATCTAATGAGATGATCATGTGGGTTTGTTTGTTGTCTTTCAGTTTGTTTATATAGTGGATTACACCTATCAACTTAGGCATGTTGAACCATCCCTGCATCTCTGAGATAAAACCTACCTGATCATGGTGGGTGGATGATATTTTTTATGTGTTCCTAGAATCAGTTTTCACGTATTTTATTGAGAAGTTTTACATCTGTATTCATAGGGGGAACTGGTATGTAATTCTATTTCTCTGTTAGGTCTTTATGTGGGTAAGGTATCAGGGTAACTGTGGTCTCACAAAACAAATCAGGCAATGGTCCTTGTGTTTCTATTTTGTGGAATAGTTTGAGAAATAGTGGCATTAACTCTTCTTTGGAAGTCTGGTAGAATTCTGTGCTAAACCCATCTGGCCCTGGGCTTGCTTTTTTTTTTAGGGGGGGGTTGTGAGACTTTTAATTACTGCTTCTATTTCACTAGGGGTTACTGATTTCTTTAAATTGCTTATCCTGTTTTAATTTGATTTTGGTAGGTAGTATATATTGAGAAAATTATCCATTTCTTTTAAATATTTCCAATTTGATAGAGTGCAGGTGTGTTTGTTTGTTTGTTTGTTTGTTTCAAGACAAGGTCTCTCTGTGTAGCCCTGGTTGTCCTGGAATTCTGTGGCCTCAAACTCAGAGACATTTGCCTGCCTTCGTTTCCTGAATGCTGGGATTGAAGGCGTGCGCCACCACTGCGCAGCGGAGAACAGGTTTTAAGGTCCACCAGTGTGATTCCCTGGATTTCCTTGGTGTCGGTTGGATCTCTCTTTTCTTTCTAATTTTGCTCATTGGCTCTTCTCTCTCTACCTTTAGTTAATTTGGCTAGGAGTTTGTCAACGTTATTCATAGTTTAAAAAAAAAAACCCAACTCTTTGTTTCATCCGTTCTTTATATTGTTTGTTTGTTCGTATTTTATTGATTTTTACCCCTGAGTTTCATTATTTCTTGCCATCTACTACTTTTGGCTATAAATTCTTTTTGTTCTAGAGATTTCACATGCGCTATTAAGTTACTAGTATGAGATCACTCCTTTTTTCCTTTTTTTCCTTTCTTTCTTTCTTTCTTCTTTTTATTTTTATTTTTTCTGAGACAGGGTTTCTCTGTGTAACCTTGGCTGTTCTGGACTCGCTTTGTAGACCAGGCTGGCCTCGAACTCACAGCGATTGCCTTCCTCTGTCTCCTTGAGTAGGGCGCCATTTTCTTTTTCTTCCTGGCATGAGCTAGCTTCTGCCCTCCTACTGACTATTTGTTAAGTTCCACACATGCCATGCAAGTCAAGTGCCCTGGTATGAAGCCAAGTAACCTCTCCAAGATACAAAATAGGGGGCGCTGTAGGCAGGTGAAGAGAAATGAGCCCTGACCTCAGAAGACTCCAGCTGCTCCCCACTTAACACAAACCACCTCCAAAATGTACCCCTCCCCACTTTGTTCACGGGTGCCTTGTCTGCTTTAGTACCCATGTGTGTGAGGTCACTGAACCCTGGTCTCCACAACAGCCCCCTACAAATAGGACAGTTTGCTTCTCAGACCAACCTCTGGCTGCAGGGGAAGCAAACGCAGGATGCAAAGTTTACCGTCCAGGCCACCCCACTGCTGGTTTTGCTGCCTGAATTCCTGCGGCCTGAGGTCAGCCGAGGCTCTCCCACAATCCTCGTCTTCTTTCTTTGTGACAGGCGGTGCTCAGGGATGGCTTGCTGCCACTCCCACTCATGCCCTTAAAAAAAAATCAGCTGCCATGGAGGCAACAGTCGTGTCTTGGTTTAGAAGAGAGCTAAAGGAATCTCTCACAGTTAGCACAGCAGTTAAAACTTTAATCTGAGATTTAAAAACACGACTCTTCAGTCGATCACTGAGCACACCAGTCCACGGTACACCCAAAAGGAGAATTGGCTAAGATAAGGCGGAGACCACAGCGCACCAGTAGGCAGCCACTAATAACACTTGACCCCGTCCACTGGCCTCTGTGCATGTCTGCTCTGAGAGCGGGGGGAAGTGGCATGTACTGACTGTCTGCCATGTATGCTAAACACGAGTCATCCATTACGGCATTCAGTTCACAGCGGGCATGCCACTGTCCAGGCTCGTTTTTACAACTAAGTGCACTCGTGTCCAGGGAAGTGAAATGACGTGTCTACGTCAGAGTTCATGGGCACTGGAGTTGGGAATCACAATCAGGTCTTACACTAGCCACTGGGCAAGGATACTGTTTCCCCCAACGGATGGTCCAACTGCAGAGCCTGTTTCTCTTTAAATGCATGTACTACCAAGTGTCACTTGGTAATCCTTCCCCTAGGAGCCTCTACCAAGTGTCACTTCATAATCCTTCCCCAGGAGCCTCTCTCCACCAGCAGCTTTTGAGGACCATATAGGACTCTGTCATTAGGCAAAGCTGGTTTGGATACTGAAGAAACCCCCGTGGGTCCCACATGTGATCTTCCATCCTTTCTTTCCTTACACACAGGGGAGGTTTTAGGATGTAGTGCCACCCTTCACAACATGGAAACTATATTAAATGAGTAGTGATCCATATGAACTTTAGGATAGTGTCCTGGCAAAAGGGAAGAAAACTACATCCCCACTGTAACTACTTCTAAAAAGAGAGAGAAAGGACCGTTTGACTTCCTCCAACAAGCCGGAGAACGGACAGCAGGTATAAGCCCCACTCAGTCAGCCTCAACTACAAAGTGCTGAGTGAGCTAAAGGCACACTAGAATTTTTCAAATAATATGGCAACAAAGTAGAAGCCAGCCATTTCGTCTGCTGCCCAGCTGAAAGCGCTTATAGATGAGCAGCCTCCAAAAATCTGGACTCCTGAAAAAGATACTTTGTTCAACATGGTATCTTTCCAAGTTGTCACACGGGTGGTTTTTACTCTACCAGTTTTCTCATGTATGCTGACCTTAGGGACTAGCCTTGCAAAAGGTCAACAGTCACCAGCCAAGGCTTTCTGTTGGGGAACCCCAGAACTGTACGTTCCCATGAAGGGAATGGCAACAGTAGGCAATTCTACTACTGGATTTTGTCTTGTTTTGTTGTGGTTTCTTGGTCGGTTTTCTTTGTTTTCCTAATTAAGCCACCGGAAGCATAGATACGCAGCTGTGGTCTTGGGTGAGGCAGCTGGTAGCTCACAGCATGCATCTGAGTTCAGAGGAGTCTGTTGAGGCCAGCATCCCCAGTCTACCACTCCCTACCGCTCTCTCTGCCCAAAGGGCAACGCTCCTTTATTACTGGCAGTTCTAGGGTCTACAGTTCCACTAGTGAAACACCAGGAGCTTCACACAGACCTCAGTTGCTGGTAGTGACGTAACTACAGAAAGAGGGAATAAGAGCACACAGAAGCTCGCACCTCACATGGGCCAGTTGGTAATGCGCCTTTAACACAAGCCTGAGGGCATAAGTTTGGATCCTCATAACCTACATAAACAGCCAGGACTGAGACTAGAGAGTGTGGCTCAGTGGTTAGGAGCATGTACTGCCCTTGCCAAGGACCCAAGTTTGGTTCCCAGCACCCATATCAGGAGGTTCGCAACTGCCTTTTACTCCAGCTCCGTGGGCACCCAATACCTCTGGCCTCCTTGATCACAAACCCCTCAGGCAATTCCTGAGGTTCCCTGGCTGGCTGGTGGCCTAGTCAACTCTCTCAATGAGCTTTGGGTTCAATTAGAGACCCTGCCTTAAAAAAAAATAAAGGTGGGCTGGACGGTGGTGGCGCACACCTTTAATCCCAGCATTCGGGAGGCAGAGAAAGCGGATTGCTGTGAGTTCGAGGCCAGGCTGGTCTACAAGTGAGTCCAGGACAGCCAAGGCTACAAAGAGAAACCCTGTCTTGAAAACAAAACAAAACAAAAAAATGAAAATAAATAATAAAGGTGGGAGCTGGAGAGATGGCTCAATAGTTAAGAGCACTGGCTGTTGTTCCAGAGGTCCTGAGTTCGATCCCCAGCACCACATGGTGGCTCACAGCCATCTATACTGGGATCTTATACCTTCTTCTGGCCTGCAGGTGTATATATAAATCTAAAAAAAAAAAAAAAAAAAAAAAAAATGCAGGTGGCAGCTGGAGAGATGGCTCAGCAGTTAAAAGCACTGGTTGCCCTTCCAAAGGATCCAAGTTCAATTCCCAGCACACACATGGAGACTCACAATGGCCTATGACTACAATCCCAAGAGATCTGTCACCCTCTCTTGGCCTCTGCAGGCAGTGCATGAACGTGGTGCACAGACATACATGCAGGCAAACCACCCATACAAATAAAATAATAACTAAATTAAATAAATAAAGATGGATGGTGATTGAGAAAAGACACAAAATTCAGCAAACCTCTTCCCTCCACACACATGTGCACATGTTAAACAACACCCTCATACACACACACACACACACACACACACACACGTCGAAGCTTAGCAGCCTTAGCTCATCTCTGTTCACAGCGCATGCCACTGCTTAGATGTTTCCCCTTCTCTGACCTGCCTTTCCCGGGGCGCTTTCTACTAAGCTGAAGTGTGCATACAGTCTTAGCCCTCTCCCTGGCTCTAGGGCAGTGCAAATCACTCTTGACCAGGCCTATTGGCAGCAGGCCTTGCAGAGATGCCAGATCAAAGACAACCCAGGAACAGCGTGTCATGGCTGTGTCACTTTGACTGGAGAAGCCTGAGCCTCTTCACTTAAGTTAGCTGGCCCACAGCCGGTGTTTGTGGTACCCAGCAGGCTGGATGACTCTCACCATGGACCAGGGCAAGCCAGGAGCATCGTGCTATTTACACCATCCCTCTGAGGTCAGCTGTAGAGCACCTGGCACTGAAACTAGGGACAACTCCAAAGAGAGAGGATGTGAGATTCTGGGGGACTTTTGAAGCCAGCCTTCCTTTCCTAGGAAAATGCACAGGTCAACTCACAAAAGGCTGAACAAATCGCTAAGCCGGGGCTGGTAAAACGGTAGGATAAAGGAGAGATGGTGTGAGGAGGACCGCTCCGACCCACTCGCTGCTTAGAAAACAGTTTCTAAAAGAGGCAGGGGACCAGAAGTTGGTGAGAGACTGAATGCCGCCAAGTACCAAACGGAAGGGGCAGGGCTATGTCTGAGTTGGGGCTCTCTCCCAAGGGCCACTGGCTTCCTGTGGAGCCAACGGGAAGTCCAGTCTCTGTCCTCAGAATGTTTTCCAAGCGATGCTCAGAAGGCTGGTGGTAAGAGCCCTGGAGATCAAAACCCAGAACTCGGGCTGGAGAGAGGGCTCAGTGGTTAAGAGCGCTTACTGTTCTTCCAGAGGACCTGGGTTCAATTCCCAGCACCCACATGGCAGCTCACAACTGTCTGTAACTGCAACTGACACCTTCACACAGACACACATGCAGACAAAACTCCAATGCACAGGAAAAAAAAAAAAAAAACCCAGAACTCCCACATCTGCTTGGTAATCTCCTCTCCAGCTACCCCACCAGGGTCCTGAGATTTGGCCTCCAGCCTCCAGGCAATTCTCTGCCGCCACTGCATGTCCTACTCTGCTGCACCCCACAAAAAAAAAATTCAGATACAAACAACCCCCGAGGATCCAGGGCCTGAGGAGACAGGTCCCTTAGGTGTCTGGAACACCAGCATCGAATGCACACAGTCCCCCCCACCCTACCCCTGCCTCCTGGCATCTAACACAGCTGCATGGGGGTTTTACGTGGGCAAGTCGACCACACCACACAGGGCACAAATGGGCCACTGAGGGTCTAGTCTGGAGGAAGCACGGGGCAACAATGAAAGTGTCATCAGAGATCAGGGCACAACATGACTGTCCTAAAGACATGGGTCAGGTGGGGTGGTAAACAGAGACCTTTTAAGGGCTTGTTCACTGTCACAAACTCTAGGAAAGGGATAGCATCTCCCACAGAGAGAGCAGGTGTGAAAACGTCTGCTAGACCTAAAGGCCTGGGTGCTTTATTATAAAGTAATTTTTTTTCTTTTGTAGATTTATTATTTTTTTAAATTCTGTGTATGCTCAAGTATATGCATATGGGCGTAGTACCCGCTCAGGCCACAAGAGGGCGCTAGATCCCCTGGAGCTAGAGTTACAGGTGATTGTAAACCATCGGATGTGGGCTCCTTGTGCCAGATCAACATGTGCTCTTACAGCTAAGACTTTTCTTCAGCCCCTCTAATAATGTCTGCGGAATAAGAAGCAGCGGCCATTTACATTAGACCCATCCTGGCTCAAGGAAGGAGGCGCCAGCTTACAGGAAACCTGTGAGGAGGCAGCTTTGGTACTGGTCTGTTGGGTCTAGAACCAGAATGTGATGTGGCTCCCATGCGTCACCTGCGCGCAGGAAAGGAACATGGAGCTCGGTTTTTTTGTTTGGTTGGTTGGTTTTTGTTTTGTTTTTCGATTTGTTTTGTTTTTCCTTTGTTGACTGTCTCGAAGCTGTGAGTTAAATAATGGCTGGACAAGGGAACGGAGTCAACTAGAGCCGGGTGCGACAGCCTAAGCAAAGGTAAGAAGTGTGGCCCCGCTACGAGAGCCATTAAACTAGAACTTTACATCCCATTTTAAATAAGCCGCTTATGCATAACAGTGTGGCACATATCTGTAATCCCAACATTCTTACGGCAAGACAGGAGGTCGAGACAGGAGGCTTGCCTGGAAGCACATGAGCCAGCTAACCTGAAGGAGGCTACCAGCGGTTCTCAACTCTCCTAATGCTTTGATCCTTTAATACAGTACCTCCTGTTGTAGGACCCGACCCCCCAACCATGAATTATTTTGTTGCTACTTCATACCTGGGACCCACATAGTAGGAGAGTATAGACTCCTGAGGGCTATCCTCTGCTCTCCACATATGCTCTGAGGGGCATGTATGCCTCCACACACACGTATCATACACAAGTAAACAGTAAATAAAAATAAATAAGTTTAAACACTTTTAAAGAAAATAGAAGTTTAAATACTAGCATTATGTGATAGAAAACTTTGTGTCAACTTGATTATGCCATGATGCTCAGATACTTGGTCAAATATTACTCCAAATGCTTCTTATTTCATACAACTATAGAGTATAGAAAAAGTAAGAAATTTTAAAGAGAGAAATAAGAGTATTGGAGGAGCTGGGCGTGGTGGCGCATGCCTTTAATCCCAGTATGTGGGAGGCAGAGGCAGGCGGATCGCTGTGAGTTCGAGGCCAGCTTGGTCTACAAAGTGAGTCCAGAACAGCCAAGACTACACAGAGAAACCCTGTCTTGAAAACCAAAAAACAAAACAAAACAAAAAAGAGTATTGGAGGAGAAAATAATCATTCTCCACTGAGACAGCAGTGGTGCCAGGTGGTAGAATTTACTTTGCTATAAGAGTAAAGACTTCATGGAGCCAGAGAGACAGCTCGGTGGTTAGGAGCACGGGCCGCTCTTCCTAGAGGACCAGAGTTCAATTCCCAGCAGCCACGTGGTGGCTCACAACTGTCTGTAGCTTCAGGTCCAGAGGACCTGACATTCAGAGACATGCAAGCAAAACACCAATAACCAAAATATGATCACAAATCATTAAATAATGTTTTAAATCATTTAATAATCATTTTAAATGTTAGGGTTTTTTTTGTTTTTTATGTTTTGTTTTTGGGGTTTTTGTTTTGTTTTTGTTTTTGTTTTGGGTTTTTTGGTTTTGGTTTTGGTTTTTCGAGACAGGGTTTCTCTGTGTAGTCTTGGCTGTCCTAGACTCACTTTGTAGATCAGGCTGGCCTTGAACTCAGAGATCCGCCTGCCTCTGCTTCTCAAACTCTGGGATTAAAGTCATGTGCCACCACCGCCCAGCTGCTTAAATTTTTTCTTTTAATGAAGGCATTTGATAAATAATCAAAAAATGGAGACTCCCCTTCCCAAAAAAAGGAGCCTCACCTTACACGCTGAATCAGATACAGAAAGTTAGTGTGCACCACAGAACCTAAACATTTTCACCTTCTTCCTTCCTCGTACAGAAGGAGGCTCAAAGGCAGAAAAGTGGCTGACCTGAGGACACAGTTAAAAACAATAAAATTCTTCCAAATACACTCCCCTGCCTCATACGTTATGGTCCTGCAGTCCACAGGCATTCATGGGAATGCTTCAATAACAATACCTGTAGAGGAATTTTAACTAAGAACATGGCTGGTCTGACAAGAGATCACATCCAACGACCTTCTAGGTCTGTGTGATCTTCATGGAATACAAACACGCCTTTAACCCAGGAGACAGAGGCAAACAGATCTGAGTTCAAGGCCAGCCTGATATAGAGCAAGTTTCAGGTAAAGAAAGGTTTAGATGCAGGCGTGGTAAAGTTAGTTTGTAGAAGGAAACATCCATGTTTGAAAATGATGTCCAATTGAGTGGCAGAAAAGGTGATGAATCACAAAAGATTTGACAGAATAGGATACACCCAATTCTCACAAGGAGAGAAAGCAAAGGAAAGTTACTTAAGAGGCAGAAAAGGACAGCAGGGACATCTTTGGAGGTTCCTTGTCTCATGATGTTGACTCAGGGTTTTTATTTTTTTTAAGATTTATTATTTATTATGTATACAGATTTCATTATAGAGGTTGTGAGCCAACATGTGGTTGCTGGGAATTGAACTCATGACCTTTGGAAGAGCAGTCAGTGCTCTTACCCTCTGAGCCATCTCTCCAGCCCCAGGGTTTTTGTTTTGTGTTTTTTTTTTGTTTGTTTGTTTGTTTGTTTGGTTGTTTGGTTGGTTTGGTTTGGTTTGGTTTGGTTTTTCGAGACAGGGTTTCTCTGTGTAGCCTTGGCCATCCTGGACTCACTTTGTAGACCAGGCTGGCCTCGAACTCACAGCGATCCACCTGCCTCTGCCTCCCGAGTGCTGAAATTAAAGGCGTGCGCCACCACGCCCGGCCCCTTGTTTTGTTTTTTTTTTTTTTTTAATCTTAATTTTTTTTAAATTTTTACTTATGTATACGTATTTATACAATTTTTTTTCTGTTTTTACCCTAGAGGTCCCTTGTGTCTGGCTTCCAGCTTAGTGCTTCTGTGGGATCCCTGAGTGTGCGAGTGGGTGCGTCTTTGAGTATATGTGTTTCTCGTGACTTTTCTTGGGCTCCTTTCCTCTGTTTGCTTGTTTTGTCTTATTCTGGACAGAAAGGGAGTGGATCTGGAGAGGAGGAAAGGTGAGAAGGAAGTGAGACGTGTAGGGGTAGGGGAAAACAGAAACCAGGATGTATTCTTTGAGAAAAATATACTTATTTTCCAATAAAAGGGGGAAATACCTGTTTCTCTATCACATCAATATGTACACGATTAGGAAGAATCCACCCAAAAAGTTATGTCTTAAAAATCGAAATAAATGAGCCGGGCGATGGTGGCGCACGCCTTTAATCCCAGCACTCGGGAGGCACAGGCAGGCGGATCGCTGTGAGTTCGAGGCCAGCCTGGTCTACAAAGTGAGTCCAGGATGGCCAAGGCTACACAGAGAAACCCTGTCTCGAAAAACCAAAAAAAAAAAAAAAAAAAAAAAATCGAAATAAATAAATCAAACACATTTTGGGAATCAGTGGCGCTGCCCTTCAGAGGAAGGCTTGCCCACCCTCCTAGCCGTAGGCAGATCTGGTTGTAACGATGCGCCCTCCTGCAAATGGCTCCTGCCTGGGAGACCAGCCAGTCCCAGCTCTAACGGTGCTTTCTTTCTCAACGCAAGCAACGAGGCGGCATTTCTGCTTTCTCACGTCTGGCTCCCTATGAATCTTGTCCGGCTCCCTATGAATCTCTGTGGCCCGTGCTGTGGTGGGCTCGCGGGTCCACGACTGCCCCCTTGTGGTCATATGACTAACTTCTTTCTCCTCTACTGGGGTCTGAAATTAGGCATTTCAAGCAAGCTGCCTGGTGAGATACTTAACACAGCTGTCTCACCACCTCAGATGTGATGACTTTGATCTTAGTAACGAATAAGAACTTAACCACGATCCAGATGTGTAATCAAAATGGTACTCAGATTGTCCCCTTTAAGGCTCACACAAATTCTGTGAAGTCTAGGGTCCTGCAGTTCACATTTCCCAGATTGCTCGACTCTGGGACACCCAGTCCCCTCTTGAATATTTTAAAATATTTTATTTTAAATTATATATATATATATATATATATATATATATATATATATATATATATATATATGCATATATATATATATATATATATATATATATATATATATATATTTCACCATATACAACACACACACACCCTTGGTGCCAGCAGAAGAGGTTTCTGGATCCCCTGGGACTGGAGTTACAATTTGTGAGCTGCTATGTGGGTGCTGAGAATTGAATCCTGGTCTTCTGGAAAAGCAGCTAGGCCTCCTAACTGCCGAGCCAACTCTCCAGCCCGACCCCCCCTCATCCCACCCCCCACGCCCCCCACCCCCACGAATATTCTTAGAGCTACCTTCCACCAAGCACTTTCTCCCTTCCATCTTGACCCTCCATTCTTCTCTAATTTCCACAGATTTGCATTTCTAACAGCAGGTGTTTCCTAGGACATCCAGGGCAGTCTGACCTGGAGTTTATGCCAGCATGTCATTGGTATCCCAGACTGCCCCAGGACACTGCCCAGAAAGAGCCAAGGTTTCTAAAGAGACTGAGGGAACAGGTCACATGGGACAGGTCACAGAGGAAGTCGTGTGCGGGGTGGGGGTGGGGTGGAAGTGTCGGGAGGCACTGCTCTTCAGCACGTGTTCCAGAAGGGGCCACTGGAGACTGGGGGTTGGCTCACTCCCAGCCATGGTTATTAAAGAGCTTGGCCTCAGGCTCAGAACGTGGTGAGCCCTGGACAGCCAGAAACCGGGCCTGAGATTCTGTGGAAGTTTTGCTCCAGACGCCTCCTGGCAGACCCAGCCAATCTCGGTGCTGCATGTCTCAGAATGAAAAAATGAAATAGGAGGAGGAGGAGGAGGAGGAGGAAGAGGAGGAGGTGGAAGACATGACTGTTTCTCAAACGGGGAACACATTCTTATTGTGGATATGAGGGCAAAAGCAGGCAGAGGGAAGAATCCAGGTTGAACATGGCTAGCAGACCAAACCAGACCACGGGAAGGGTGCAGTGGAGTGAGAGCAAGAGAGGAGCCAGCGACCAAGGCGGCTCAGGTCAAAAGGCCAAGAGAGCACAGTGTAGACAAAAGTACCGGGTAGCCAAAACGGCTGGATTATATAAAGAGGGGCAACTGGGGAGGAGCAGCCTAGCCCTTGGGCTGGAGAAGTTTAGGGTAGGGGACAGGGTTTGTCAGCCATTCCCCGGAACAGATAGGGACTGAGGGATGCTGGGGGAACCTGGCACTCAGGTCTGCTTTGGTATGTTAAATAGGCGCCTGATTTAAGGTCTAACAGCAAGCCTCGCAGGGAAGCTGAGAGCCCTCCAGCCCCGAGCCCTCCAGCCCCGAGCCCTCCAGCCCCGAGCTTCCCTCCTTCCCTGTATTCCTTCTCAGGAACACAGCAAGGACTTCACCCCAGCCAACACCAAATTATGACTGCAGGGAGGGCAGCCATGGTGCGGAAACTCAGCGCCAGAGCCTCCTGCACCAGGTGTGGTTACCTCGCCCATCTTCATCTGAAAACAAAATGGTGCCAGTATCTAACGAGCAGCCTGGGCATGGTATTCAAATGACACGCGGTATAAAAAGCCCTTAACACGGTGAATGGCGTGAAGCCAGCTATTATTATTAAAAATAACTGTGCAATCTATGCTCAAAGTAAGCATCATTTTTCTGCCAAGAATTCCACGTGTTTCCTGAGAGAGTCCAGTCTAACCCAAGTGCCATACTAATGTTTATCGGGCACATGTAAGCTGGCCCCGTTCTATGAGCATTATGTGAAAAACTTTATTCCTCAGATCCACCCAACGATAGAGGGACTGCTGCTTTCTGTATTTGACAGACTAGGAAACCAAGACATGTTAATGACCTCGCCTCAGATCAGAAAGATCACTTAGAAGGAGGGCTGCCCATGCAGCTACGTGGTACGGTGCTTGCCTAGCACGCACAAAGGCTCCGGTTCAACCCCAAGAATCAAAAAACCAAACAAAACCAAACCAACCGGCAAACAAACAGCCCTTGCAAATAGCAAAAACAGGGTCAAATACAAAGCAGTCGGCTGTTGGAGGGCCTCCTTCTGGACTGCAGGGGAAGGGAATGAGACAGCCACAGCCACGCCGCACAGGGGCCATGCCAACCTCTAAATCATCCCAGTTTCAGTGTCTGTGGTGCTGAAGGCAGCACAGTGCAGCCACTTTAGAAGAGAGTTCAGCAGATTAATAGCTTCTTCAAAAGCCAACTGTATTCCTATCATAAATCGAGCTCCTCAGTATTTATCCAAATAAATCAAACACTGATGTGCACGCATGTGCGTGCACATACACACACACACACACAGAGCAAATGAGTATTTGTTTGTAACAGCTTTATTTATGACTGCCAAATTTTGGAAGTAGCCAGGATGCCGTTGAGTAGGTCGGTGAACGAATAGCCCACACATCCAAAGAGAATTCATTCAGTGTGAGAAGGAAGTGAGCTATCCAGCTGTGAGAAGATACGCAGAGGACATAAATCACATATCTGAGAGAAAGAGGCCAGTCTAGAAAGTACATCGCATACAATCCCAACTGTACGATATTCTTAAAAAAAAAAAAAAAAGGCAAAACCATGGAGCTAGTGAAAAACTGTCAGCAGCTGCGGGATGGGAGAGATTGAAAAAGTCAGGAACATCGGCTCCACACTGTCACCACAATGGTGGGTAACATTGCCTCCACGTACCTTTCAAAAGCCATAGAATTCACCAAACTGTGAACGTTAAATGTAAGCTGTGGGTCTGGGGTGATGGTGTACTGTTGTTTTAAATGAAAATCCCAAATGTTCTATTTCACCAATAGACACTGAGGAGACAGATGCTGAGGTGAAAACCTGCTAGCTTAGAGAGACAGAGAAAGTACCCAGCTGACCTTCCTACTCAGCTCACATGCTGACGGAAAAGGCCAGAAAGGCTCACTAGCTTAGCTGACAGCCCTGGAGGAAAAGGCAAAAAACCCCAAGGCCAAAGGCTTCCCAGTTCAAAAGGCAAAAGCCAAGGAGCTGAAGATGCTCAGGAGCTAGAGAGCCAAAGAGCCCAAAGCTAGTTCTACTTCTACACGCTGTCTTCAATACCCCTCGACCCACAGTGCCCCCTCCCCCAACTTTTTAATCCCTGTCACCTGGTTTCGTGCCCCGCCTCTTGACCTAGGGTTAACTTTATTAAATCCTGCCTACAGAAAGCTCTTGGGTCATAGGTGTGTGTTAGGTCTGGCTGAACCACACCTTAATCACCTGTTTATAATAAACAAAAGCTCTTGGGTTGTAGGTGTGTGTTAGGGCTCAAATGCACCAAACAAAAGACAGGTTTTTACAGTTCACAATCTCAGGGATCACAGTGGAACCAAATATCCTGCAACAAAGAATGCCAGGGGAGGTTTACCAGTTGTAGGTTACACACCACTCTCATAGTGACTGAGTCTGAAGTGTGTTTTCGGGTCTCCATTGCTGTGAAGGGGCACCTTGACCAAGGCAACTCTTATAACGAACGACGTTTAGTTGGGGCTGACTTACAGTTTCAGAGTTTCGTCCACTATGTCATGGTGGGAAGCATGGCAGCGTGCAGGCGGGCATGGCGCTGGAGAAGGAGCTAAGAGCGCTACATTAGGACTGGTAGGCAGCAGGAAGGAAGACTGTAGCACTATGCCTCCCTTGCGCTTCTGAGACCTCAAAGCCCATCTCATGGCATACTTCCTCCAACAAGGCCACACCCACCCCAAGGCCACTCCCACTCCAACAAGGCCACACCCACTCCAACAGGGCCACTCCCACTCCAACAAGGCCACACCTCCTAATAGTGCCACTGGTATGGACATGTGGGACCCAGTTTTTATACAAACCACCACAAACTGAAAGGGACAGGGAGCATATAAGAAATCTCTGAAATTCCACTCAGTTTTGCCACGAACCTAAAAACTGCTCTTAAAAGCTTAATTTTATGAGCTGTGGATGCAGTTCAGTGACAAGAGTACTTGCGTAGCATGTGATCCCCTGAGTTCAGTCCCCAACACCACAAAAACAGGTAAGTTTTCTAATTTAAAACGAAACAAAGCCCAGTGTGGTGGTGCACACCTTTAATCCCAGCACTTGGGAGGCAGAGGCAGGTGGATTGCTGTGAGTTCAAGGCCAGCCTGGTCTACAAAGCGAGTCCAGTCAAGATAACACAAAGAAATCCTGTTTGGAAAATCTGAAAAACAAAAACAAACAAACAAAAAACAAGCCCTCAAAACCCGGAAGTCTGGCTCCAGAGCATCTCTGCAAGCAGTATGCTATCCCAGCCCACAGCTATCGTAACTAGAAGGGGAGAAATCCAACTTTTGATAGAACTTAGAAGAAAAATGTGGGCGTAGGGGGAGGGGCACTGAACAGGGAGATTGTTAAACTACGGACACAGAGCAGCTTGCCAACCCAGGCTGCTGGAGCCACTCCCACCTCACATGTGTCATTTGATGACAAACACCTGAAGAGTGGCATGAAGCCAGCACCCCCAGGGCCTTCTGGTCAGGAGAGCAGCTGTGAGTCACCTGGAGGCTGGGACCAGAAGCCGCTATCAGTAGGCTCATCTCAGGAAGGCTCTCGTATGCCTGAGCAGCGAGCAGCTTCCACTCTCGCTGGTTTTTGTTTTGGTTTGGTTTGGTTTTGGTTTTTGGTTTTTCGAGACAGGGTTTCTCTGTGTAGCCTTGGCTGTCCTGGACTCACTTTGTAGAACAGAGTGGTCTTGAACTTACAGCGATCTGCCTGCCTCTGCCTCCCAAGTGCTGGGATTAAAGGCATGCACCACAACAGGGTTGTTCTTTCCAGGCCTGTATTTCTGACCAAAGAGCACAGTTTTCTGGACCATTCTTCAAAAAGCCAAATAAACAAACAACCCCCCCCCCCCAAAAAAATGCCAGCTAGGGGACCTGTATAGAACATGGCTTTATGCCCCAGGAAGGGAAGTATAGAACACTGTAAGGTATTTCCTGATCAAACAGGAGCAACTTGCTAAGCTTTTCTAAGAATGCCATTCAGTGGCAGCAAAAAGCAAAACATGCTCTATAAAAGAAGCAAACGTCTATATGGGAAGCCATGCTAGTTAGTTCTCTGTGGTTGTGACAATCAACTCAAGAAAAGTCAGCTTAAAGGAGGAAAGTGTTTAGGCTTATGGTTCCAGTCCATGTGGCCACTTGGTCCTGTTTCCTTTGGGCCCTTGATGTAGAAAAACGTCATAACAACATCTGTGGTGAATCAAAAGTAAGACCAGCCAGAAAGGAAGAGACTAGAGGCTGGAGAAGGCCTTTCCCAGTGCCGGGGCCTAATTTGCTTACGTTCCCAGGAGGCCTCAGACTCCTGAAGAGTCCACATCCACAGGACAGCACCACAGCATGATGACCAACGCTCCATCTCCAATCCCAAGGATACCAGAGACAAGAAGGAAAATGTGCCTTTTTCTATCACACTGGGAATGGGCAGGGGCTGTAGGGAGTGAGTGGTGCACGGAGAGGGTATGGAGTTGGTGGTGAAAGTGTTAGGTCTTTCTGAAGCCAACCTGGAAGCCGGATGGGCCAAGGAAAGGAGGACACCACCTCAGGGCTGGCCCAGGCCCAGCCACTCGAGTACTCTGGAGTAACCACTTACACCCACATCTGTTGACAACATTAATAACACAAAGCAGCTTCCTTGTGTGAAATACTTCGAACTCATTATCTTTATGACCTCAGGTCAGGCCCATTTGGCAGATAAGTAAACTGAGGTAATAAGTTGTAACCGATCCCAGGCAACAGCAGAACGGACATGGAAACATAGTATCTACTCTGCCCAAGCTGCCCTTTCCTGCTTGTCATGTCGGGCCCCTCACAATGTCTTAGGAGGATATGCAACCCGAAGTGGGTTGGGACCGTGTTAATGTTAACTTTGGGGTCTAGAATTTGAGTTAAAATTCAAACAGTGATGTATTTCTCAAGCTTGATCTCCAATCCCTACTCCAAACGTAGCCTGTCTTAGTGGAGGTTGCTACTGCTGTGATGCTTTGTAACACATTTCCTAAGAAAAAACACAAGGATACCTCCAGCTGGTTAGATTCTGTGAACTCCTCCAGGGCCCCTGCTTCCCAACAATTACGTCAGTGGTGAAGCGCTTACTAAGACGTGCAAGACCCTAAGATGCACAGGATGTCCACTCTCCAGTGGAAAATGTAACAATGCCTTCTAGATGCAAATTGTATCAAATAAATCCTGGGGGGGGGGGGAGAAACAGAGAAGGCATCAGGTGTAGCTCAGTAGTAGAGTACTTGTCTAGTCTGCATGAGACAGGGGGTTCTGTTCCTGAAGAAGAGGGAGAGAAACACAGCAGACAGACAGACAGACAGACAGACAGACAGACAGACAGACAGATGTGTGAGCTCATGAGGCCAGTTTCGATTCACATCATTTCAATATCAACTCAACAGTGTGTACAGGCTGAAAAGTGACAACCAAGGAGAGACCCTGCCCAAAAACTAAGACTGTGCCGACCTCCCCTTATGTCTGCTTATCTACGACTATACGAAAGCACACCAGGCCCAAAGATCTGCTCTAGTGTTCTGTTCTTGCATCCTCTTCCTGCACACTAGAAGTGCCCAAAGCTTGGAGGATGCTCCATGAATTCCAGGGGGTTCTAAGTTGCTACAAAGTTCTATTTACCTGATTAGAGCTGCTCTCAGACTAGAGCAGGCATCTACCTCCCAGAGAGAATCGGCATGACGCCAGAGACGGCTGACGAAAGAGAAGCTGTAGTGGGTGTTAGGAAAGCAGTGATGGGCCTAAGTTTCCTCTCTGCCCTGTGGTGAAGCTGAACTGAAGGTGTGTCTGACTGGTAGATGGTCTGTGACACGCCCAAGCCCCACACCAACAACACAAAGGGGTAGAAGTAAAACCTCAGCCCAGATCCACCTGCCAATCCCCGACTACCTACTTATTTAGGAGGTAAACTCTGTGGATTTCTCTTCTAAGCCCCCTCCCTTGACACTCACCAAGATGAAGGAAGGAAGGGAGGGAGGAAGGGAGGGGGCGGGAAGAGGGAGACTGCAGGACTTCATGGGTCCTTTGTAAGACAAACAGTCAATTCAATTTTCACATGTCCAAACCCAAAGCTCCCTTTACAATATTAACCCATCAGCCCACCACCTATTAGGAAGTTTTAGAAATATCAAGTCTTCTTTTTAAAATTTTGCATGGTGCCTTGAAACAAGGTCCTGCTTTGTGGGCCCACGCCAGTTTTCAACCTCAGTCCCCTGAGTGCAGGCAGCCGAGAACAAACGCGTGCACAATACAATCAACTGCAGCAAAGGGAATCATTTTTTATATTGCTTTTATCCTCAACATCACCACCTAGATACGGGTGGCCATGAAATCCTACGACAGCACATGTGGAAATCAAAGAACAGCTCTGTAGAGGTCATTTTCTCCTTCCATCCTGACATGGGTTCCAAAGACTAAACTCAGGTCTCCAGTCTTGTGCAGACTAATCCACTGAGCCATTTTTTGCTGGCCCAGATATTCTTAAAAGGCCAGTTATCTGTGGAGTATTTCAATACTATGCCACCCACTGTGTTAAATTGAAAGAAAATCTTCCCCAAGATGACAAACGATTTGTTCCACTGAAGAATGTAATATCCTAGCTGTTTAGTCTACTTGGTGAGTCAGTGGTATAGTCCCCAGGAAGAACAGACTGGCCCCCAGTGGCACTGACAGCTCAGGGTCCCTCAGCCTGAGAATAAGTGACACCAGAGTTAGATAGTTCTTGGTTGTGGGGAGGGTTTGTCCTGTACACTGTAGACTATTCATCAAAACCCATGGCCCTCCCCACTAAATAATGGTGTTTTTCTCTCAGCCACGACAGCCAACACTCTCTTCCTCTACGTGGGACAATTAAGCAAGCACTTCGCTGCAGCCTTTATGGGACTCATGTTTCTTTATCAGAACCAGCCAAACAAGTCAACGTATCCAAGGGTTACCAACTGTGTCCTGGAGGAGTGAAATTGCTGCTAGATAAGACAAAAGACGTGAGGGTGAGGGATGGCTCAGCAGTGAGGAGCACAAGTGGCTCCTGCAGAGGACCCAAGTTTGGTTCCCAGAGTCACAAGAGGTGGCTCAGAACTGTAGCTCCCAAAGCTCACAAAGAAATGCACAAGGTCTGTTTTCCAAGGGTGGTTTTTGCATCTGTGGATTACGCCCCAGGGTAGTTAACATTCCCTTTGCTGTTTATTGTTGAACCAATACAATCTATGAGCCAGAAGGAGAAGGAGGAAGAGGAGGAGGAAAGAAAGAAGAAAAACGAAAGACAGACAAGACAGGCAGGCAGACAGTCCAGATTCAGATCAGAAATAAGTCTCTTAATAACCATCTTTGTTCTCAATACTGAACTCTACTGCCATCTTGTGAGCAGATGATAGTAGTAACCACCTGAACTAGTCAAAATCTAATTTACAGAATATAGTAAAAACAGAATTTTGTTTGTTTGTTTGGTTGGTTGGTTTTGTTTCTCTGTGTAACCCTGGCTGTCCTGGAACTCACTCTGTAGACCAGGCTAGCCTCAAACTCAGATCTGCCTGCTTCTCTTTTATTTTTTAACTTTTAAAATTATGGAATCAGCCGGGCAGTGGTGACACACACCTTCTGCACTCTGGAAGCAGAGGCAGGAAGACCTCTATGAGTTCAAGGACAGCCAGAACTCTACAGAGGAGCCCTGTCTTGAACAACCAAAACCAATAATATAAATTTTTAAAAATTGTGGAGTCAAGGGCCGGGCATGGTGGCGCTCACCTTTAATTCCAGCACTCGGGAGGCAGAGGCAGGGGGATCGCTGTGAGTTCGAGGCCAGCCTGGTCTACAAAGCGAGTCCAGGAAAGCCAAGGCTACACAAAGAAACCCTGTCTCAAAAAAACTAAAAAAAAAAGAAAGAAAGAAAGGAGAAGGGGGTGGGGGGTGGGGGAATCATGGAATCAAGCTAACCAAATGCCACTCTGGCAGGCCTCTGCTTTGGGGAGCGGTTTTCATTTCAGTCTTTATTGGTGGTGTTTAAATCAACGTGCATTTTTCCTGTGTGTATGTTTGCACTCGTAACTGCTAATACAGTTAGGGCGCTGAATGTGACTGGGCTCTTTTGGAGTCTTAACAACATAAACGTCCCATTCAAGGCCTTTTCACATTGCATGATTGTTTAGAAAACCACTTGTGCCCCAGCTCTGGAGGGCAGCACACAGTCTACCTTAATTAAGTCTGCTTTAATAAGCTGCTCACAGTAATCCCATAGATAGGGGAAGAAAAATCACCTCGAAGGATCAGGTGGCCAGGGGAGGCAGAGGGGGACCCCAGGCCAGCCCTGGAGGCCCTGTGGTTCTTTTGGCTGTTGGCACACAACACACGTTATATTTAGGGACTTCCTCACTCCGTGAATATTGGGGCTGGAAAATATGTCCCCGTGACCGAGTCTGAAAAGCCAACTGTAGCCACTCTTTTCAGCTAGGGTGGGACAAGCATTGGTGACTCCTCCCCCTGGGCCCCTGACTCAGTGGTGAGTGATGCAGAGAGGCAGGACGCAGCTAAAGCTACTCTGCAGAAGAGACAGCCTAGGCCCAGGGCCGCTGCCAGTACCATGGGTCAGAGACACAGGTCAGCGGGCAAACTCCTTCCAACCCATGAGACTTAATGCTCAGCTACCCACGTTCCTTTGGCTGGTGAGCGGGAGCCCTGTGTGTTGGGAAAAGACTAAGGAAGTGCTGTATGGTTCCAGCCCCAGTGGATTCTCGGCAAGGATGAAATGGTATTCCTCTGTGAGACGGGAGCCCCCTTGTTACCTACCAGGCCCCCTGTGCCGCTGCATAACAGGTGCTCAGAAAGTATGTGATGTCACTACGGAGGTCCTCCAAGCTGCGTGCTCCTCTTTATAAGAGGTGGAGTAAAACACTTATCTGTGTGTAAGAATTGTATATGCCATACCTAAGTACGTGCCACTGTGCTCAGCCCTTAGCAGATGCTCAGTAACTAACAGCCAGCAGCGATACTTCTGTGGTTATCATTCCTAGGGGCAGTGGGGGAGCTGCTTCATGACCATTTGTGGTCACCACTGATTAGGCTAAATATAGAGGCAAAGCACAGCTCTTGCCGAGAGACTGCTTATTATAATAACACAAATACGTAAAGCGAGAAGAGGGCTCAAGATAATAGCCTGTGACATTCAAGTCTAGCAAGGCAAAAACCATCAGCTTTGTTCACATCCGTCAGAGTAGGAAATGAGTGCTGACAGGTTGGTTCCCCAGGCCACCCGGTGGGAGGGGTTGTGGATGCTCCCCGGCCTGAGGCTCTGGGCTCTGCCGGGTGGATGGATCCGTTACAGGGAAGGTATTGGAGAGGGGTCAGCCTCAGCTGCTCTTTCCAAACAGCAAGCAAGCTGGTGAGTGGGCTGGGTTCTTTGATGTCTGCATCCGTTACATTTTTATCACTATCTTGCTTTTAGATAGGGTCTCACTAGGTGGACCAAGCTGGCTGGAAACTCATTATGTCGTCTGGGTTGGCCTTGGGTTTTCAGCAATTCTTCTGCCTAGCCAAGGGCTAGGATTACAGGTGGGCACCATTATGCCCAGCCATTACGCCCTTATAAAATATCAAACAGCACAAAGCGGTGTAAGTGAAAAAGTGAACTTCCCACGTCATCCTAAATCTCCAGGAAGATTTCTTATAAGCAAGCACCCTAACTTTTTTTTTGGCGGGGGAGGGGGGAAAGGGGGACAGGGGAGGGAGTGGGTACGTTTCAAGACAGGGTTTCTCTGTCAGGATTGTCCTGGACTTACTTTGTAGACTAGGCTGGACTCGAACTCATAGTGATCCACTTGCCTCTGCCTCCTGAGTGCTGGGATCAAAGACATGTGCCACCAATCCCAGATGCACCATTACTTCTTCTTCGTCTTCTTCTTTTTTAAAATAATTTTTTAAAAAGTTTATTCTATGCTCATTGGTGTTTTGCCTGCATGCACGTCTGTGTGAGGGTGGCAGACCTTGGAGTTACAGACAGTTGTGAGCTGCCATGTGGGTGCTGGGAATTGAACCCGGGTCCTCTGGAAGAGCAGTTAGTGCTCTTAACCACTGAGCCATCTCCCAAGCCCTGCACCATTACTTCTTAACAGAAATATTTACTCACACACAAGAATGTATGTATACTTTTTCATAAATGGAAATCACAAACACTGTTCTGAACCTTGCTTGTTTTCTTTCTAATTTCTCCTAAGTATCTTCTCAAATCAATTTCTATAAATTTATCTGTTTATTTTTAATAGTCATCTATAATACAACAAGGTAATATAACGAGTGGGATCTCAATGCCTTGGCCGGTTTACTTTTCACTTACCCAGACTCTGTGGCTTGTTGAATGAGGCACAGGAGTTGTGGGGAGGGAAATGTTCTGTTCCCAGAATTCATTCAGGAATCCAGGGTGACCCAAGGTGCTGCCATGTGACTTCTACTTACTTGCTGGCTCCTAAAGTCACCCCAGGTGACACTATGCGGCCAGTAAATGGGGGAAAGAGCATGAAAAGGGTGAAAACCTCTGTCTTGTTTTACAGCAAAGAGCCTGAACCACTTTTTCCAGGAGACAGATTTTTGTTGTTGTTGTTTTGTTTTGTTTGTTTGTTTTTTGAGACAGGGTCTCTCTGTGTAGCCTTGGCTGTCCTGAACTCACTTTGTAGACCAGGCTGGCTTCAAACTCACAGAGATCCACCTGACTCTGCCTCCCAAGCACTGGGACAGATAGATATATTTTTAAATTTAATACGTGTGTGTGTGTGTGTGTGTGTGTGTGTGTGTGTGTGTGTGTGTATGCCTGCCCTGACACGTCACTGTTTTCTTCCAACTGGGTACTACTACTGAAGAGAATCACAAAGCTTTGACAGGCATTTAAATGGAGCTGGCACAGCTCTAATAATCTATGTTTTAGAAGGCTAGTCTGCCTCCCCTTTCCATCTCGTTGTTTGTCAAAGGGTATGTGTGTGCATGCGTGTGCACCCGTGTGTGTGTGTGTGTGTGTGTGTGTGTGTGTGTGTGTGTGTGTGTGTATTTTAGCAGCAATGGAGGCAGGGCCCCATTTCTGCTAGGCAAGCAGTCTACCAGCTCAAACATACCTTATTAGAGTGTAACACCATGTCAACAGATAATACTGAGACGAGACATACAAACACACAGCTGCTGCTTCCCATTACATATGGACTCAGGCTTGCTGGAGCTGGGGAGGGAGTCTGTGAAGGGTGTAGACCCTGACTTAACGCTCCTAGGAATATGTCCTAGGAGACCTAGGGTGTGTTGTCCTTGCTCCTGTCATGCTGAGGACTGAGGCAGGCAGGCCTTTGTTCTTGTTGGGTCAGCTATCTCCCAGTTCCCGCAGCTTTCACACCTGTATGTACAATGGTGTTTAGAAGAGCCACACTCAATAAGTAGCCCGTTACTCCAGTGTGAAGAACTGTTTAAATCACTGTACATACAAATGGAATACTATGCAAGTACTTAAAGTAATTGTGTATTTTATAGCTGCAAATGTAAAACATGTCCATGATGTGATTTTTTTTAATTCACATGTAATCTAAAAAAAAAAAAAACCAAATTAATCACTTGTAACAAAAAAAGAGAAGACTATACATTCAAATCTTTATAGCTTTATCTGCATAGTGCAAGTATGGGAAAACAGAAAAATAGAAAATTTTCATTTCTACTTTACTTTTGTCACAGTATTTTATCATTAGGGGAAAAACAATAACAATCAGGAATGAGTAAATAAAAAAGATAGGGGCTTAAGTGATTAAAGACAAATATGTGAGTTGGACATGGCCTCCCAGACCTTGCCTGTCTGTTGGGCCTGTCACCAGACACTCTGGTTGCTATCAGGAGCACTTTTCACTGTCAAAGTGACTGGCTTTTGTCACAGAATCCCGGGTTATAAAGGGAGGGCAGAAGAGATCCAGAGCAGTCAGCGGAGCCAGGCCCCACTCTGGGACAGAGTTGGTGGGCAGAGGCCTCCCCAGCAGCCCGCTCCACATGGGGAACAGCATCCGGGCCCTGGTGGCCTTCATCCCTACTGACCGCTGCCAGAGTTACGTGGTGGGAGACCTCCGGGAGATGCCGCCCGACAGGATGGTGGATCTGAGCGGGAGCCAGCTGCGTCGCTTCCCACTGCACGTGTGCTCCTTCACCGAGCTGGTAAAGCTCTACCTCAGCGACAACCACCTCCACAGCTTGCCTCCGGACCTCGCACAGCTGCAGAACCTGCAGATCCTGGCCTTGGATTTCAACAACTTCAGAGCTCTTCCCCAGGTGGTGTGTACCTTGAAACAGCTCTGTATCCTGTACCTCGGCAACAACAAACTCTGTGACCTCCCGGATGAGCTCAGCCTGCTTCAGAACCTCCGCACCCTGTGGCTTGAGTCCAACTGCCTCACCAGGCTGCCGGATGTGGTGTGTGAGCTGAGCCTCCTGAGGACCTTGCACGCGGGGTCCAACGCCCTCCGCCTGCTGCCAGGCCGGCTCCGGCGCCTACGCGAGCTCAGGACTATTTGGCTCTCAGGCAACCAGCTCGCAGACTTCCCCCCTGTGCTGCTTCACATGCCCTTCCTGGAGGTGATCGACGTGGATCGGAACAGCATCCGCTGCTTCCCCAGCCTGGCCCACTTGACAAATCTGAAGTTGGTCATCTATGACCACAATCCTTGTAGAAATGCCCCCAAGGTGGGCAAAGGGGTGCGCCGTGTTGGGAGATGGGCGGAGGAGACAGCAGAGCCTGACCCTAGAAAAGCTAGGCGGTACGCACTGGCCAACGAGGAGAGTCAAGGGCCAGCTTCTCTCCTGAGCAGCTCCTGAGTAGGCTAACACTAAAGACCCAGCTGTCTTGAAGATGGCTCGGCTCGTAAGAGCGGAAGGGGTGGTCCTGGCTCTTCCCAGGGCGGATAGAGAGCCAGGTGAGATGCTGTAAAGGAATACTGGGCAAACACTTCTGCTCCACAGCACCTTTTCCTAGGGGAAGGTGTGTGCTGTCGGTGGCCTGGCCTGGAATCCTTAGTGACTGTCACTTCCTGTGCCAGAAGCAGCTCCTTCGAATAAGCTATTTTGAAACACCGAAGAGCAAGAAGAGGCAGGGCCACGTTGGCCTCTTCCACTATGCTGGAGCGGCTGGTCATGAGGCCAGTGAATGCTTCGAATAAGGTATTTGTTAAAATAAAAGCTACCAAAATGCTCAGGTGGTCAGTCTCTGGCCCCTCAGACATACTTGTTTCCTTACCATGAATTTCCACGAATAGTTTCAAGAATACTGTTACTGATCTGGCTCGTGAAAGGGACAACTCTTACCTAGTCAGTCCTGATTTAAAGGAAAAAGCTGTGGTTACACCGGCCTCACGCTCCAAGCGCCGTCGCCTCTGCTGTAAACACTACATGGAAGACCTCTCAGCAGAGCTGGCCTCTCCCAACTTGGAAGTGGTTCATACAGGTTCCACTCGCTTTCCCTATAAGGTTCATTGTCATCTGGAAAGCCGAGGCTCTTCCCCAGGGCAGCCTCAGGATTCCTAGTGTGAGTCCAGGCTGCCCTCGGGAGAGCCATGTCTCCTGAGAGTCCTGCTATGTTAAAGGTGGAATGTAAAAATCACTTCACTTGAAACAAGCACTCTAAGTTTTGATGTGGAGGGTCACTAGGAAGTCTCTGCCTTTTGTTTAGACATCTCCTATTTTATCAGAATTTGGGTATTGCTCATAGGGTCTTTTGACAGCCTACAAACCTAGGTGTCTGGGCCATTGTTTGTGGAAATATGTAAATTGACTCAATTTCAAATGCATTAAACTTTAAACTGCTGTCAGTGATTTAATAACCTTTCCAAAACACATGGACATGGACAAATTGTCATCTTACCTAAAATAAACCGTTTTGAGCTTTTATAAAGGACTATGGGAAGATCTGACTTTCACAAGCAACATTTTGAAGTGACAGAATCCTTTCAGAAATACTGCTAAGTCAGAGGAGGTCCCCGAGTGTCACATAACCCTGTTGCCACCACCCCATGGGGAGCCCTGCAGCCCAGTGATCAGACCACCAAAGATGCCTTTACTCATTAAATGTAGTATGTTATACCCCCAGGGACAGATTTCTAGTCCATATTTCTACTAGATTGCTAGGATGTAGTCTTTTTTTAAAAACAGTCTATTCTTATTCAAGGTGATTGAAGTCATATATACTCAGCTGATTCCTAAAACAATTTGCCTTCCAAGCTTTTGCTGTAGCAGCTTACAGATTGCTTTTCGACCAGTGTACCCTGTCAAGAGGCACAGGCCTGTCTTCTCCAGCATAAGCTGCCGTCGACAGCCATGAGCTGAGTTAACTGAGCAGAGTTCTCACTGAGTGTGCCAACTGCTCTGAGTCAAACGCTAAATCACTAACATTTGGACTATGGCCAAATGGTTTTCTTCTAAATCAGTAAAGCTTGCAACAAACATACCTTTCTCAAATAGGCTGATTTTGCTGCCAAAAAATGTTTTCACTGTAAGCTTTTACATGGTGCCTACAATTCTTTCAGTTCAGCGGTTTTCAGCTTCCTAATGCCTTGTGTAACCCTTTAATACAGTGCCTCATGTTGTGGTGATCCCCAAACTACAAAACTATTTTTGTTCCTACTTCATAACTGTAATTTTGCTGATATGAAACATAATGTAAATATTTGGAGACAGAGGTTTATCAAAGGGGTCCCCACAGGACGAAAAGCATTCTTCTGGTGTCTTGGAGATGGAAAGATCTCTTGTAAGCAAAATAAGGAAGAAAGGCTGAAACACCAAACATAACTGTTTTAAGTTTGGAAACCCAAAAGAATGAGGAAAACTCTTGCACACCATCCATGCCACAGGGCAAGCTCTTAACTACTGACTTCTTATGCAGAAGTTTAGTTTGTGTCATTTGGAAAGAGGGAACTTCATCTGAGAAAATGCCCTTACCAGACTGCCCTGTGGGGAAACCTGTGGGGCATTTTCTTGATTGGCGGTTGATGTATGTGGGGGGCCCAGCTCCCTAAGGAAGGTGCCACTCCTGGGCTGGCGGGCCTGGGTGCTGTAGGAGAGCAAAGCAATCCATGAGAGCCAGTCAGCACTAGTTCTTCGTGGCCTCTGCTTCCATTCTGAGGTGGAGTATTTCCTTAAGTGTAAGATGAATTAAATCCTTTCCTTAGTCATAGTGTTTTACCACAGCAATAAAAACCCTAGGACACAACTAAGAGTTTTTTTGTTTTGTTTTTTCCCAAGACAGGGTTTCTCTGTGTAGCCTTGGCTGTCCTGGACTCCCTTTGTAGACCAGGCTGGCCTCTAACTCACAGAGATCCACCTTCCTCTGCCTTCCAGGTGCTGGGATTAAAGGTGTGTGCACCACCACACCCGGCAAATTTGAGGGGTTTCCCCCCCCCCAAGACAGGGTTTCTCTGTGTAGACTTGGTTGTCCTGGACTCCCTTTGTAGACCAGGTTGGCCTCGAACTCACAGTGAACCGCCTATCTCTTGCTTCTTGAGCGATGGGATTAAAGGCATGCACCACCACTGTCTGGCTCAAACTTGTATTCTTTTGAGACCAAGTCTCAAATATGATGCCTTGGCTGAGCTCAAACTGACTCCTACCTACCACTTAAGTCTACTAACTCAACTCTTAAACACATTAAGAAAACAAAGCATCTTGCTTGTTTTTCCTATGCGGTACACCACTGTAACTTGTAATTTTACACATAATAGGTGGGTTTTGGTAGAATAGTGGCATATACCTGTAACCCCAGCACTCAGGAGGCTGAGACAGGATGATTTCAAGTATAAGGCCAGGCTGTGGGCACCTAAGACTCTCAAAAAATTCAGAGGTGGGAGAGGGGCAGGGTTTTTGCCCTGAAGTCAACATAAGTTGAAAACACCATGGCTGAGAGAAGAGCTTCCCACACCATCTGGACTCAGCCCCCACTCCTGCCACTTATTGACTTGTGTGCCTGGGTTCCATCCTCAGTAACCACAAGTCAACTAAAATAAAATCAGGACTCTTGGGCTGGAGAGATGCCTCAAAGGTTAAGAGTACTGGCTGTTATTCCAGAGATCCTGAGTTCAATTCCCAGCAACCACATGGTGGCTCACAACCACCTATAATGTGATCTAATGCAGAGCACTGTATACATAATAAAAAATAAATCTTAAAAAAAGTCAGGACTCTCAATCAAGCTTGCCTTTATTGTTCATGCTAGGAATTTTAATTGTGGTCTACAAAAAAGTTCCCACTTCTAAAGAAGCCAGGCACAGACGTAGAAATGGCCACTGGAGGGATAGCCCAGTGATTAAGGGCCTAACTTTGGTTCCCAGAGCCTAAGTTACCCACCTGTAGCTTCAGCTCCAGGTGACCCAACTCTTCTGGCTTCCACGGGGACCTGCACTCAAGCACATGTGCCCACGTCCAGATGCACAAGTAAAATTAGACACATCTTACAGGGTTGAAGATGCTCCGAGAAGTCAGGAACAGATTCCTGCGCCCACATCTTGGCAGCACCTCCCAAGTTAAACAGCAGCAATCCAGTCCTCACAGAAGTCAGCCACACAAGGGAGGCCTGTAGCCTTAACCGGATCCCAGCAACACTAATCGGTGACTCTCTGATGTAAATGTTTTTATTTTTACATAATTTATTTGGAGTTTGGGGCTAGGCACCAATATGGAGGCCAGAGGAAAACTTGTAGGAACTGGTTCTCTCCTTCAGCCACGTGGGTTTCGAAGGATTAAACTCGAGTCCCCCAGCTTCACAGCAAGCACCTTTGACCACTGAGCCATCCTGCCAGCCCTAATAATTTCAAGGCATTAAAATACTATACTAATAGGGAGGCTAGAGAGACGACTAAGTGTTTTACAGTGAACCTGGGCTTAGTGCCCAGCATCCACACACTGGCTGACAACCACTCTTAACTCGTTTCAAGGAATCCAAAGCTCTCTTCTGACCTCCTCCGGCATCAAGTATAAATGAGGCACACACATACCCTCTCTCATACACATCTTTTAAAAAAAGATAATGTATTTGTACGTACACTTAAACATACACACATGTAAAGACTATGGGTTGCCTTCAGATGCCTTCCTCTAGCAAACTTCTGTGGTCCCAGAACTCGGGAGGCAGAAGTAGGAGGAACGGATCTCTGTGAGTTTGAGGCCAACCTGGTCTACAAAGTGAGTCTAGTACAACCAAAGCTACACAGAGAAACCCTGTCTCGGAAACCAACAAACCAACGAAAGCTAGCTGTGACTAGCAACCCCAGGGCCCCCCCCCCCCCATTCCGTGTCTCCAGTGCTGGATTCAGACATGTATCATGCACTGGGCATCCAAACCCAAGTCTTCTACTTGCTCTACCCTCTTACTTTCTCTCTCTCCATCTTCCCTCTCGCTGGGGTACCCCAACCTCCTTTTCCTCCCACCCCCCATGCTCATTTAATAAACTCCTCTACAACATAAAAAAAGAGAAGGGTACTTATATAAAATTAAATCAGTAGTATACTTCATGGTATAGTACCATACCTCATGGTACTTCTACTCCAAAATATATATTGACATGACTAAGATAATTACTTAAAGAATGAAGTCAATAATTAAGCTGAAACACAACACTAAAATACAATCACTTCTATAAAGTTATTTCAAATAGAATACTAGCAGATCAGTAAAACACAAAAGCTAAGTAACTGGATTTTTATTTTAATACACGGTATGGGAAATGAACTTGTAAATCAACTGAATTGTATGGAAAGTGAAAGAGCAAATAAATTAGACCCATGTTTAAAACAGAAGGTCAGCTAAATGTTCACACGTAAGGCTATCATGGACACATCAATCCCAGTCTTCTTTAAAAGGATGAGGTCTTTCAAATACAACTTTGCAAGTGGGAATGCTCAACAGGGGTGGTGATCAGGGACACGTTTCCTACGAGAGAAAAACCATACAATTGAGAAAAAGTAATAAAAAGTGAAAAGTGTGAGTTTTAATTAATTGTTCGTTTGGCTATAAATGCAGTCAGAACCCGTCTTACTAAAACCACTGTAGCCCCACTTCCCTTGAGTACTTAACAGTTCTCAATGTCTCACCCAAATGACCTACCTACTTAATAAACAATACTCTACAAAAATAGTTAACCTGGTCTTTGCGCTCTTTTCTTTTTTGAAGACCAGATAATACTGTATATCCTAAGACTAGACTTGAACTTGAAATCCTCCTGCCTCAATCTCCCTAAGAAATATGCTACCGCACTTGGCTTACTTCATGGTTTTGAATAATGTAGGTAGTATTAGGAAAGTTTACCAAATTAGACAGTTACATTAAACCAAAGCCACAGAATGACAATCCACAGGGTTCTGGATGACAGTCTACTCAGGAGCACAAGAACTGCCAACAGATAGGCTAGAGACTGGGTGAGGAGATTAGTTCACCAGTAATCACCCCTTATGTCTCAACTCTGTGGTGGCCATACAGTGATGGGGATGTAAGAATCGCTGGCAGGATGGAGAGATGGCTCAGAGGCTGAAAGCACTGGTTGCTCTTCCAGAGGTCCTGAGTTCAATTCCCAGCAACCACATGATGGTTCATAACCATCTAAGTTAAGATCTGGTGCCCTCTTCTGACGTGCAGGTGTACATGCAGGCAGAACACTACGTACAGGATGGCAGCAGGCAGCAGTATCGGTGAATTTTTGGTAACTTATTTCTCTTTGTAGCTCTTACTCTTGTGTTTTCTCTAAGGTGCCCCTTTCTCTCTCACTGTCTCTGTACACTCACGGATTCCTCTCCCTCTCCCTCCCCTCAAATAAACCTCTCCATATCATTGGAAAAAAATCTTGTTTGTAAAAAGCTTTTAAACTTTTTAAGAACACGTATTTTAGAATCATACAGTGGGGGAATATAAGTATTTACATCTCCTTGGTATGTGAGATTCAGGAACAATCAACTAAGTTCTCTGAAGTTTAGACACACTTCTGAGGACCTTCCCCTTCACAGACACGCACAAGTCCTCTAGTGGCCCGCGACCTGTACTGTCAGCTCTGTGTCTCCTGCCACCACATTAACACTGTATGTCAAAACTACTGTTACCACAGTCCGTTTATGAACGCAGGTCATTATCGTCCTGGACTGATCATCTTGTGGCGGATTGTTTCTTCTTTTCACCTGGCATCGTGCGCACATGTTCACATGGCTTTCCTTTTCCTCGTGGGCATTTACCTCACCCCAAAGCAGTAGAGCCAGCCAAGTATGAACTAAAATGTCTAAATCCTTCGTCAGATTTTTTTTGACACAGCAACATGAAACAGACTGATGCACTTCACTTAACCGCCTTTGTCTGGAAGCATTTTAAAAGAATTTGAAGTAACTTCCTAAAGTGTGAACCTGTAAGGGACCTTGTCCAAGGAGTGCTTGGAATGTCAATGTGAGCCATGTGTGGGGCTATCTCAGCACCTGATGCTCAGGGACCAGGGCTCTGAATCTGAGCCAGCCCAGGTCACACGGCAAGACCATCTCCAACACAGAACCACCAATCCAAACATGCATCTATAGGGATGAGTCTCCAGGAAAGCAAGCCTGGATCATCCTGGTAAAACAAAGTCAGAGAGCCAAGAGCATCCTGGTACTTGACCTTGAGAAGCCTGCCTCTTAACCCTTCCAATCTGAGTGTGTCCCTGGCTGTCCACACCTCTTTCCTCCTAAGAACTATGACCACAGTTAGATAATTTGCATAGTACTCTACTAAAATTTTAAATACAATTATCAAGTAAGCAGAGCTCCCTGAATGCTGTCTCATGCGTATTTTCCTGAAAGTGTGAGCACTCTAGTACCTTGGTGCTGCTTTGATAATGTTGTCCACACGGAGAATCACCTCTGCTGCTTCAGCTGCACTCAGAAGAACCTGTCGCTTCACTTGGAAACTTTCTGTAATACCCAGGATTGCCATATCTCCAATAGTACCTTCTTTCATATCTGAAAAGATAGTTATTACAGTAACTTTAACAAATAAGGTATGAAAGCATCTCTAATAGCTTGTCATAAAACTAAACCCATTATTGCACATACTACCCGATTCAGTTAGCAGATCAGTCTATAAAAGAAAGCACTCAAAGAAAACCTGTAAAAATGTCTTTAATTGTAGTAGGGATAGGATCAATGACTCAGTGGTTAACAATATTCCCTGTTCTTGAAAAGGACCTGGAGAGGGTATTGATGTGCGTGTGCACACACACACACACACACACACACACACACACACACACACACACACACACACACACACACGGTGTGTGTGGGGGGTAGGCACATACCTTTAATCCCAGCATTTGAAAGACAGGCAGAACTGAGTTCAAGGCTGGCCTGGTCTACACAGCCAACGCTTAAGTTAGAGAAGTGAAACCATGACTTACTAAAAAGGGGGGCTGAAGAAATGGCTCCACAGTTAAGAACACTAACAGCTTTTCCAAAGAAACGTGGATTGATTCCCAGCACCCACATGGAAGCTCACAACAGTCTCTAACTGTAGTTCCAGAGGATCCCATGGCTTCTTCTAGCTTCGGCAGGCACCAGGTCTATCTATGGTATCTTGTTAGGTACTTTTACTTACACATTAGAAGCTGACATTCAAGACTGTGTCACTGTTTGCTATAAAACTAGAAACTAACACTGTAAGCTCTACTTACCTGTCCTAATACCAAACTGTTAACAAAGCTATTAAGTAGTTCTATACCGCTTACAGCAATGCTGTGAATACAAAATTACAACAGTAATTACAAAATAAGTATCATTGGCATTTTTTTTTTAGATTTATTTATTATTATGTATACCGTGCTCTGCCTGCATGTACACCTGCAGGCCAGAAGAGGGCATCAGATCACATTACAGATGGCTGTGAGCCACCATGTCGTTGCTGAGAATTGAACTTAGGACCTCTGGAAGAGCAGTCAGTGTTCTTCAACTCTGAGGCATCTCTCCATTCTGAGCACTGGCATCTTTTATACAATTAGGATAAGAAGTTAAAAAAATAGAAAAAACAAAACAAAAAACCCTATTGAATGAGGAAATGGACTACCCTTGCTTTGCGAAATAGACAGTGTCAAACGCCTTCAAACACACAAAATAAGCCAGAGAGTAGTGACACACAACTGTTATTCAGATCTCAGGATGCAGAGGCAGGCAAATATCTGATTTCAAACCTTAAACGGTTATGTTTGTATGTATGGATTAGTGCTGCCTGCAGCCTTACTCAGAAAAGCTTGTCTGCAGTGGGTGGCAGTTAATGCCTAGACTTTTAACTGGTGAAAGTACAGGAAATCAGCACTGTTGAGGGTTTGGTTCTAAACAGAACAAGCAGATGACTCCCTACACAACAGGGGTAGACGCTGTAGGATGAGAAGTGCTGAGAAGGAGTACCTTCTGGACATGAGGTGCCTCGTGCACCTGTCACTTCACAGCAGTAGTGGCCCATTAACATTCCATCCTGGAGAACAAAGCAGCCCATGAGGCCCCATCCCTCACTGAAAAACTACAGGTAATAATGGCTGCTGGGGAAGGATGAGACATACCTCAAGATACAGCCTCGATAAGGTGCCTTTGTGCAAGTAAATAACTGTCTACCCACAAAAGTGGGACAGGGACTTGGGAACAAAGGCCTCAGTGGAATAAAAAAGAAGTTCAGAGCACAGTGGGATGGGGTGTATGACCAACGTGCACTGTGTGTGCAGCTGGACAGAGACACACACGGTGCATGGGTGTAAACTTTGAGACAGGGTTTCTCTGTGTAGCCTTGGCTGTCCTGGACTCCCTTTTGTAAACTAGGCTGGCCTCAAACTCACAGCCATCTGCCAGCCTCTGCCTCCTGAGTGCTGGGATTAAAGGTATGTGCCACCATGCTGGGTGCCATTTTTTTGTTTTAATTGAAGAAAACTACTTTCAAAAATGACTGCAAAAGTCCGCTTGACTTCTTACCCAGTCCAGCAGTTGTTCGGCCCTCACTGTGAGCAGCTCGGAGCTGTGACACCAGATCTGCACTGTCATAACCTGCATTGTCAGCTATGATGGTCGGCAACTGCAATATGAAAATGACAAATAACCACCAAGGAGTAACTCTCTCTTACCTAAGAGACAGCTCTAAATTCATATAGCTGAAAATCATGTAAAAACTTGCTTCCCTTTCTTTCTTTTTTTTGCATTTCTGAGACATGGTTTTTTCTGTGTAGCCTTGGCTGTCCTAGACTCACTGTGTAGACCAGGCTGGCCTCAAACTCACAGCAATCGGCCTACCTCTGCCTCCCGCCTTTCTTTCTTTCTTTCTTTCTTTTTTTTTTTTTTAAAGAGAAGCTCTTACTGTACAGACAAAGCTAGTCTTACATTTGAGATCCTCTGACTCAATCTCTCAGTGCTGAGAGTAAAGAGCTCACCTGATTGTTTCTCTCTCTCTTTTTTTAAGGTTTTTTTTTGAGACAGGGCTTTTCTGTTTAACAGTCCTGACTGTCCTGGACTCGCTTTTGTAGACCAAACTGACCTTGAACTCACAGCGATCTGCCTGCCTCTTCCTCCCGAGTGCTGGGATTAAAGGCATACGCCACCACGCCCAGCTGGCTGTTTCTTAATATCTATCATGATTTAGTATAAAATCATAACCAAAATATAAAAAACACTGTGACCCAGTTCATTTTGGTAAAAGCAAGGAAAATCTCTAGAATAGAAAATACATCAATGAAATTTATGTTCAGATCTCTCTTCTTTTCAGAGACAGAGTTTCTCAGTGTAGCTGCAGCTATCCTAAAAAAGCTGGTCTTGAACCCAGGGATCTGCCTGGCTAGATCTCTTTTGATAGTTTACCATTCTCAGTGCTTTAGCATAAGACTCCATTGCTACAGCTTCTTTTCCTGGGGTTTTACTGGCAAGTTTTGTCACAGCATGAGCCATCAGCATCTCAGAACAACCTACAAATTAAAATTTTAAAAAACTTGTGTTATTCACTCAGCTGTCTCCAAAACCATGAATTATTAACTTTCCTTAAGATTTGTCTTTTTAAAATCAAAGATAACATTTGATTTTAAATGTTTACTGTTAATGATTTTAAACATTTGTACAAACAGTAGTTTCAATATTCATTTACAAATCATACACACTGTACATCAATAAACAAAGTATTTAACATTTTCCACATACTTACCTCCTCCATAAACTGTTCTAGGATCTTTTACAGTTTGGGCAAGAACACAAAGGGCATCATGCAAAGATCTTTCAGCTTCATCCAAAATTTGTTGGGTGGCACCACGAAGTACAATGGTACAGGCCTCACCTAAAGTTAAACGTAGCACTCGTAAGTCAGGTACCATCTAGTCACACCCCACAAAAACATTTGCACTCCATATAAGTGATGATTATTATTGTGTTTTGGAGCTGGCTTGCACCATGTAACACTTTGTCTGCAAAAATCCATGTTCTTAAGTAAGTGATCAAGAAAAATCTATGTAAAATTTACACATTTCAAAAAGGCACAGTGGCTGGGCGGTGATGGCGCACGCCTTTAATCCCAGCACTCGGGAGGCAGAGGCAGGCAGATCGCTGTGAGTTCGAGGCCAGCCTGGTCTACAAACTGAGTCTAGGACATCCAAGGCTACACAGAGAGACCCTGTCTCAAAAAACCAAAAAACAAAACAAAACAAAACAAAAAAAGACAGCAAAGTATCAACCTGACTTCAAGATACTGAAACAAAACACAAAATAGGCACTCTCAAAATTTGTATTTGTCCTTATAAGATACATATGTCCACTGCATTTACTAATCTCTATTCACCTGTGTGTGTGTATGATACACACATGTGTGCATAGTAGTCAGAGAGAGTATTGGTTCTCTCCTTCTACCATGTGGAGGAAACTCAGACCACCAGGCTTGGCATCCAGCACCTTTGCCCACAGAGGCACCTTGCCAGCCTATAGGATGTATTTAAGGACTATGGCAACTTTTCTTCCATGTTAAGAGGATGGCAAAGACTTAGGTACTTAAGCCAAAATTAACATCATCACTCACCAAGGGCAACCCCAGAAAAGTGAATTAGTTTGTCTTCTCCAATCATGACTTCTTCAATAAGTTTGCAACTTCCAAGCTTCACCAGTTCTGGATGATCAAAGGTAGAAGCGATTTCACCACCTATGAACATAAACACATTACTAGGCAGGCAGAGCATTCTGAGCTTGAGGCTGTTCCTAGATTGACTCGCCTAAACATTTCTACCATTTGGAAAATTAAAAACTTAGGAGAATTATGTTAGAATTCAAGCACAAGGTACATACTTGGCTCACTCTGAAGGGCACAAAGTCATCATTAAAGGTCAATGCAACGTCACCTCACATGGCACAAATAACTGAAGTATTCAGCAAAACAAAGACTCAAGACTCTTCTGTTAAGCTCAAATTTGTTTAGACTATGCCTAGAAAGTTAATTCTTTATTTACCAGAGAGAACTCTACAGCCATAGCAAACCTAGTATGTATGTTTGTGTGTGCATACATACATACAGATATATAAATTTGGTATATACTTCAAATGTTTCTAACCTAAAACCCCAAATGTGTAACTTTTAAAGACTGAAAATGACACCAGTAGAAAATTCTGTGTCTGAGCTCATGTAACAGACCAGTGAAAATGTGAGACAACCAAAACCCACAAAGTACCTTCTCCTGCATAAGGCATATAAACCTAATATAAATAAACTTCATATTTAGACTTAGGTTCCACCCCTAAGTTATTGCATTATGCATAATCAAACACATCACTCCACACCCCCAAAATCCAACATCTGAGAAACTTCTGATACTAACCATTTCAAATAGGACCAGCAAGGTCAAATAGGTCCAAATGGGACCAGCAAGATAGTTCAGCAACTAAAGGCACTTGCCACAGAGCCTGATAACCTAGTGTGAGACCAGGCTCACATAGTAAGTGGAGAAAATCAACTATGATGTCATCCTGTGATCTCCACGTGCAAGCCATGGCACACATACACCCAGCACACAGGAGCAGTCAATCCATGGAATTCTTAAAACAATGTAATTAAACTAAGGGCACAGTTTAGAATAAGTATTTCTATAGTCTTAGCTCTTTAGGCGGTTTCTTCATATTGTCAATGCATTGCACAGTAACACTCAGTAACTTCAAGAATGATAATTATACTCACTAGAAACTAATGCCTTTTTCCATACCTGTGACAAGAGCCAGGCGCTCCACACCTGCAAAATCTGCATGCTCAATAGCCATGACCCCAGCAGCACCGAAGAGTTGTTCAGGGTAATTATAAATTAACTGTCTGAAAGCAAAATACACAAAAACATGCTCAAAATTACTACTTCTCATGATGAATCACATTAGGATGCAAAACTCCAAGCATTTTTACTTCATCAGAAAAAAACAAAAACCACAAACCTCATGATTTATATTCAATCCTTGAGTCTCAAGTGATAATGAGAACCCACTCCCACGAGTTATCCTCTGACCTCCATAGCATAAGCAAAAGAAATTAAAAGTGCAGGAATTACCAGCTGCCTGATGATGCACATGGTCTGCTCTACCTGCCTGTTAGTCACTTAACCCTTTGCATCAGAACAACAACAACATCACTGTCACCTCAGGGTGAGTGATCACTGTCACCTCAGGGCGAGTGCTCAACAGCTTTGCCCTGAGTGACAATACCCAACTAACGTAGCTCACTTCTACCCCATCAAGCATCGCCTCCTTCTCTGAGGACATGGAAGCTGAGCACAGTACAGCAGAGCACTGACAACGGTGCAATAAGGAACTGAAGAATCTTGGAACATGTAAAACTTGCCTGTGACCTAACAGTCACTCTGAGTCTATGTAAATCTTAGCTGACTGGATGAATTGCAACAATCTATAAACTGTTAAGTAAAGCCATGTGCACCAGTTTGTAACAATAAGTAATCTGGTAGGCAATACAATTTTCCAAAGGAAAAAACCTTCAAATTACAGACCTGTTAATAAAGCAATTTATTCCATGCTTAAGAATACGTTCAACTTTTTCCTTCATCTTTTCCTTTTCTGCATGTTCTATTTCTGCGACCTTTGCTGTGGAATCAACTCTTACCCGAGAGCCAAATATCTAAAACAAAACACATAAAGGCAGCACAAGTTTCACTTCTCTTAAAAATGAAGCTCAATTAACAGTGTTTTTCAGTTTTTTAGTATATGCGGTTATGATATATATAATCATTATATATGATGCAATATATATGGGTGTATTATCTGTACATAGATCCAAGCTATTTAGTTTAACTAACTCCTGTTAATACCAACCAGCAACAGAATTTCAAGAAATGTAGTCACATACCTTTATTTTGTCTGTGTCCATTCCAGTATTTGCAATAAGAATTTTAGCATTTTCAATTCTCTTTGGTTGATTTACTCCAATTTTTTTATCCAACAGAAAACCTACAAATAATGATGGTAGGTAATACTTAAAGGATGCATTAGTAAACCCTCAAAGTTGTCTACGATATCAAATTAGTAATTCAAATAATGCATTTTAAAGTTCAATGAATCATGTTTCCAGACTCTATAAAGCAGTCCATTGTAGCAGTGGTCACAAACATGAACTCATTATTTAAAATATTTATGAAAAACAGAACATATGTGGTTGGAAAGACAGCTCAGCGGTTTAGAGGCCCTGTTGGCTCTTGCAAAGGACCTGAGTTCAACTCCTAGCACCCACATGGTGGCTCATAGCCATCCATAACTCCTGTGCTGGGGGATGCAATGCTATTTCCTGGGTTCCACAGGCACTAGGCATGCACATGGCACAGACATATGTGTAGGCAAAACACCCAAACACATTAATAAAGAAAATAGAGAATACACACAGGCAATCTTACAGCATTAGCCCATATCAAACCACACCACCTTAAAACTTGTTTCATCTACATACAGCAGACCAGAGTCTATAGAGTACAATGTAAAAACATTTAAGTTCATTTTTACTAGTTTAAAACCAGTAAGAACTGGGCATGGTGGCACACGCCTTTAATCCCAGCACTCGGGAGGCAGAGGCAGGTGGATCGCTGTGAGTTCGAGGCTAGCCTGGTCTACAAAGCGAGCCTAGGACAGCCATGACTACACAGAGAAACCCTGTCTTGGGGAAAAAAATAAATAAATAAAACCAACAAGACAAAACAAGCCGTAAAAATTTGAAATAAGAGGAGACAGAGGTCAGCCTGTTCTACACAGCAAGTTTCAGGAAAGCCAGGGCAACATGATAAAGCTCCTGCTCCACAAGAATAAAAAAAAAAAAAAAAAAAAGCTAACTCCACCTAGTGGTAAAAAGGAAACACCATGGACAAAAGCAACTAGACAAAGCTGGTCTGAATCACGTGCTTGCCCTTAGTGGCTTCTGGCTGAATGTCAACCAGACACATATATGGAAATCATGTATTCTAAAAGTGGCCTTATTGGTTTGGTAGCACCACAACCTAGCACTGACCACCTTCAAGGCTTCTTTAAGACATGTAAGCAACTTGTAGCTTATTAAGCCTACCTTGTGCTTCCTACCTTATTTGGCTACACCTTATCCTCACTTATCAGATCATCATTACAAGAACTACAGGATTAAAGTCCCAATTACAATTCCTGGCACAGAGTACACACACAAGAACAGCAAGCAGTATGAGCCACTGTTACAAGGCTCCTCCCCTCCTGGCAGACCACTACAAACAGTGCACAGACTTTGCACATCAATGCATCCACAAAATTGCATAAAACAAATGACTTAAGACACAGCAAAACCACGACTCCAAATCACTTGTAGAAACAAACTACACAGCACAACTTGATTTTTTTTTTTAAACCCTTTTAAAGACAATGTTGCCCAGTGGTGGTGCACGCCTATATACCCAGCACTTAGGCTGGGCTTGTGAGTTCAAGGCCAGCCTGGTCTACAGAGTGAGTGCCAGAACAGCCAACACTACATAGAGAAACCCTGTCTTGAAAAACAAACAAACAAACAAAAAACCTGAAAAAACAAACAAACAAACAAAACAAACAAAAAAACAACAAAAAAGAAAGAAACAGACAATGCCTATATGGTCCATACCTCATTTGAAAGTAAATACAGTGTCAAGACACTGAAAACCCTCTGTCCTACAAATGACACTAAGAAAAGGCATACCCAAGACTCAGTCCTCAATAATCACACACAATTATTGTCAAAGAAACACTGGCAATATCTTTCTTAAAATAACAAAAGATAAGCTGGAGAGAGTTCAGTTGTTCAGAGCACTGACTGCGGCAGAGCACCTGAGTTTGGTTCCCAGCACCCACACTGGCTCACACCAGTCTGCAGCTCCACCTTGAACAGAGCTGCCGCCTCTGCCACTGACACGTACACACCCACACACAGTCAGACACAAACACGCGCATGATTAAAATAATTCTGGATACAAAACTTTTCCTGGGGCTAGGAATGTAGCTCAGTTAAAAGACTGTCTACGTAGCAGTCACAAAGCCCTAGATGGATTCCCCAGCACTACATCAAACTAGGTGTGGTGGTGCACGCTTGTCATCTCAGAGTTTGGGAGACGGCAGAAGGAATAGAAGTTTATGGTCATCCTTAGAAAAAGAAAGACACAGACACAGACACACACATACAAGGCCACCACTAAATAGGCAAGACCATCTTTAAAAACAAGAACCAGGGCATGAAGAGATGGCTCAGTGGTTAAGAGCACTTGCTTCTCTTGCTGAAGACCAAGGTTCGGTCCCCAGTTCCTAAAGTGGCGCACAGCCATCCCTAATCCAGTTCTAGGGGATCTGCTACCTTCTTCTGACCTCCATTGGCACCAGTCATACATGTGATGCACACACATGCTGGCAAAACACAGAATAAGTCCAAGCCTTTTAAATTAAAAGTAACGACAAATCTAAGATCTAGAAATTAAGATGCTGCTGAGATAGTGTGGAAGATGACACATACGGTCAACACAACAAACTGGTTAAAATGACAGCAATGGCTGAGTGGCCCTGAAGACAAGCTTCCTGGCTTTGCAGGGTCATTGGGAGCCGGTATCCATGGTACATTCAGCACGCACACATACCTTCATCTAAATAGGAGTCTGCCAGACTCCCACCTAGCTTCTTGATGACATGAATCGCCTCCAGATTACCAGAGCCTTTCAATCTGAGCACAGCTTCTACAGCTAATTTAGTAAAGTGGTCCTTGTGATGCGTGAGGAGTTTTGAGGATAATGTCGTTCCTGCAATATTCATTAAATCTTGCCAGAATTTGACTTCATCAGAACTAATAAAACCAATTGAACAAAAGAAAAAAAACCTGTTATTAAAATTATCCAAATATATTAAGCATATTTTACTTTTCAAAAATATACCTAAGTATTTGACCCTAACCAGTCCTCTAAAGTCACCAAAATAAAAAACCCTGTAAATAGTCGTGGTAATGTACAACTTTAATCCCAGCACTGGGGAGGTGGAGGCAGGCACATCTCTGTGAATTTGAGACCAGCTTGGTCTACAAAGAGATTTCCACGACAGCCAGGGCTACATAAAGAATCCCTGTCTTGAAAACAATACCCGCCCCCCAAAAAACAAAACAAACAAAAAACAAGAACAAAAAAACCCCACGTAATAAAGTGAATAACATCTTTCCCATCAAACCATCAAGCTTCGTGAAGTGGAAGTAAGCAAGACTACCATGTTGTCAAGAGTGTGGGAAAACTTATCTTTGACACATTTAGCACAAATAAAAATTGGTTTTGGAGGTTTACTTGGTCATATACACACATAAAAGTCAACTAAAACACGTTCCTATCTTTGACCTCAGCAATTCTACTTCTAGATGTCTTGGGCAACAAATTTCCTACATTATCATAAGGCTAAAGCTCTTCAAAATGACAATTCTCCCAGGTAGACAGTCCTGGAGTGAAGCACCCAACAACGATGCTGCAGAGGATCTAGCAATGCTCAGAAACACACTGGCTAGCAGCTGTTAGAGGTTAGTAAACCAGGCATAGAGACACAGGCCTGCAGTCCCAGCGGGTCGGCAGAGGCAGGACAATCTGTGTAAACTTGAGGCGGGTGAGCGCTAGCTAACTGCAGAGCACAGGAGGCCCCAGTGAAGAACTTTAGCCTCCATGCTAGGCAAGGTTAGGAAGCTGTCTCTTGGAGGTTGGCATGGGTATTAGCTGGGAGGGGAGGGAAGGCAGCAAGACTGCGCTCATGTTTCTAATCCTCTCGCCATTGTTTTCCCAGTGGGACACCAACCCATGGTCCACGGCCGACATCAGCAGGGCCTCTCTTGCTGCCTTTGTGGCTTCCCTCCAACCCGCGATGATGGTCTGTGGATGTATCTTTTTTGCAATTAAAGATTCTGCTTCCTGTCAATAAAGAAGAACACAAAAGTAATCACTGATTCGATTCTACTCAAAAGCAATCACAGTAACAAGGCCAAAGTGTTCAGCTGCTCTCACCCGGAGTAGCTCTGCTGCTAAAACAGTGACAGAGGTCGTGCCATCACCAACTTCATCATCTTGAACCCTTGACATATCTAGGGCAAAAAACAAAACAAACAAAAACAAAAAAAACCCACAAAATTATTTCTCCACATGACTAAATTCTTTAAAAAACATCCACAACAAATCTAAACCCCATTTATAGAAGGTTCCATACCTGAAAAAGTTTGGGAGACCTTCAAGTTCTTCATACTTTAGCTTGAATATGCCCTCCCACCTTCATGAAAACTTAATCCCTAGTCTTTTTCTGTCTCACCCATGCTTTGCCTTCTGTCACATTATGACACAGCAGAAAGGACCTCAGCAGAAAAGGCCCACTGATCATGGATTTAGCAGTTCAGTCAAATAGATTTGTAACTTAAAAATTACCTAGTTTATAGTTGTAGCACCCCTCAAGGACTAAAATGATAACAATGATACTTCTGAAATTTACTTTAATAATGATAGACACCAATGGCCATCATTTAAATAGTTGAAACAGCCAATCAGGAAATAAGTTATTGAAGAATATTAACAAAACAGACCTTCAGACTCACCAACTAAAACTTTAGCTGCTGGATTGTCAACACCAATATTTTTCAGAATGGTGGCACCATCATTGGTTACCATTAGAGCGGCATCTCGTCCACTGCTTAGAAGAATTTTATCCTGAAAGGAAACTGGTGTCAAATTAAGGTCCAAGTACTTCTCGAATACCTGAGATCAGTAAGCACACTCAGCTGCACGTGCTGACACGGAAACACTCTGGATGGTGGTGGCAACCAAATGTTTTCAATGCCCGTATCCTACAGCCGAATCTCAGTGTATACCTAAGAAGCGGGCAACAATGGCACATGCCTTTAATCCAGCACTTGGGAGGCAAAGACAGTTGGATTTGTGAGTTCCAGGACAGCCGGAGCTACAGAGAAACCCTGTCTTAAAATGCCTCCCCTACCACCAAAAGCAGTGCAGGCGATACAAACTAGCTTTGTTACAGCCCCACGACAACGATGGGAACAAGTGTCCTCCAGCAAAGTTAGAAGCAAACCCAGAATGCTATAAAGTCTAACATATTAAAAACAACAAACAAACAAAAAACAATGGAACCCTTCCTATGTTAATCAAAGGATTGATTAAAGATTGACTAAATTAGTATTAAGCTACAAAAAATAATTTATGCACACAGAAAAGTAGCACAAACTCTGAAAATGACACACTTAAGCACACAGACACACACACAAAAAACCCACCAGTATCTGTTATTTTAAAAATGTGGTGCAAAAATATAAGACAAATGTATCCATATGTGAACAGAAAAATACTAGCAGGTTTGCATCCATCCAAATGGTAACAGCTGTTGCCACTGGAGAGGATGTGGGGTGGGTAATACGAAGGAGGTCGTTATAAAGTTTTAGATTACAAAACATAAATAAAAAATTGTTACTAACTACATTTACACCAAAGGCTTTAAACCGTTATTAAAACTTCTATTTTTCTGGCGTGCCACTGCAACACAAGACCACAGGAAAACAAATAAATGAAACTTGTAAACAATTTCCATTTTTCTTACCATGCCCTTCGGTCCCAAAGTGCTCTTCACCAAGTCTCCAATGGCGATGGCACCAATAAAGGATGACTTAAATTATTAAAAAAAAAAATTAGAAAAAGCGGTCAAAATTTACACAGAGAAAAGTTGGATGTTATCATTTAAAAGAGGCAGGAGGGGCTTACCAGTCGAGCTGTCTCGGCTCTCTCTTCGTCAGCTCCAGCCTTGAAGATATTAACAGGTGCAAGGGAAAGGGATGCCTAAAAGGGGGAAGCCAAGATGCTCCGTCTGAATACCAGTACTCTTTCCCACGGATCTAGGGCCTCTCGCTAGATTGCTAAGATCACCCTAAAGGAAAACTAGTTTACAGTATCCTTTCAGGAGCGGGCATATTATTTAAAAAGCGAGAGACTTACATGTGGGCCCCAGGAATAAATCATCACATCGCCTGACTGCTGTGTATGACAGAACTAAAGGCAACACTAAGACAGAGGAAAGCAGCGAGTACGGAACAGCGGTCCTCAACACCAAGAAGTAACCCTCCATCTTCCACATCCACAGGCCTGCACAACCACCCGCCCTTCAAGCCCCGCCCAGCGGAGGGCGGGGCCCACAAGCGAACTAGAAACTTCTTCGCTTAGGGTGAGGTCCGGGGTCGGGGAGGGGGGGGTCGTCGGGGTCCCCTCACCGTGAGGAGACCTGATCATAGAAAGAGAGGATGGCTTAGGGCGCACCTCCCGCCCCCCCGCAGAGAGCTCGGCCGGCGGGCCCCACGCAGGCCCCATGCCCGGCCCGAGCCATGTGCGGCCGGCCGGCCCAGGAGATGGCCGCAGGGAGCCCGTGACTCCGGCTAAACAAGAGCAGCAGCGGGGAGGCAGGACACGGGGGGACCCTGACCGCGGCAGTGGTCGAGGGCTGAGAGCTAGACTCACCATGGTTCCGACGAATTCAGCGCAGAGGATAATTCCTCACAAACCGCGCCGAGAAGCCAGCAGGGGGGAAAGGAAGGCGGAAGTGACGACACTCCCTGCCGCAGGGGGCGGGGCTGACCCGCGCAGGTTTCCGCCTCCTGCGTGGCGGGCTGGACCGGAAGCGTAGCCGCTAGCTGTAGGAGGGGCGGGGCCTCGGCTCGGGTCCCGCCCGGTGGCGGAAATCACTGGAGCTCTGGGAAGGGTTAGGCGCTGGCAGATTTAGAGTGGAAACAGGAACAAAGAGACTGTGTGCCGCGCCGGTCGCCACAGGAACGGAGTTCCTGCTTACGTGTGTTTTTAAATTTTAATCTCCCAGGATTTGTTTTAAGCTCAGATGTACAGTTGCAAGTGTTGTACGCTAAGCATTTCCATTATTTACTGTCCCCGGAAGCAACCATTCGGTTTGTCGTGCTTTCTTTTTCTTTCTTTCTTTCTTTTTTTTTTTTTGAGGGGGGGGGCGTGTCGTTATTTACTAATTGACTACTAAACGATACTTTTATTTTAAGCATTATTATAAAGGAATCTTTGATTTGATTTTTTTACACAGGGTCTTACTGTGTGGCTCTTGCTTGGCTTGGAACTCATGGACCAGGCTGGCCGCTCAGATCCACCTGCCACTGCAGGTATTAAAGGCAGGTGCCACTACGCCCGGAGTTCTTTTAGTTTCATAACCTTAACTGGCCAGGACATGGGCTTTTGAGTCTTAGCTGAGACTTGCACATTGGCCCTAGTCATCGAGTTCAGGCGTTCCTCTTTGTTTTGTTTTCCCTCGAGAAAAAAAACAAAAACAAAAAAAAAAAACAAAACTAAACATTACATGGCGTCTGAGTGGAGATCAAGATCAAGTCCCAAATTACTTTAACTTATTAAAAATAGTGTTCTTTTTACTCTTGACACCTAGGGCACCTAAAGAAAGCAAAGCTTGAATGCTTTAAAAAGATGTTAGGTTTTCATTTACCCACTAATAACATTTCTGATCACTTAGCAAGTACCTGTATTTCTGACACTTGCATTTTCAATTTCAGGTATTTCTACACACAGATATAGTAAGTTAAATTATATTGGGTTGGCGACCTATGGAGAGTCAAATCTAGTTATCAACTGCTTTTAAAGTTTTAAGCATTTAAAAAATAATAATTATGGGGCTGGAGGGATCTTGGTTTTTAAGAGCACTGGCTGTTCTTTCAGAGGACGCAGGTTCAACTCCCAGCATCCCCTTGA